>NC_040908.2:164823824-165126020 GCF_004126475.2 Phyllostomus discolor
CTTCTGGGGGGATAGATGAGAGAATGTCGCCTAAGCCGCCACCCAGGACTTGGCCACAGTTAACTCGAAGGAATGCCGGCAGCGGGGACAGGAATACGCTGGAAGTAGCCGAGGGACTTAGGAGCCGGTTGGGGAAAAGAAACTCTCTTTCTGCATCTGAAAATCGGGATTGGGAGCACGTTGAGTGCAGATGTGACGAGCAGCAAGCCGGCTTCTTTGCCTGATGCAGGAAAGGGGAGGTGCAGCGAAAGTCCTTGGAACGAACGCCGTCTCCGCCAGCGCTTCACAAATACATGTGCGGCCCTCCCCCTTCTCTCTGTCTGTCTCTTCTTGGGTGCGCGGTTCTACGGGAACAGGACAGACACCTCCGAGAGGTCGGCTTCTAATTACACGAGATATTTCGACAGTGTAGATGAGCAGCCCGAAGTCAGTGCTGCCTCTGCCCAGCATTTTGGGGGGGTTCGAGTGTGTGAAGCTGCTGCTGGTTAGTTTCAGTGACTTGATTTTATCCCGAGTGGCTTGAAGGTTGTGACGGGCCTGGGGAGGAGGGTGTATGCCGATGGAAGCTGTCATCGAGCGGCAGTGGTGGACTGGAGGGGAGGGGGAGAGAAAAGGGCTTGTTTTTGGTGTGATCTACAGAGCTGAACTTGCTGCTGCAGGATAAGTTATTCATTCAGATCTGAAGCCTCTGCTAAATTAGAAAAGGAAGAGTGGAATGGAGAAGAGTAACTTTTTTCACCCTTGTAATTAACTTCTACCTGGGAGTAAGTAGGCTGTGGTACAGACAAGAAAAGGACTTCTGAAATGAGAAACACAAAGAGGTGTTGTTGTTTTTTTTAAATTCCTGCGTTTACCAAAGTAGAAAAAAATTTTCTTTTGAAAAATAAAATGACACCACCGGTCATGGAAGTGCTGGTACAGGTGAGGTATGAACGAATGTCGGGCAGACCTGGGACTGCAGATTCGCCCCGGTGGCTGTACAGATGACCTGGCGCGTAACCCCTGGCGTCCGAGTCCGCCTTCCGAGACCCACTCCTCCTGAGAGTCAGCGTGTGGCCTCTCTGCCTTTTGTTTCTTCTTCGGCTTGGAGGTTCCTATTTCAATATTAGGGGAATTCGAGTATCCAGAATTGTGTTTTTTTAGAAATAAGTGCAGAGTCTTTCAAATAAACCCTACAGCAGTACACTGTATTTGACCCAGTATGTACACACAGCTGTGTAGCGCTTAAGGAAACGGTGCTTACTGCTGTGTGGGCCGCACACTGGTATTTTCTGTTCCACTCGAGCTTTTAAAGTGCTGGTCGTGACCTACAAACGGGGTTTTCTGACTGAGTATACTCCGTTTGGGAAATGATGGTCTTTTTAAGATTATATTTATTTAGCCTCAGAGAGAAGAGGGAGGGAGGGAGGAAGAGAGGGAAAGAAGCGTCCGTGTGTGAGAGAGACACTGATCTGCTGCCCCTCGCAAGCCCCCAACCGGGGATCTGGCCTGCAGCGTCCTGACTGGGGATTGAACCGACGGCCCTCGGGGTCACGGGCCTGTGCTCAGTCCACTGAGCCTCGCCAGCCAGGGCCAGTTGTGCCAGCTTTTAGCCTCCATCCTGGGTTCGGAGGGTTTTATCCCTTGTTTGCTCACATTTGTTCATCTCCTGCCTTTTCTCACTTTGAGATTCTCTTTTCTCTATTGGAGGTTGATGGAGGTTCCCACCTGGTGTGCCTCAGACTTCCAAAATCATTTCTCTTAACGGAATGTCGTCGTTTTAATAGATTTGAGAGAGTGGAGCAGCTGTCAGTGGCCCCCTGCCTGTCAGTGGTGCCTTGACGGGAGGTAGAACCAGGGACCTTGTGCTGTGTGGGCCATACTCCAACCAGCCATGCCACACCGGCCGGGGCCACAGAATGCCTTCTTGCATCAGCTACTGGCTCGTGGGTGGATGACAGATAAAAAGAAAGAATGGTGTAGTAACTGGAATGACATAGCTCGGTCTCAATGGATGTGTTCGCATCTAGAGGTGTGGCCCTCCCTCTCTCGTAGGGCGACCCTGGTTAGAACAAACCCCTTTCACTGGGCCCCTGCTCTGGTGGCTGAGGCTCGCTTCACGTATTTAAACCTTTTGGCGTATTCCTGCTTCTTCCAGGCTGAGTGTTTGAGAGGAGAGGGGGTCGAACCACCAGTAGTGTTTCTTCCCCCTCCGTCCCCTTGTAACGCAGTAGTGTTTAAGCACGGCAGAACCCGGGGGGGGGGGGGCTGGCCTCCCTTTACCCATCGAAGAACAGATCGTTACTCTGCCGTGCTGTGACGTGCCGCCACACCTATAAATGGAAACATGTAGGATTTCCCCTGGTCGTGGGCGAGCATCTCGATGCTGCCGAGGAGCCGTCCTGGAGCCCTCGGTGCACACGTGCTCCGCCCCCTTCCCCGTGGCAGCTTCCGTTCTGTCGTTCGGACTCGGGGACTCTGTGCCGGTGGGTTTATTTTCACGTGGCAGGAACTCCCAGGTGTGCCCCTAGAGTGGCTTCATCAGCTCCAGGGTAGAGGTTTGGAAGAGCAGCTTGGGGTCTTACAGCCCACGCGGGACCCCGTGGGAAGTGCTGTCAGGCTGCTCCTGCCTGGTTATTTTCTTCTCTCCTTGCTGGCTCCCAGAGGTGGGGAGAGGTATGCACGAAGTCCTCTGTGATTTCTCACTTCTGACCTGTGAAGGAACCTAACCTGTTCATTGAGAACCACAGCAGAGAATGAGCATCACATAAAAAATCGGGACGAAGAAAGTGTGCTGCGGGAGAAACAGGAGCCGACTGCTTCTCTTCGCAGGTGAACGAGCTGAAGGAGAAGGGCAACAAGGCCCTGAGTGCGGGCAACATCGACGATGCCTTACAGTGCTACTCCGAAGCGATTAAGCTGGACCCCCAGAACCACGTGCTCTATAGCAACCGCTCGGCGGCCTACGCCAGGAAGGGGGACTACCAGCGGGCCTACGAGGACGGCTGCAAGACTGTGGACTTGAAGCCCGACTGGGGCAAGGTGAGCTCTGGGGGAGCTGGGGCCCCTCGACCCCCCGGAAGTGCCTCTGGCGTGCAGTTCTTTGTGTGTGGGTGTGTGGGGTCTTTTGTCTTGTTTGTTTGTTTTATAAAGGGAAAGAGAGGGAGAGAAACAGCAGTGTGTGGTTGCCTCTCACATGCCCTCTACTGGGGACCTGGTCCTGCAACCCAGGCACGTGCCCTGACTGGGAATCAAACCGGCAGACCTTGGGTGCACAGGCTGGCACAGTTGCCAGGGCTGGTGTGTGGTTCGTAATCATCAGGCCCTCCTGACCTGGCTTGTTGCTGAGCCCAATAGCATAGTAATTTAGTACCCGTTTAAATATGTTCCTTAGAGTGACAGCATAGTTCATTGACTCGGAGGTCCAATCAGTTCTAGGACATGTCTTTTTTTTTTTTGTACTGCTGAGAAAGATGATAATGCCCAAGAAACTAACAACACTTGATCATAAGATGAATTGGGGTTGGGAGGGGGCGCCTCTTTGATATTCGGCTGGATTCTTGAAATGTCAGTCTTGGCATTACATCCTGACCGTTTTATCCTTGGGCCTCCATGAATGCCCATTTTGTTCCATGAAATGTAAACTAGGTTCTTTCTAGTTCACCTTCTGGATTTACCTCTAGGTGTCCTTTACGGTCACGAGTTGCCTAACAGCAGGGGTGCATTCTGAGAACGGAGTCACTGGGTGGTGTCCTGTTGTGCGGACATCACAGGGGCACTGACACAGACCTAGGTGGTCCCACCTGCCGTACTCTGCGGCTGTGTGGTCCGGCTGAGGGCTCCTGGGCTACAAGCCCGCACAGGCGTTACTGTACTCAATGGTGTAAGCTACTGTAACACAATGGTAAGTTTTGTTTTGTTTTTTAAGATTTTATTTATTTATTTTTAGAGAGGGAAGGGAGGGAGACACAGAGAGAGAAACATCAATGTGCGGTTGCTGAGGGTTATGGCTTGCAACCTAGGCATGTACCCTGGCTGGGAATCGAACCTGCGACACTGGTTCACAGCCCGAGCTCAGTCCGCTGAGCTATGCCAGCCAGGGTTACAATGGTAAGTTTTAAATATCTAAATGTGTAAACAGCTCTGGCTGCTGTGGCTCAGTGGATTGAGCGCCGGCATGTGAACCAGGTCACCGGTTGGATTCCCAGTGAGGGCACATGCCTGGGTCACAGGCCAGGCCCCGGCTGGGGGTGTGCAAGGGGCAATACAATGTGTGTGTCTCTTTCTCTCCCCGCTCCTTCCCCTAAAAATAAATAAGTAAAATCTCAAAAAGTGAACATAATGTAAACCTAGGAATGGTACAGCAAAATACAGTATGAGAGATACAAAACCGTACGCTCACACGTAGGGCACTGAAGCACAGACGGAGCCCCGAGGACTGGGAAGAAAGTGAGGGCGGATGGGTGTCAAGGCCTGGGGCCTCCACTGTGCTGCTCTGTAGACTTTGTAAACACGGTGCACTCGGGCCGCACCAAATTGCTTTAAGAAATGGCATGGCGTTGTCCTGTGCCGTTAGGGTGGCTGCGGTGTCCCTAGACAATAGGAATTTTTTAGCTTCGTTACAATATTAGGAGGCCGCTGTCACGCGTGCAGTTCGTCATTAACCAGAATGTCTTTCGTGGCCCGTGACCGAATTCTGCATCTGTCTTTGCTGATGTAAGGGCTATTCTCGAAAAGCAGCCGCTCTCGAGTTCTTAAACCGGTTCGAAGAAGCCAAGCGGACGTACGAGGAGGGTTTAAAGCATGAAGCGAACAACCCTCAGCTCAAAGAGGGTTTGCAGAACATGGAGGCCCGGTTGGCAGGTGGGTGCCCCGTGCATTGTCGTTTCCCTTTTTTTTACTCTTTGTCTTTAAAAGTGGGGTTGATTTGGAGGCTTTCCCCCTGAAGTGTGGGTGAGCCGCAGGGGTGTGGGATGCAGTGCGCGCCTTCAGGGGACCGATGCGCTGCCCTTTGTTTGGAACAGAGAGGAAGTTCATGAACCCTTTCAACATGCCCAACCTGTACCAGAAACTGGAGAGCGACCCCAGGACGAGGGCGCTGCTCAGCGACCCTTCCTACCGCGCGCTGATAGAGCAGCTGCGCAACAGGCCGTCCGACCTGGGCACGTGAGTTCAGGCAGCGTGGGTCGTCTGGGGACAGACTCGGATGCCGTGCTTTCTTCCCGGGGTCCTGTGGTGGGGGGTTCCCCCGTTCGGACCACAGCGTTTCTACTTCCACTTTCTCTCTAGAGAGCAGAACGGGTGTTTTGGTTTGTATTTCTGGAAAGGGTCGGGGAGCACGTGGCAGAGTAATCTGGAATGTCCGTTCCAACCCCCACGTGCCTCTTCACTGCTCCTAGACCCCTGATCTGGCACCCGCCGTGTCCTTCCCACACGCGTGGGCCCTGCTGCCTCTGTCGGTGTATTGGAATGCAGACTCACGGTCCAGAAGAGTGTCAGGCGTAAAGGGGGATCCCTAAATCTTGGGTTGGTGTCTGGGTCTTACCTGAATTGCTCTGGCTCCTGAGACCAGATGGGGTATACACACAACTCATTCTTTATAACTGCTGGCTCAAGAAGTAAGTCTGCCTCTGTGACCTCAGTTTAGACAGATTTTTGAAGGGTTGAATGTTCCCCGGGTGTGCTCATGGTAAGTGCAGAACCCTGCAGTCTTTTGACGGGTGGCAAACTTTACATACAGTAGTTGGAGCTTGAACAGTTCACGGGCATCGAAGGTCAGTTGTGGGGAAGAATAATTGTTTTTCTTTCTTTACACCAGGAAACTGCAAGACCCTCGGGTCATGACCACTCTCAGTGTCCTCCTGGGGTTCGACCTGGGCAGCATGGAAGAGGAGGAGGAGGTCGCAACGCCGCCCCCGCCGCCGCCTCCCAAAAAGGAGACCAAGCCAGAACCAATGGAAGAGGACCTTCCAGAGAATAAGAAGCAGGTCTCGTTTTTCCTCTCGTTACTGTCTTATACGATTGTAACAACCCAGTGGACACAGGTGTGTCGGATGGGAACACCTATGGGCCTCGATGGCTGTATATTTTCAGGTGCTTAGTGCGTGCTGAGGTTCTTATTAATCAGAAGGATCGATAGTGGGTATGAGTGATTTCATGGAAGCCTTGTATCTCAGAGACTTCCGGCAGTGGGCGCTGCCCTGTCCTGGCCCCACAGCCGCTGCAGTTCTGCCGCCGGCCGGGTCTTGGCCGGGGCAGGCCGGTGACCTTGCGAGCGAGCGAGCGATCCTTGTCCCTGCCGTGACCCGGGAGAATGTTGCCTGTGTCGGTCCTGAGGCTGCTGCTTCTGTGTTGGGTTGGACGTAGCGCATGGGTAAAAGCTGTCCACTTAGCAGCTGCACTGCCTTCCAGAGCGGGAGGCGAGTGCCTGAGTGCTTTCTCCCCTCCTTGTAAGTGAGAGGAGCAGATTGGCACCAGATTTAGCACCTTTCAATGGGTGAGCGTTGGTTGTTTGGGGTGTCTCTGCGCTGGAAATAGGCCCCGTGGCGTGGGCGGCAGTGAGCTGCGCTGAAGACTCGTGCCGCCCGTGCGGCCCTTCCAGCATGTGCACCCCGCCCTCTGCTGCCGGGCCCTGGGCCCGCTGCGCGGCAGAACCTGGGCCCGGCGCTGCCGTAACGCCTGGTACAGAGCTGTGCTTTCTCTCTGAAGTTGACTCAGGTCGGAGGGATTTCCTCTCCCCTGAAGAAGCCCTCTGTTTTCTGACAAAGCTCCAGGAGAGTGGGTGGAGGGGACCTTGGGAGGAAGCAGATACACTTTGCATTCTAACAGCCAGTTTGAAACTTCACCGCTGGAAGCTGCCAGCTGGCTGACGAGGAGGCCCTGGGTGCGAAGAACCTGCTTGCTCGCATAGTGGGCGCCTGTGAGTGCTCGGGCCCCTGCTCTTTCCGCCGTCCCAGCAGGTCCGCTCAGCACTCACCCTCTCGAACCCCTGCAGGCCCTGAAAGAGAAGGAGCTGGGGAACGAGGCCTACAAGAAGAAGGACTTCGACACGGCCCTGAAGCACTATGACAGGGCCAAGGACCTGGACCCCACCAACATGACGTACATGACCAACCAAGCAGGTGAGGCCTAGGGCGAGGGGCCGGCGAGCTGGGGAGCGGTTGGGCGGCAGAAGGCACGGGCTGACTCTTCCCCTTGACCGCCCTGCCCGGCAGCCGTGCACTTCGAGAAGGGCGACTACGGCAAGTGCCGGGAGCTCTGCGAGAAGGCCATTGAAGTGGGGCGGGAAAACCGGGAAGACTACCGGCAGATCGCCAGGTACGCCCCGCCCTCTCCTGCAGCGCCTCGAGGTGGAGGTTTCAGTGTCCCGGACTGGAATTTCCCCAAGTGGGGAGGGGCTGCTGGCCAAGAATGTGCGGCCGTCGTCCGGTACTGGCTACCGATGGACTGGGAAGGGGGCCCCAGGAGTCGGGCAGAAGGCGTTGGGGGGCCAGTGCCCCAGCGGCGGCGTGGGCCCTGCTCCTAGTTGCTGGCGTGCTTTGTGCGTGGGGCCGGCCTGGCCTCGGCTTCCCCCAGTGAGTCTTTTTTCTCCTTGTCTTTGTCAGAGCTTACGCGCGAATTGGCAATTCCTACTTCAAAGAAGAAAAATACAAGGATGCCATCCACTTCTACAACAAGTCTCTGGCAGAGCACCGAACCCCAGACGTGCTCAAGAAGTGCCAGCAGGTGAGCAGGGAGGGAGGGGGGTGTGGTGTGTTGTCTCTTACTCTGTCCCTGTTTTACTTACTGCCACGTAACAGTGAACCCTGATTCTTTTTAAGCAGTGTCGTTTGTTATATGACACCGTCCTGTTACTTAATGATAACGTGTCAGGCAATGGCCCAGGGTTTTGGCCATCCCTTTTTTTTTTTTTTTTAAGATTGTATTTCTTTTTAGAGAGAGGGGAAGGGAGGAAGAGAGGGAGAGAAAGAGAAACATCAGTGTGTGGTGGTTCTCACATGCTCCCGTACTGGGGACCTGGCCCACAACACAGGCATGTGCCCTGACTGTGAATCGAACCAGTGACCCTTTGGTTCTCAGATTGGCACTCAGTCCACTGAGCCACACCAGTCAGGGCTGGCCATCCTTTATTGTTATCCAAGATTTCAACCTCTAAATGTGTTAATAGTGAGGGTTGGTGTGCTAACAATGTTAATGGTTCTTACTGTAACCTGAGGTTTTTCTTATATACCAGAAGAGTTGTGTATTTTGCCAGTTGTTACAAAGTATGCAGGAGGGGTACTTGTATTCACCAAAACACTGGTCAGAAAATGATTTCCACTGTTAACACGTGCCCCCTTTTCCTGTGGGGTGCGTGTTTGTGCCACGTGTACATCCGTGCCGTCCTGTTTCATGGCGAACCTCGAGAATGAGGTTCCTATTCTCACTCCCATTTAAACTTCTTAAAAACTAGACCTTGCCAGAAGTGCTCTTTGAAAATTAAAATTCTAATCTGGCTTTTAAAGACCATTAGCAATGTTTCTGAGGGTGTAAATGACTGTTCCAAGAATTACTGCCCTGGCTTTTGTGGCTCAGTGGATGGAGCATCAGCCTGTGAACCAAGGGGTTGCCAGTTCGATTCCCAGTCAGGGCACATGCCTGGGTTGCAGGCCAGGTCCCTAGTGGGGAGATGGGGGGGCATGAGAGACAACCACACATTGGTGTTTCTCTCCCTGTCTTTCTTCCTCCCTTTCTCTCTCTGAAAATAAATAAAATCTTTAAGAAAAAGAAATCTTTTTCCTCAGGCAGAGAAAATCTTGAAGGAGCAAGAGCGGCTGGCTTACATAAACCCTGACCTGGCTTTGGAGGAGAAGAACAAAGGCAACGAATGTTTCCAGAAAGGTGCCCGCAGCCGGGACAGCGGCACTTCCGGATGAGGGTGGCGTGGACATGCAGGGCGCACGAGCCTCGGGGGGCGGGGAGTCTTGGTCCTCGATGCAGCTTTGAAAGTTTCTCTCTTCCTTATCCAGGGGACTACCCCCAAGCCATGAAGCATTACACAGAAGCCATCAAGCGGAACCCAAAAGATGCCAAGTTGTACAGCAACCGAGCGGCCTGCTACACCAAACTGCTGGAGTTTCAGCTGGCACTCAAGGTGGGAGGGTCGGGGTGTGGCGTGGCCGTCGGTACCACCTGCGCGTGGGGGCGGGGGGTACGTCTCCTCCTCACGTTCTGCTCGACACCCCCGCGCCGCTCAGTCAGCCGCAGATGTGAGGTGCTGGCGGTGTGCGCGTGAGGTCTGCGAGGTGCGGGTGTGGGCAGAAGTAGGCTTCCAGCTGCGGGTGTGCAAATCGCCGAGGTCGTCCCTGTGGTATTATTCCTTACTGTGGTGGTATATTCCGGGGAAACGACTGGAAACCCACGTTGGCCCGTCCCTGTGCAGGGCCTGTCCTCACCAGGGGTTGAGGGGGGTGTTTGAGCCAGAGGACCCTTTTCCGCCTTTCCTGATGACTCTCATGTTCTCTCTCTCCCCGCCGTCCCTCCCTGCGTCTGTTTCTGTTTGCTTTGCCTTCGTAACCTTGTAAATGCGCAGGTCAGCAGCATCGGGGGGATTCGTGCTGCCGTGTGTGACCGTCGTCGCCGTCCTTGGCCAGACCTCCTTCCCCTCCCAAACCGACACTCTGCGGCCCTTCCTCGCCCTGCCCCTGCCCCGCCCTGGCAGCCACGCTCCTCCTCTCTGCTGAGAATTTGATCATTCAGGGCACCCCACGTATCTGGGGCCAAACGTTTCACTTACCTGTAGTGCGTTCAAGGTTCACGTGATAGAGTGTGCCGGCACGTCCCGCCTTTCTAGGGCTGATGCTGTTTTGTGGTGCGTTTGTACCACCTTTTGCTCATCCCTGTATTCACTGATCCATGTTCCCTCTCTGGGCTCTTGCGAGTGATGCTGTTACGAACGTCAGTGTATGAGTACCTGTTAAAGCTTCTAGCTTCAGTTTCCTATTCACCAGTGAAGTGATGGGTCACAGGGTAGGTAGTTACATTCATTTCTTCCTGATTTACCACGTTGTTCTCCACAGCAGCTTTACCGTTCTTCACTTTCTGGTGTTTGGCTCAGACAGACAGGCCCGCCGTTCTCGGTCACATTACGTGTGGTTAAATGTGGATGTTTCCGACGCTGTGGGGGAGTTATTCCTCATTGCTCCCTGGAGCACAAGCTGTTTTGCGCCTCTCTCGGCTATTTTTTCACTGCTCTCCAGGAGACAAACCGGGACTGTTTTGTGGGAAGGTGGAAGCGTGTGATCTGTCTAGAAACACCTAAGTCTGATGGCTTCGTTGTTGCTGCCATTGTGTTCTGGGCATGTGGCCTGGAGCCGTCGCTGGTGCCGAGCGGACTGCACAGTGTCCAGCCGGGCGGTTTGCAGAGCAGGGGGCCACGCCATCAGTCACCCGTGTGGCGGGGGGCGGGGCGGGGAGCAGCACTTTCCCAGTCACGCAGACGGAAGGGGAGAATGAAGGGGTTCGCTTCCGATCTCGGGGAGTCTCGGTGGAAGAGTTGGGACTAGGGCTAGCTGTGGAGACTGCACTGCGTAGCATTCTTCTTACATAATTTTGTATTCTGAAGATATTTCGAACAAAAATACACAGAATGCCTTGTGTATTTTTCACCCATATTCAATAATATAAGCATCGATCCATTTTTTGCTGAACCATTTGTGAAAGGAAATTGTATACAATTTGGCACTTGACCTCCAAACTCGTGACTGTGCGTCTCCTGAAACGAGCCCCTCCCCCAGTCACAACACAACCAGCGCCTGATGATAACAAAACGGAGGCCGAGGCGCGTCAGCCCTCAGAGCGCTCCGCTTGGGTGGGGTGTGCTTCACAGCCGTCCGCATCTAAACCCGTGTGTCCGCCTCTGCCTGCTCGTCGGGTTCTCTTCACCTTCTCAAACTAGAAGCCTCCCCACTTTTTACATTCCTTCTCCCCGCGCCCCCCCCCCCCCCCCCCCCATGTTTTAAGTAACAGCCTTTTGGTGAGAAGCCCGGGCCACTTGGGTGGGATGGTCTGTAATCGGACCTGTCAACCCTTGTGGAGCCATCCACGTGCCGTGGCTGGCAGGGTGCTGGAGGCAGAAAGGGTTGGCCGAGGCCTCGGCGGTGGTCTGGGTGGTGGGCGCTGCGTCACGCCGAGGGAGCGGTCTGCCTCGAAGGAGCTCGTGGGAAGGAATGGGCCTGACTCCTTTGTGCTTCTCCCTAGGACTGTGAGGAGTGCATCCAGCTGGAGCCAACCTTCAGTAAGTGCCTTTTCCCCGCCTCCCCCTCCCTTGATCCCGGTCAGAGATTGAGTTGGCTGGGTGTCCTTCCACAAAGTGAGCGGTCGCCGGCCGGGTCGATTCCCAGTCGGGGCACACGCCTGGGTTGTGGGTTCTGACCCTGGCTGGGGGCGCACACAGGAGAGGACCGGTCAGTGTTTTCTCTCCCTTCGCCGCTCCTTCTGAAGATGAGTAGATAAAGTCTGCCCAGGCTGGTGTGGCTCAGTGGGCTGAGCACTGGCCTGTGAACTAAAGGGTCGCTGGTTTGATTCCCAGTCAGGGCACAGGCCTGGGGTGAGGGCCAGGTCCCCAGTGAGGGGTGTGCAAGAGACAACCACACATTGATGTTTCTCTCCCTCTTCCCCTCTCTAAAGATTAAATAAATAAAATGTTTTTTAAAATAGATAAAATGTTTTAAGAATGTATTTAAAAATTGGGAGGAGAGACTGTGTTCTCCGTGTGCATGTGTGTCCTCGTTCAGTAGCGGGCACCAGCAGGCGGGAGGGAGGACACTGGCGCTCGTGAAGGGGGGGTGGGGGGAGAAGTGGCCCCAGGGGCCGTGTTGTGGGTGGTGCCCCACCCCTCCCGTTTCACCCGCAGTCAAGGGTTACACACGGAAGGCGGCCGCCCTGGAAGCGATGAAGGACTACACAAAGGCGATGGATGTGTACCAGAAGGCGCTAGAGCTGGACTCCAACTGCAAGGTGGGGCTGCTTCTGGCTCCCAGTGAGCTCCCCTCTGCCTGTACTTGTCCTTCGGGTCTTTGCCGTGTCTGTTCCCTGGTCCTGCCCTCGCCTGCTTCTCTGTGTGCCCCGCTCTGCCCTCCCAGTCAGCAGCTCTGTTCTCTTGGACCTGCTCGAGCAAGGTTTGCTAATGCCCTCCCCCCCTTGGCTTTGCTGGAATGCAGGAGGCAGCGGACGGGTACCAGCGCTGTATGATGGCCCAGTACAACCGACACGACAGCCCCGAAGACGTGAAGCGGCGGGCGATGGCTGACCCGGAGGTGCAGCAGATCATGAGTGACCCGGCCATGCGGCTCATCCTGGAACAGATGCAGAAGGACCCTCAGGCACTGAGCGAGTGAGTAGAGGACGGGGAGGTGACTTTGGGGGACAGAGCAGGGAGAACGTGCAGGAGGCAGGGGAGGGGGCTGTACTCGATCAGCCTGGGTGGGCTGTGTCTTGAGTGGTTCTTCCTCGGAACGTGAAGGGTGGGTGGTGAGCTGGGAGGCTTCGTCTGTGGGTTAGTCCTGACGGCTGAAGCGGCTCGTTGAGAAGGCTGGTGTTTCTGGGAGCAGCCGTGCCCTCGTAACATGGAACTGGTCAGGCTCTGACTGCGAACAGCGCAGGCCCTTGGCCACCTCCTGCTGCTGCCTTCCGGCAGGTTCACACGGCACCTTGCTCCCAGAGCAAGTAAGACAGACCTCTTCCGCATTAAGTCTCACTTCAGACTCTGCCTCTTCTCCACTAGACACTTGAAGAACCCTGTGATAGCACAGAAGATCCAGAAGCTGATGGACGTGGGTCTGATTGCAATTCGGTGATGATGCGCTCGTCACCCCCTTCCCTGCGCCCGCGTGTGGAAAGAGGAGCTGGGACCCGGCGAGCAGCACGGCACGGAGCCAGGAGGGAGAGGAGGGGGAGCGAACGACCGATCTCTATATATTTATACAGACCCGTGCGGAAGACAGAGACTTGTGCCCGCGTTCCTCCGCAGCCGCCGCCTCCAGGCCTCCCAGCACGTGCATGGTCTCTCCTGCTGTCCTCGAGTTTCCTGTCTCTGTCCCCCGCCCCCAGTCACTGTCTCAGCTGCTTGCCCACCGTTGGTTATTTTTTATTTGGGGCAGGGGGCGTGTGCGGGGAGGGGAGGGTGTTCTTCCCGGCCTCAGGTCCGTCCCAGCTGTCTTCACGGTGTTCGCTCCACCTCCCCTTCTCCAATAAAGCAAGCCAGTCGGGCATGGTTGTATCTCGTGACGTCCTTGAGTGGTTTTTTGCCGGAAGACTTCTATTTTATTTATTTAGTTTTAGAGAGAGAGTAAGGGAAGGAGAAAGAAACATATTAGACGGATCAGTTGCTTCTCACGCACACCCTGCTAGGACCTGGCCCGCTACCCTGACTGAGAATCGAACCTGTGACCTTCCAGTTTGCAGCCCTTGCCAAAAGAAGTGAAAGGGGCTGTCCTGCAGGGCTCACAGCCTGGGTTGGGAGAGGTGTGTCTGAATGGACCAGACTACCAGGGCCCTTTCCTTTGGAGTATGGGTCAGCGTGAGCTTGTCCTGGTTCCACCGCTTTGCTGAGGTGGCCACTAGGTGGTGCTGCCGCTCAAGGAGCCGCTGAAAACAATGGCAACTCCGGCCTGGAGGCTGAGAGGTCAGGTTCGAGGCTAGGTTCGGATAAGGGGACCCTTTAGGTGACTCCCATGCTGACAGTTCGCACGCTAGCCTCAAACCAAAAGCCAGCTGGACCCAGAGAATACTCAACTCTACCCAACAGCCAAAACTGTTGCCACTACAGGAGATGCATTGGACCTGCCTTTTTGGGAGATCAGATCTGTCTGTGACTAGATGTCTTCATTTTTAAAGAAGTCACTGCTCACAACTGGGCTTAAAGTAAAAGCTTTTTTTATTTTAAACAATGCGCAGTTGCTGGGGGTCATGGCCTGCAACCCTGGCATATACCCTGACTGGGAATCGAACTTGTGACACTTCAGTTCACAGCCCGTGCTCAATCCACTGAGCTACATCAGCCAGGGCTCTTAAAGTAATAGTTTTTAATCCCATTTTTTCCCTGGTTGCAACAAACTTTCTAAAGCCCTCTCCAAGTGGGGCTGCTGCGGGGGCAGGAGTTAAACTTCCTCTTTTGCTCCAAGAGAAACTCTGGGTTAGGAAGCCGCTGAGGCCAGCAGCTGTCTGCACTTCCTGCTCCCTTGACTTTGCATAAACTGGCTTTCCCCTGGGAATCCCCGCAGGCCACGGTTAAAGCCTGTCCTCCCCAGGGAGTCTGCTGCCCCTTGAGTGCTACAGTCTCGGGGCTCAGTTCCCTCCAGCCCTAAACTGATCCCCTGCGAAGGCCAGGTTCCTGCCGGGAGCCAGGAGCAGACCACGGTCCGGCTCTCCCAGAGCTAATGAGCGTCCCGGGGCAGGCTGGGGCGAGGGCCAGAGGCACAGATGGGCTACCAGGGACCCTCTGAGGTCACATCTGAGGAGGGGCTTTGCAGGACTGGGCTGCTGGTGTTCTGGGGTTGAGGGTCCTTGCAGGTGGGACAGTGGAGGGTGGCAGGTTTGGAGTCTTCCCCGGAGGCCTGGGCCAGGGCCTTTGCAGGGGATGGGCCAATGTCATTCAGCTGCGTCCTGGGGCATCTCTGACATGGACACGTTTGGAAATAGAGACCCTTCACTGGGGACAGGAAAGACTTAATTTGCTTTTCCTCGAGCCTTCTTCAAGTATCTGGTGACAGAGGGACGCTGGGTCTTGAGCCGACCTGACCTGCCAAGTCCTAAGTAACCTGGATCCAGTCCCTTCGCTCCCACGGCTCTCCTCGGCATCCCGGGGATGTTGCATGGCCCAAAGCCACCCACCCCACGAAGGGCTGGAGATGAGAGGTGGCTTCCTTCAGGGCACGTAGCCACGAACACAAACTGGTGGCTTCTCTCGACCTGAGCAACTGTGCAGAGGAGCGGACCCTTCTGTGGGGGCTCGCCCAGCCCTCCTCCTCCCTCGCTTTGTGTGCTCACTGGGAGCCGAGGCGGGGCCACCCTGGGGCCCTTAGCGAGCGGTGGCTGGCAGTTCGCTTCCTGCACCCAGAGTCACCAACCCGCCCTGGGGAGGAGGGGCTGAGCCTGCCCTGATTAAGACTGGAGGGTGAGGGCTGCCCTCCCCCGTTGAAGGAAGCTCCAAAGAGAAAGCGGAGGAGAAGGAAGCGCTCCGGTCTGCAGGTGTTCGGGCCGAGGTCGAGAGTGGCTGACACTCCAGCTCCACCTGCCGCCCCAACCCCTTGCCAGCAAGGTAAGCTGGGGCCCTTCTCTTCCTCGCCCTCCTGCGGCCCCTCTGCCCAGCAGGGCCTCCCCCACGCGGAGCCCGGAGAAGTGGACTTCCCACTGCCCTACAGAGGCCTCGGCTGATCCGGGATGTTTGGGTCTCAGCTTTGGGCCAGGGTTGGAATTCTCTTGTGACCTGTGCTGACAGCCGTTCCCAGGGTGGGCCTCGGCCAGTGTGGCCTCGGGGTGAGCGGTGGCCAGGTGGCATGGAGGCTGTGCCCGGCCCTGCCCTCGAGCTGGGTGCTCCTGCGTGAGCCTTTCTTGCTCTCGCTGGGCCTCAGGCCTCCCGTCCGAGAGATGGCAGTGGGCTGGACCACACGGTCTCCGAGGGCCCTTGCAGCCTCTACCCATCGAGATGATGAGAGGGTTTGCCTGGAACACCTCAGCACCCCGAGTCTAGCTGCTGCTGTGGGGGTATGGCCTGCAGCTTTGCTCCGCCCCTGCCCAGCGCACCGTCACTGTAGGGCCTCTTCTGCCTGGAGCAGGCAGCCCACGGGGCGCGGCGCCTTGCCCACTTGCTTCCTCCCCACCCCGTCTGCAGCGCCGCCGCCGCCGCAGCCATGGCGGGCATGAAGACGGCCACAGGGGACTACATCGACTCGTCCTGGGAGCTGCGGGTGTTTGTGGGAGAGGAGGACCCCGAGGCGGAGTCGGTCACCCTGCGGGTCACCGGGGAGTCGCACATCGGCGGGGTGCTGCTGAAGATCGTGGAGGAGATCAGTGAGTGTCCCTCGGCCCCCGGGGGGACGGGGCCCGCCGCGGTCCCGTGGCACTTCCCTGCTGCACGGCCCGCGATAACAGCGTCACGGTGACTCAGGCACCGGCTTAATCATTGGGTTCCAAAAAAGACATGTCCCCCATTTCCTCCCCTCCCGAGTCTCCCCTTCCTTCCTCCCACTCCAGCGGGTTCGGCTACGTCCCCAGGGAGCAGGTCCGGCCACAGTCCCCCACCCCCCACTGCTGGGGGCAGAGGCGGCCTTGCCCCGGGGGCTGGGGAAGAGGCCGGGGAAGAGGCCACCTCCTGGGGGGTCTGAGGGGACAGCAGACGGGGCTCCTGGGGGCCTGAGGGCCTCCTCCCACACCTCCTCCCCCAGGCGGAAGCCTCGGCAGGCAGGCGGGTGACAGGCCCAGCCTGGGTGGGAGGGCCCTGCCCCCACAGGAAGTTACAGCAGAGCCGCCTGTGGTATCAGCCATTGAAAGGAGCGGGGCTGGGGACATCTCATCATCTCTCCCAGCCGGGGTGGGGACTGCCCCTTCCCGGGAGGTGGAAAGCACATTCCGATAGCCAGAGCTGGAAGGCAGGCCCCGGGGTGATAGTCCCAGCGGGGAGCCCGTGGGGGTGGGTGAGGGGGTTTCCTCAGGCCCAGCCCACCCAAACCCACCACAGGCCTCTGCGGAGGGAGGTCAGGTGGGCAGCACAGGGCCCCGGGATGGTCTGGCCGAAAGGCTGAGGTGCCCAGGGTCGCCTCCCTTAAGGCAGGGCCCAAGGAGACCGTGAAAAGCGGAAGTTGGAAGGAGAAGGTCCCTCAGACCGAGACTCAGGGGCTGAGCAGTGGAGACCTGGTGGGCCCCAGGGCCTGGCGCCCAGCCAGGTAGCCAGGCCTCAGCAGGGAGACAGACAGACAGACGGACACACAGACAGACCCTGCCCCTCCACCCACTGCAGGGCTCCCCGAGCCTCGTCCCTTCGGCTCCCACCCCCCGCGGTGGGGACATGGTGCCCAGCCCTCCCACCCCCACTCACTCCTGAGTGCATCGGGCACCTACCGATGCCCAGCTCGGCTGAGCGGGCACTGCTCCGTGTCCGCGGGCCCAGGGCGATTGCTGCTCACGTCTCACTAACTCAAAAGCTGAGGCGCAGAGGGGTGAAGGGCTCGGCCAAGGTCACAGAACCAGGACCCGCTAAGTATTTACGGAGCACCTGCTCTTGTGCGCCAGGCACAACCCCGGGCCCTGCTGTAGCATGAGCTCTGAGCTCCCGGGAACGCCAGGGGTAGGCGCAGTGGGCCAGGGTCGCCAGGGGCACAGGAGGGGCTGTGTGGGGGAGCCCAGTGGGCTGGAGTGCGTGAGGTGGGGGCATTCGGACTGGGGCACACAGACTCTAAGCTGGGGGGCTCTCTAGGAAGTGATGCAGCGACTGAGCCCAGAAGGCTGAGCAGGGTTAGCCAGTGGAGAGCCATTCCGCCCTGACCTTGTCCTAGACCCCAAGCCAGCCCAGCCTGGTGGCCCTGCCCTTGGCTTGGGCAGGAGAGGGAGGGGAAGTCATCAGGGGCCTCTGAATTCTAAGCAGGTGCTCAGCCTCGGGGGGGGGGGGGGGGGGGGGGGGGGGGAGGGGGGGGGGGGGCTGGCGGCAGGGCCCGCCCTCCAAGGCTGACGGGCACCGCCCCCTTTTCCCGTGGCCCCACAGACCGCAAGCAGGACTGGTCGGACCATGCCATTTGGTGGGAACAGAAAAGGCGGTGGCTGCTGCAGACCCACTGGACGCTGGACAAGTACGGCATCCTGGCCGACGCCCGCCTCTTCTTCGGGCCCCAGCACCGGCCGGTCCTCCTGCGGCTGCCCAACCGCCGGGCGGTGCGCCTGCGGGCCAGCTTCTCCAAGCCCCTCTTCCAGGCCGTGGCTGCCATCTGCCGCCTGCTCAGTGAGTGTCTGAGGGTCCCCACCCTGCCACGCGGCCAGGTTCCTGCAGCAAGGGGCCTGGTCCCCTCCCTTCACAGGCCCAGCTCTTGTCCTGTTGTCCTTGCTGCCCCGGTCCCCATCCTGTCTGCAGGGCCATGACCTGCCCCATCGTGCCCATGGTTGGGGGGAACTGGAGGTCACAGGGCAGCTCCCAGTGCCTGCTGAGGCCCCAGCTTCTCCCAGGTATCCGGCACCCCGAGGAGCTGTCCCTGCTCCGTGCTCCTGAGAAGAAGAAGAAGGACAAGAAGGAGAAGGAGCCCGAGGAGGAGGTGTATGACCTGACCAAAGTCGTCCTGGCTGGGGGTGAGCACTGGCCGGGTGGGCCCGGGGCTGGGCGCAGGGGACAGGTCCAGGAGGCCCAGGAGGCCCAGACTGGGGGCAGGGCCTTGCTGACCCCAACCTGCTCCGCAGGCGTGGCACCTGCATTGTTCCGGGGGATGCCAGCCCACTTCTCAGACAGCGAGCAGATGGAGGCCTGCTACCACATGCTGAGCCGGCCGCAGCCGCCGCCTGACCCCCTCCTGCTCCAGCGCCTGCCCCGGCCCAGCTCCCTGCTGGACAAGACCCAGCTCCACAGCAGGTGCACTGCCTGCCGGGTCTGTACTGGGGCCGCATCTCCACTGCCGAGGCTCACTCCCTGCGTGTCCCGCTCACCCCCAGTCCACGCCTCCTGTGTGTGTGCTTGCCCCCAAGCCACCTGCCCGGGCCCCCCGCCCCACCCCAGCGCTGGGCCTGGCCCAGCCCTGACCCCTGCTTGTGCCGCGGCCCAGGTGGCTGGACTCCTCGCGGTGCCTCATGCAGCAGGACATCAAGTCCGGGGACACGCTCTGGCTGCGCTTCAAGTACTACAGCTTCTTTGACCTGGACCCCAAGGTGGGTTGGCTCAGGGGCAAGCGGGGTCTGGGTCGGTGAGACATGGGGGGACTGGGTCCAGGGATCGGGGCTCTGGGAATGTCAGAGAGCTGTAGGGGTCTGTCTCTGTCCGTTTGTCCATCCACACCTGTTTATTAACTCCGCCAACACAGTGCTGGGCCTGTGCTGAGGCCAAGGGGGTCAGGGGGGAAATGACCGCAGATCCGTGGACCCCGTGGTGAGGGCCTCTGGGAAGCCTGCTCAGGTGGGAGATGCCCAGCACCTGGGCTCAGGGAAGGCTTCCTGGTGGAGGTGGCACTGGGCCCTGCTGGGACGGGGCTGCGTGAGGGACCAGGCTTTGAGGCAGGTGCCAGCGCACATCTGTGCCTCCAGGCCGACTGTCCCCTCTGGCAGCCAGCCGACCCCATGCCGCCCCCTGGAAAACCCCCAGAGCCCCTCAGGCAGCTCCTCCCGCTCCTCACAGGCTCATGGCAAAGCCCAGACTTAGCACGTTCTGGATCCTGCCCTTGGCCTCCCGCCCCGCCCCTCCTGGGGTCCTGTTGATCATCCCTCCAACTACAATCCCAAACCACTCACTCTTCTCTGGCTCACCCACCCAGCCATACCGTGGCCTTCCTACCATACCTTCCTCTCCCCTGGGCCTCCCACCTGCCCCCAGCTCCGGAAGGAACCCTTGCCATGCCACTCCTGCCCGGAAGGCCCCGAGGCTGCCTGTGTCCCCAGCTGCCATTCCCGGAGGCCCAGGCTGCTCTGGCCCTGCCCACGCCCTTCCACGGGCATCACCTCCTGCCTGCCAGTCCTGGGGACTTCCTTGCCCCCTTCTCTTGTCTTCCATACCTTCTTGGGTTCGATGGTGTTCATGATTCCATTTTGTCCTTTCTATCAGTGCGGTAGCTGTGCTTGCTTTTTTACGTCGCTGCTGTAGGGGTCATAGTGCATGTACACACTTGCCACCTGGTAACGCTGCAGCTTCACACTTTGTCCAAGAGCCTTAACAGCAGGATCCCCTCATCCCCCCCACATTGTTGAGCACCCACCTCGCCACACTCCGAGGCCCCTGGCGCACTGTCATGCTCGTTGCCGTGGTGGTCGTTTTGACGCTCTATTGAGAAATAACTCACACATCACACAACAAGCCCACTGGCGATGTCCACGTCGGTGGTTTTTATCGTGTTCACAGAGCGGTGCGGCCAGCACCACGGCCGATTCGAGAACACTCCGAAAGAAATCGAGTGCTCCTTCGCAGGCACTGCCCGTTTACTCCTCCCCACTCCCCGCAGCCCCGGGCAACTTCTCATCTAATCTTTCTGTCTCGACAGCTTTGCCTGCTCTGGGCATTTCATAGCAGGGCGGCTCTTCGTGGTGTCTGGCTTCTTTAGCTTAGGACCGTGTTTTC
This sequence comes from Phyllostomus discolor, assembly GCF_004126475.2. Taxonomy (NCBI): domain Eukaryota; kingdom Metazoa; phylum Chordata; class Mammalia; order Chiroptera; family Phyllostomidae; genus Phyllostomus; species Phyllostomus discolor. Next base: position 164,844,082 of record NC_040908.2, read on the forward strand.
GAGGTTCATCCGTGCTGTGCAGCGTGGGTCGGTGCTTTATTTATTGTTTCAAAAAGATGTTATTTATTTATTTTTAGGGAGACGGGGAGGGAGGGAGGAAAGAGAGGGAGAGAAACATTGATCCGTTGCCTCTCACACACCCACCACCGGGGGCCTGGCCTGCAGCCCAGGCATGTGCTCTGACCGGGAACTGAACCCATGACCTTTCGCTTTGTAGGATGACACCCAACCCCCTGAGCCACACTGGTCAGCACTGTGTTTTATTCATTTTTATGGCTGAGTAATATTCCATTGCATAGATGCGCCACAGTTTCTTTATATCAATTAATAGACATTTGGTCCCCCCCCACACTTGTCGGCTATTATGAATAATGCTGCTATGAATATTCATGAACAAATTTTTGAGTGGACATAGATAGTCATTTCTTTTGGATATATACCTATGAGTAGAATGTTGAGTTGTCGTTGTTATTATTTTTGCTTTATCCAGGCAATTGCTTTTTATTAAATTTTTGTTTTGAGCCCTGGATGGTGTGGCTCAGTGGATTGAGTGCCGGCCCCTGCTAACCTTAGTGTTGCCAGTTCGATTCCCAGTCATGGCACCTGCCTGGGTTTTGGGCCAGGTCCCCCCAGTGGGAGGCACGTGAGAGGCAACCACACGCTGATGTTTCTCTTCCTCTCTTTCTCATTCCCTTTCCCTCTCTCTAGGGATAAATAAAAATCTTTAAAATAAAAAAATAATTTTTTGTTTCGAGATAACTGTAGATTCACAGTCAACTGTTAAGAAGTAACACACAGAGGTCCCAGGTACCTGGACACCCTTTACCCAGTTGCCCCCAGCCAGTACCCCCACCATGGCACTAACATGGCCACAGAACAGTTCCATCTGTCAGGACTCCTGGGAAGGCGTTCACACGCGTGAAGAAAGCCTCCTATGCCCGCCCACATGCTCACCATCTCCCGCACCCTCCGTCCCTGTGTGCAGAGCAGGTTTCCAGCCCAGAACATTCTCTGGTACATTTCCCTGCTGACTTCGGGATGAATTCTTGCAGCTTTTATATGTGTCTGGGAGTCATTATTTTGCCTGTGATTTTGAAAGATATTTTCACTTGGTATAAAGTTCTTTTTTTAAAAAGATTTTATTTATTTATTTTTAGAGAGGGAAGGGAGGGAGAAAGAGGGAGAGAGAGAGAGAGAGGGAGAAACATCAATGTGCGGTTGCTGGGGGTCATGGCCTGCAACCCAGGCATGTACCCTGACTGGGAATCGAACCTGCGACACTTTGGTTCGCAGCCTGAGCTCAGTCCACTGAGCTACGCCAGCCAGGGCTGGTGTAGAGTTCTTGAATGGCAAATAACCATCCCCCAGGCCCCGCCCCGTGCCGCCCCTAACTCCATCGTCTCTCGGCTTACACTGCTGCGACCAGCAGGTCTGCTGGCCGTCTCTGCTCATCTGCATGGAATGTGTCTTCCTTGCTGACTGTTTTTACGATTTTCTTTTCGCACTGGTTTTAAACAATCTGATTATCATTGTTCACCCGGTTCACCTCAAGTGTCTCGTGCTTGGGGTTCATTGAGCTCAATTTTGACCTTTTTAACATTTTCTGAATCTCTGCTAACATACACACACGCTCTTCTCTACTTCCTTGAACATACGGAGTATACAGCAGCAGAGGGGAAGTTGGGTTACAATTGTTTGTATGAAAAATGATGTAATAATCAACAAATGATAACAGAAGAATGAACTGTGTTTTGCATACCCACAACTGGAAGCCTACCTTTGCTCCACCCTGTATGTAGAATAACTTCCAGTGGTTTCGTCTATGAGTTTGATCAGCTGGGTCATTGCTGCATCTGTTTCCATTGACTGTTGATCTCCTCGTTCTGAGTTGTGTTGTTCTCCTTGTATTCGTGCCTGGTCAGTTTTTATTTGACGCCAGACATGACAAATTTTCTGTTCTTCGGTGCTGATTCTTTTTGTAGTCCTTTAAATATTTATAAAAGTAGTTTGGGGATGAATTTAAGATACTTGGAAGCAGTTTGATCATTAGTTAATTAGAACGAGAGCATTTTTTAAAAAGATTTTATTTATTTATTTTTAGAGAGGGAAGGGAGGGAGGGAGAGAGAGAGAGAGAAACATCAATATGCGGTTGCTGGGGGTTATGGCCTGCAACCCAGGAATGTACCCTGGCTGGGAATCGAACCTGGGACACTTTGGTTCCCAGCCCGCACTCAATCCACTGAGCTACGCCAGCCAGGAAATATTTTATTTGTTTATTTTTAGAGAGGGAAGGGAGGGAGAAAGAGAGAGAGAGAGAGAAAGAGAGAGAGAAAGAAAGAGAGAGAGAGAGAGAGACATTAATGATTAATGTGCAGTTGCTGGGGGTCATGGCCTGCAACCCAGGCATGTGCCCTGACTGGGAATTGAACCTACAACACTTTGGTTCACAGCCCCCGCTCAATCCACTGAGCTACACCAGCCAGGGCAGAACGAGAGCATTTTTAATCTAGGGCTAATTTCTCCCCTTTACAAGGGGAATAAACAGCCTTCCGAGTGTCTGATGCACCACGTATGAGAGATTTCCCTAACCTGGCTCCCGGGAATGTGAGTATTCCCCCTCCACATAAGATCTGGTAGAGGTTCTACCTGCTCCTCTCCGGGTCTTTCTCCCAGAGGCCTTGGGCGGTTTCCTTACACACAGACGCGAATCCGCACTCAGCTAAAGACGCACAGGGAGCCCTCGGCGGATCCCCAGGGCTTTCTCCCCACACAGCTGCCGCCTCTCCAGGACTCTGCCTGTGAGCTCTGGCTGCCTTGGGCTTCCTTAATCTCCGCTGTATTTACTTAACTCCAGGAGTAATGCTGGGCTCTGTCTGGGGTCCTCCACCCTGTGCTGCAGCCTAGAAACCCTCTCCAGGTAGTCAGTCGGCTGGGGCAATCTGAGGGGTCACCTGGTCTCCCCTCCCCCCAGGGGGCGCTGTTCCACGTGGTCAGTTGTCCAATATCCAAAAGCCATTTGGCCTTGTGGTTCTTTTTTCTTCATTCTAATTTCTGTTCAAGTAAAATATATGATGGCTCAAAGGGTCCAATATCCCCAGCAGGTTTGTAATAATAACTAAAAACGGTTCCCTGCCGGACTTCTTATCTCAGATTTCTGATCCCTAGAGAACATAAATTTTTAAAAAAAGATTTTATTTGTTTATTTTTTAGAGAAAGGGAAAGGGAGGGAGAAAGGAAGAGAAACAGCAGTGTGTGGTTACCTCTCTCGGGCCCCTCACTGGGCCCCTGCAACCCAGGCCTGTGCCCTGACTGGGAATCAGACTGGCGACCCTTTGGTTCGCAGCCCACACTCAGTCCACTGAGCTACCCCAGCCAGGGCGAGAATGTAAATGTTTAACTCTGTAGCTTTTTATTCTAGTGTTTCTGTCTATATGACATGCTTATATTATTTTCTATTCTCTGGTCTTTGTATAAAGATGAAACCTTAGCCATCTCACACCCTCCCCCTGCCCCTATAACACACACACTTCTCTGTACCTTCCCACTGAACTTTGCTATAGTTTTGGGTTAAAAACAGCACGATCGTGGCTATAAATAGTGACACATATAAACAGTGTTCCTAGCCAAGCCACAGAGTAAAGATATTTCCTTTCTTGGTCATGCTTTTTATAGTTCAAAATTGCTATATTTTTATTAACCTATTTTTCTACTGTCTGTCTGTGCTCAGTTCAGAAAGAGGCCCCAAAAGACTATCAGAGGCTATGGCTTGTCACTGAGGGTTGAGGTGGAACGTTCCACGGACAAGCCCCTCCAATGTTGCAACCAATGAAAACACCTCTTTCAGAATGTGTTTTCATTCTGAAAGAAGTGAATGAATGATTCATTCGTGTGGTGTATAGGTGTATAGTCTATTCTTTCTCGCTGGCACGTCGCATCCTGTTGGGCACGTTAGGACGCCAGTCAGTGCGATTCCCTTCTCGGGACCATGGAACGGTAGCGTTCTATGCCCACAACTTCCCTTAGTCATCTCTCCACTGTTCCCTGGGGAATGCCACCCAGGACTTCTTGGTTCCTGGTCACTTGTGTTCCTCTCTCTCAACGGACTCCCTCATTTTGATGGAGCATAATTTCAATAGTTTCCCCTAAAAGGGGAATTATGTGAGACTTAAACAATTTGAAATTCTGCCTGTCTGCAAAGGTCAGAATTCTATGCTCACTCACATGATAGTTTGGCGAGGTATAGAACTCTAAATTGGAAACATTTTCCAGCCAAATCCTGAAGCCACCTTCCCATCGTCTTCTGGTTTCCAGTGTTGCTGTTGAAAAGTCTGGTGACATTTTTATTTTCAGTCCTTCTCTATGTGACACATACTTCTATTAAATTTCTTGGAGGTAGGAAGCAGGTATCAGAAACTTTTAAAATCTTCTCTTTATCTCTTGGTGTTCTAAATCTCTCAATAGTATGGATCTTTCTTCACTACTCTTTCTGCACACTTGCTGAGCCCTTTCAAATTAGAAACCTGGGTCCTTCAGTTTTGGAAAAACGCCCTTTACAATTTCTTCAATAATTTTCTCCCCTCTATTTTCTGTTCTTTGTTTTGTTTTTGGTTTTGTGTGTGTGTGTGTGTGTGTGTGTGTGTGTGTGTTTCAGGGACCTAGTAGATATTAGACCTCCTGGACTGATTTTTCAAAGAAAGAAATTAGATATTTATCTTTTCTTATTTTTAAGCTCATTGTCCTTTTGTTCTACTTTCTGGAGTTTTAATCTCTGCAGCTGTATTTTTAAATCCTAAGAGCTCTTATTTCCTAAGCCCTGGCTGGCATAGCTCAGTGGATTGAGCACGGGCTGGGAACCAAAGTGTCCCAGGTTCGATTCCCAGCCAGGGTACATTCCTGGGTTGCAGGCCATAACCCCCAGCAACCGCACATTGATGTTTCTCTCTCTCTCTCTCCCTCTCCCTCCCTCCCTTCTCTCTCTAAAAATAAATAAATAAAATCTTAAAAAAAAAAAGAGCTCTTATTTCCTGAGTGTTTTTTTTTTTAGAACTCACAGCATTTTGCCGACCACCAGAACCCTCCCTCCTCCCCCTCCCAGGCACCACCTCCTACAGAGGTGACAACTATTGTTACTTCTGTCACTACAGATGAGATTTGTGTGTGTTTGAAATCTACACAAAGGATATTGCACAGTCTACACTTTTGTGTCTGGCTTCTTTTACCCAGTGTTGTGCATGTGATTCATTCGTGTGGTGTATAGGTGTATAGTCTATTCTTTCTCACTGGCACATCTCATCCTGCTATGTCCATATCCCACAGCTGATTCCATATTCCATTCTACTGTTGAGGGGCGTTGGGCAATTTCCAGATTGAGGCTATTAAGAATAGAGATGCTATGACTGTTTCAGTATATGTTTTTTGGTGAATCTAAGTACACAATTCTTTCTTTTTTAAAAGGAAAGAAACGGGGTCCCTGGCTGGTGTGGCTCAGTGGGTTGAGTGCTGGCCTGCAAACCAAGAGGTCGTCGGTTCGATTTCCAGTCAAGACATATGGCTGGGATGCAGGCCAGGTCCCTGGTTGGGGGTGTGTGAGAGGAAACATATCAGTGTATCCCTCACACATTGGTGTTTCTTGCCCTCTCTTTCTCCCTCCCTTCTCCTCTCTCTAAAAGTAAATAATAAAACCTTTAAAAAAAGAAATGGGGAAATTAACTTTTTAAAAACGATTTTATGTATTTTTAGAGAGAAAGGAAGGGAAAGAGAAAGAGTGTGGTTGCCTCTCACCTGTCCCCTCCTGGGGATCTGGCCCACAACCCAGGCATGTACCCTGACTGGGAATCGAACTGGTGTCCCTTTGGTTCGTAGGCGGGAACTCAATCCACTGAGCCACACCAGCCAGGGCTCACGTGCTATTTCTTATCTTTTCCATTGTAGCCGTTCTGTAGATGTGTAAAGTTATCTCATGTGGTTTTTCATTTGTGTGTCTTTTAAAACAGCTTTACTGAAATATAATTTAAATACTATAAAAATCACCCATTGTAAGCAGTGCTTATTTTTAGTAAATTTATACGATTGTGCAACTGTCGCCACATCCCAGTTTTAGAACATTTCTGTCACCCCGGAAAGTTCTCTAGTGCCCGTTGCAGTCCCTCCTCCCCCCACACCCAGCCCATGACAGCTGTGCTGTGCCTTTTATGTGGCTGTAATTTACATTTCCTTGATGACTAATCAAGTTGAGCCCAATGAGCCCATGGCCATTAGCCAGTTGGAAATCCTCTTGTGTGAAGTTTCTGTTCAAGTTTTTTTTTTTTTACTCTGAAACTGTAACTTTTTATTTATTTATTTATTTATTTATTTTTATGTTTATGTTTTTTCTTTTTATTTATTTATTTCAATCATTGTTCAAGTACAGTTTTCTCCCTTTTACTCCCAATCCAGCCCACCCACCCAACCCTCCCCACTTCCCTCCCATTACCACCCTCCCCCTAGTTTTTGTCCATGTGTCCTTTAAATTTGTTCCCGTAAACCCTTCCCATTCTCCCCTGAAATTCCCTCTTCTCTCCCCTCTGGTCACTATCAGCCTGTCTTCTTTTTCAGTGTCTCTGTTCAAGTTTTTTTGCCAATTTGTATAAGGACTTGCTTGTCTTTTTTATACCCCTTTGCTGTTCTTCATGCAGTAGGTAGATGAGTACTTTCTCAGGTACATGTATAATGAATGTTTTCTCTCAATGGCTTATTTTTTTAAAAGATTTTCCTTATTTTTAGAGAGGGGAAGGTAGGGAGAGAGGGAGAGAAACATCAATGTGTGGTTGCCTCTTGCATGCCCACTACCGGGGCCAGTGACCCTTTAGTTTGCAGGCCGGCATTCAATCCATGGAGCCACACCAGCCAGGGCTTAATGGTTTATTTTGTATTATGTGCTGCCAATGTGAGCACTTGAATGGTTTATTTTGACAAACAAAAGTTCTTAATTTTATTATACTCTGATTTATATTTCTTCTTTTATGATGAACATCTTTTGTGGCCTGTTTAAGAAATCTTCTTTTCTGCATCAAGATCTCAAAGGTGCAATCTTATTTTTCTCTAAAGGCTTTGTTTTAACGTTCACATTTGATCTGCAGTCCGTCGGGAATTGCTATCGGTGTGTGGCGTGAGGTAGGGGTGCAAACAAATTCTTGACACGGGCACCCACCCGGCCCAGCGTCGTTCACGGTAAAGAGCATTCTGTCCCGTGACTCCAGGGCCGCCTCTGCCCTAGGTCAGGTCAGCATCCGTGTCTGGGTCTCTCTCTGACTCTCTTTGGTTCTGCTGGTCAATTTGTTTCTCATTGTCAATGCTACAGAGTCTTAATTACTCTTAGTTTATAATTACATTCCTTTTTAAAACAGCCTCCTGCTCTTGCTTTATGGGGGCGGTATTTCTGTCCCTACAAGGATTTTGACTGGTGTTGGGAGCTTTCTTCTCTCCCTGCATGGTCTTTACTTTCTCCAAACCTCTTTTCTCCCTGTTCGTCTCGGTCTGCATGGTTCACGCTAGCGGCTTCCCGTGAAGGTGGGGGATCCTTTCGTATTTACAAGGAAGGCTCTTATGAGCCAGTTGGGAGCCCAGAGTGCGTGAACAGGGCTTGGTGTTTCGGGGAACCTGCGGGGGGCGCCAGGGCAGAAATGCCCCTCTTCTGCGGGGGTTTCTCTTGGGCACACCTGTCTCTCAGCACTGAACCCTCTGCTCTCCCAACCGCGCACAGAAGGCTCCCTGCCAATGTCTTGGGTGACAAATGGGGACGAGCTGGGACACAACGTTTATAGCATAAAGAAAGAGGGAAGATTTATGAAGCGATAGTACACTCCACAGGACACGGGAGTGGGCCCACTCTGAGCAGAGAAGGAACATGTGGGCTGGGGGATTCTATTCTTATAGGGCAGAAGCCCCCTGGCTAGTCTTTGGCGGGCTTTTCCTGCGCAGGTACAAGGAGTTGGATTTCAAAGCTACTGCGCATGTGTGGTTTCTCATGATTTTCTTGACTGGCTACTGGAGGAGGGAGTCCCACGATGTTATTTCATTATAATGATATTCTAATGAATCAGGGGTAGCGCGCAGGCGCATTCCATGATTCAGAGTTATCCCAGAAAACAGGAACAACCCGTCTTAGGGGGTCTTTGTCATGTATACATGTTTTCTACCTCAGCCCTGCGGGGCCTCTGGAGTTTCCTTCCTGACCATCTCCTGCCTCATCACCTGTCACGATGCCAGCCTTCTCTCCATGTGTCTGTTCTCGGCACCTGCACCGCCCCTCCCAGCTGCGCCTGAAGTACCACATGCAGGGGCGCCCCCGCCTCGGCATCTCAGAGGGAAAACCTCTGGCTTCTGCCCAGTGCCAGCTGCCGTCCCTCGGCTGCAGGGAGTGGAGAGGGACCTGCTCCTTCTCTATACTTTCTATGGTCCTCATTTCCGCCCGCCCTTGCCCCTCAGCCAGGAGATCACCGCCCAGAGCCTGTCCTGGGGTCCTCCACGTGGACTGGATGCCTTTGTCCAGGTCTTTGTTCTTCTGGCTGTTTGCTTTCTCCTGTTTTCCAAACTCATCAGCGCCTTGGCGGCGGAGCACGAGGGGAGACTGTGAGACCCCGGCAACCCGGTTCCTGTTCCCGTTTTGCTTCTCAACCCGGTTCCCCTTCCCGTTTTGCTTCTCCTCCTCCAAAACCTCGTCTCGTACCTGCTCTGGGCCTCGCTCTCCTTTGTCCTTTTGGGTTGACCTTCTTAATGCCTTTGCTGTCAGTTTTGGGGGACTTCAGGGGGATCGTGGGCTTGGTCTTCCACGGGTGACTGGGACCCCCCTCTGCGCTGCGCACTCCCTGCTCCTTCTCTCTGGAATGCTCTGCCCATCAGTCGTCCCTTTAGTGGCCCATCGTCATTCGCCACATCTCAGCACAGCGTGTCCCCTCCTCGGGGAAGGCTTCCTGCCTCATGTGGACTCGCTCCTGCAACCCAGTCCCACTCTCAGTCACAGAACTCAGGTGTCCTGGCCGGGGGGGCACGACTGAGCGGTCCCTGGCAGCTGTTTCCTTGGTAGCTCCTATCACACTCCAAGATTGGCTTTATCTACTCACCAACGGGTTTGCTGCGCCCCCTGCGGCGGCATGCGGGAACACACCACAGACTGTAGTCAACCTCTGTAGGAACAGGTCTAGAAGGAAAAACGGGCCGCTTCCCCGGGCAGGTGGGGCAGCCAGGCTGTAAGGCCCACGTGGGGCCCACGAACAAGCTTGCCGCAGCACAGAGTGCGGGCTGAGGGCGGAGGCTCTCGGGCTGGGCACGTGGGGGTGCGCAGGGCACGCGACGCCTGGCCAACCCAGCCTCCCCCTCCCGCCGCTGCAGACGGACCCGGTGCGGCTGACGCAGCTGTACGAGCAGGCTCGGTGGGACCTGCTGCTGGAGGAGATCGACTGCACGGAGGAGGAGATGATGGTGTTTGCGGCCCTGCAGGTGCCAGGCAGGCAGGCCCTGGGGCTCGGGGCGGCGGGGGCGCAGGCCAGCCCCGGGACAGGAAGTGTCTCCCAGGGTGGGGCCCCATCTCCGGGCAAGCCCAGCTCGGGGCGTGGTTGGGCGGAAGCGGGCTGCTCGCTGAGCCCTCCCTGGCCACGTGCCCCACCCAGTACCACATCAACAAGCTGTCCCAGAGCGGGGAGGTGAGTGAACCGGCAGGCCCAGACCCGGGACTGGACGACCTAGACGCAGCCCTGAACAACCTGGAGGTGAAGCTGGAGGGCTCCGCGCGCACGGATGTGCTGGTGAGAGGGGCTCTGGCCAGGGAGGGGGGTCGGGGCGAGGCCCCCCCGCGGGAACCGGCCCCTCTGAACCCCCTCCTCCCCAGGACAGTCTCACCGCCATCCCGGAGCTGAAGGACCACCTCCGCATCTTCCGGTGAGTTTGGGGGCGGAGTCGGCAGCCTGGGGGGAGGGGCCCCGTGTAAAAAGACGTTTACAGGGGGCCGGTGCCCACCGTCCACCTCACCCTCAGGCCCAGGAAGCTCACCCTGAAGGGGTACCGCCAGCACTGGGTGGTGTTCAAGGAGACCACGCTGTCCTACTACAAGAGCCAGGACGAAGCCCCGGGGGACCCCGTTCAGCAACTCAACCTCAAGGGTGAGTGTGGGAAGGCCAGGTGGGCGCTCTCACCTGCTGGGTGCTGAGTGCCGGGGAACAGGCTGTGTGTAGGGCAGGCCTTTCCTGGGGTTATCGCAGGCAGGGCTCCCCCTTTCCGGCCTCCTAGCCCCCCCTTCTCCCTGCAGGCTGCGAGGTGGTCCCGGATGTCAACGTGTCCGGCCAGAAGTTCTGCATCAAACTCCTGGTGCCCTCGCCGGAGGGCATGAGTGAGATCCACCTGCGCTGCCAGGATGTGAGCGCTGCCTGGCCGGGTGGGCGGCTACGGCGGGCGTGGGGTGGGGGAGGGGCAGGGGGCCGAACCCAGCCCGACTGGCCCCTCACCACCCTCCCGCCTCCCACCCCAGGAGCAGCAGTACGCCCGCTGGATGGCCGGCTGCCGACTGGCCTCCAAGGGCCGCACCATGGCGGACAGCAGCTACGCCAGCGAGGTGCAGGCCATCCTGGCCTTCCTCAGCCTGCAGCGGACAGGCACTGGGGGCTCTGGCAACCAAACCCAGGGACCCGATGCCTCCCCTGAGGGCCTCAACCCCTACGGCCTTGTTGCGCCCCGCTTCCAGCGAAAGTTCAAGGCCAAACAGGTGCCAGAGAGGGTGGGGGTGGGAATGACCGTAGCGATTACCTGGCCATCCTTGGCCCCTGCATCTCCATAGCGACTTCCCCTGAAAGGCCTTGTGCTCGCACATTGCTTCTCCCATCCATGTCCCTCAGCCTGAGTGTGCTAACCCCGCCCAGAGGAGGTGGGCACACGGTCCAGCTGCCCACGTCTACCTCAGGGCCTGGCTCAGCTCCCAGAGGAGAGGGCACACTCGGGTGGCCCCGCGGTGGACGCTGCCCCTGCCCTAGGCTTAGCATCCTGTCTCCCTGATGGGGACAGGCAGGGGGGACTCGGGGACTTTGGAAGCCCTCACCAGCGTGGTCCTACAGCTCACCCCACGGATCCTGGAAGCTCACCAGAACGTGGCGCAACTCTCGCTGTCGGAGGCCCAGCTGCGCTTCATCCAGGCCTGGCAGTCCCTGCCCGACTTCGGCATCTCCTACGTGGTGGTCAGGTAAGAGCCGGCCCCGCCCTCTCCCGCCGCCTGGGGGGCAGTGCCCTGACATCCCCTTTCTCATCCTCTGCGGGCAGACCTTCCTGAGGGGGTCCCGTGTGCCCTACCCCCATCCCTGCACCCCCACAGCAAACACAGAGAGATCGGGCCAGGAGAACAGGAGAGCCAGCTCCGTCCCGACACTGCCCCTCTCCGGGCCTGGGTTAGCTGGTCTGTGGGACAGGGCTGACGCTGGCTGCCGTGACAGGGACTGCCCCTTCGCCTGTTTCCCAAGCCAGCAAAGATGATGACAATACAAGAAAGTTATGTAAAGGCATGGACTGTTTGCCGGGTGCTGCTAAACATTATCACGACGATTATATCGATGAACTCCCATACTCCAGATGAGGAACCTGAGGCCCAGAGAACCTAAGGGACTTACTCGCACAGCCTGCGCCTGAGCACCGCACCAGGCTGTGTGAGCAGGCTCCGGGGCCACGCCGGGTGGGGTCCTCGCTCACACCCTGTCCTCCCGGGGACCAGGTTCAAGGGCAGCAGGAAAGATGAGATCCTGGGCATCGCCAACAACCGACTGATCCGCATCGACTTGGCCGTGGGCGACGTGGTCAAGACCTGGCGCTTCAGCAACATGCGCCAGTGGAACGTGAACTGGGACATCCGGCAGGTGGGCCGGAGTGTGGGCGGGGTGGCAGGGGCTGGGCTGGGCGGGGCCAGACCCAGCCAGGGCTGGGGCCAGGTGGCTCCACCTCCCACCCCACCAGCCCCTCTAACCGCCACTCCCCGCCCCCGCCCTGCAGGTTGCCATTGAGTTTGATGAACACATCAACGTGGCTTTCAGCTGCATGTCCGCCAGCTGCCGCATTGTGCACGAGTACATAGGCGGCTACATTTTTCTGTCGACACGGGAGCGCGCTAAAGGGGAGGAGCTGGACGAGGACCTCTTCCTGCAGCTCACGGGAGGCCACGAGGCCTTCTGAGGCCTATCCTGCTGTCCCCGTCCTGCTCACCACCTGCCATGGCCACGCCTAAGCCCACACGCACTGGGACTCACTGCCCACACCCTCTCCAGACATGCGCTGAGCTGGGCACCTTCACTGACTGTCACTGGCTTTGTGCCCACCAGGAACGGGGCTGGAGCAGACTCCGCCCTCCCCCAGGCTGGGGACGGTGGGCCCTGAGCGCCCCAACACCGCCTTTCCCCGGTCTGAGTGGTGGAGACCGACACCCCAGACTTTGCTGTGGTCCCTGAGCACGCAAGGAAGACCAGCTGTAGCTACAGCATGACAATTCATGGTTTCAAACTGGAGTTTCTTTTTTGTTATCTTTTTACATTTCTTTTTTTTTTTAAATAAATATTTTATTGTTGGATCATCCTCCTTCCCCTGGAGCTGTGCTTGCAGGCGCTCTGACATTCTGTCTCTTCATGAGCAGCCAGGGAGAGGGGCTTTCCTGAGATGGAGACAAATTGGTCAGGGAACGGGAAGCCGAAGTCGGCTGGGAAAGAGGGGAAGGGCACAGGCTCCGGGCACAAAGAACAGGGTGGGGTAGAGGTTCTCACGGGTGGGGCACAGCTGCAGGGCCTCCTTGAAGTACTTGGGAAGCAGGAAGCCGTCAGCATCCCCTGGAGTCAGGATCACCCCATTGGCAGAGCGGAAGAAGGGGATTCCATCTGCGCACAGAGCGGGGATGCAGCCAGGCCGTCTCTGCAGGCCCAGGGCCGTCCCTGCTGCGCCCAGACTCACCCGCCAGGGCCAGGGGCCCGTTGATGAACACGGCCACTTCGCAGTTCGGCCGCATGCCTGCAGGGACACCTGGAGCTGGGGTCTGCGGTGCCTGGGGCTGCGGTTACGAAACCAGGGCAGGCTGGGGCACTGGACTGAGCAGGCAGAAGGGGCTGCTGCCGCACACAGGCTGTGGGGTGGCTCTGGAGGTGGACCTGGGAGGAGAGTGGGTGGGAGTCCCTGGGAGGGGGAGGGTGGACACTGACCACTGATGACACCAGGGTCCCCAGGCAGTCCTGTGGCCAGGTGGATGTGCGTCCTTCCCCGGCAGGACAGGCCCTTGAGCAGGATGGAGGGCCAGTGCTTCCAGAACGTGCCATGGACAAGCATCAGGGGCAGGTCCTGCGGGGTCTCCAGGGGCATCAGCTCCAACTCGGGTACCTGGTATGGGTGAAGGAGTGGGCAGCAGTGAGACCCCCTCCCGGGCAGGGGTCCCGCCTGTCTCCCACGTGTCCTGTTGGCCCCCACCTGCAGGGAGTGACCCTGATTGGCTCGGATGAGAGGGCCCGTGCTGGGGTCCCCCGGCTGCAGGGCAAACCGCTGCTTCCCATTGGTGTCCACCACGCGCTGCACGTCTTCGGCTGAGAAGCTGCGGAACTGGGGCAGCTGCAGGAGGGCGCCCAGGGGCACAAAGCCGCCTGTGGGCACACGGGGTGCTCAGGAGCTGAACCTGCTCTGGCCTGAGTTACCAGGGGAGACACAGGTGCCCAGAACAAAGCCAGGGCTTGGGGGTCACAAGGGTTCATTGGTGTGACCTTTAGAAAGCCTTCCCTGTCCAAGTCTCAGTTTCCTCAGCTGATCAGGGAATAGGCTCTGCCTCCTGGAGGGCCCCAGAGATCAAGTGACCCTTTTCATTAGCACAGTACCTGGCTCAAGGCGGATACTCAACAAGCCTCCTTTGCACCCCCCACCCAGTGCCCACTTTTGAGATAAGTGTTTATGCCCAGAGAGAGGCTCCCTTCCCAGTTTGCCCCCGACGTGGTATTGGGGTCTGGGTCTTCCCTGTAAATGGAGAGATGTACCTTGCATGCCGTCCCCACAGGGCCGCGGTGGGAGCCGTGGGGGAGAGCAGTCACAAACAGGCTCACACTGCCCCCTGCGCTGGAGCCCCTCCAAGCCCCTCACTTACCAGGCCCCATGGGAAGCCCCAGCTTCAGGGCCCCGTGGCGCAGGGCATAGGACAGCGCCTTGGACAGCTGGACATCTCGGTCCTGCAAGAGTTCAGAGGTGGCACCCGGTCCCCATGGTGATCCTGCCTTGCTGCCCACCCTGAACACTGAGTGTGACCTACTGCAGGGGGCGACCAGAGGGAGAGAGTCCCTGTGCCCTCCAGAAAACGGTGTGACTGCCAGCTGTCAGTCCCACCCCACCGGCATTTCCCAGACGGCCAAGACTGAGTCCCTTCACCTCCCCTTTCCACCGCCGGGGAGGGGGGACCCGGGTAGGGGTGAGGGGTGGGGAACGCACCTGTTCCCGGGGTCTGTGAGCCCTTCTACCCCTGGGCCCTGCTGCTTCCTGTTTCATCCCTCCAGAGTTCATGATCAAAACCTGTGGGGAGCAGTGGCCTGTGGGGACTGTGAAGGGGCGTCCAATGACCCCACCCTGCCCAGAAAGTCAAAAAGCCTCAAGATGTGAGAGCTGGGAGGGGGGTACTCAGCTCATGAAATTCACCTCCCACCCGCAACTGCCTGGTGCAGAAAGGAAAACTGAGTCCCAGCAGGCGAGACTTGCCCAAGGTGACACTGTCAGCCACGGAGTCCAGCAAAGCCGAGCCCCCGAGCTCCAGGCTCGCGGGTCGGCCACGCGAGGCGGGCCTGAGGGGGCGGGGCCGGCGCCCAGACTAACCGGGTGGAAGATCGGGCGGGTCACAGCATAACGAACAGGAGTAGGCAGAACAGACCGCTGGGCTCACCAGCTCCCCCTGCCAAGGCGCCTGCCTGCGCGAGCTCCAGAGCACCGAAGCCGGCCAATGAGAAGCCGGGGACGGAGGGGCGGGAACTTCCGCTCTGGGGGAAAAGGGGAGGAGACTTCGGGCCGAGTTGGCGGTGAGTCCCGGCAGGAGGCTGGAGCTTCTGAACCCTGGGAGGGGTTCGTGGGAGTCTAGGGTTGGAAGCAGGACCCCTGGGTCTGGGAGACATGGACATCAGGCGGTGACTGGAAGAGGACCTCCGGGTGGTATGGGTTGCCCCGGAGTCCCAGGAATGTCTGGCAGCAGGAGTCTCGGGCTCCTGCTGGAGGATAAGACACTTGACTGCCCAGGGATATGCAAAAGTGCTGGAAGTATCCTCAGTAGGTCTGTGTGGGTGGCTGTGGGTACCCCAAGGTGACAGGTCTGGCTGTGACCTTCTCCAGAGCTGCCCTGTCCAGACTATGGACCCTGAGGTGTCTCTGATGCTGCAGTGCCCGCCGGGTGGGCTGCCAGAGCAGCAAGTACGGGCTGAGCTGAGTCCAGCCCACGACCGCCGTCCACTGCCAGGAGGGGACCAGGCCATCGCTGCTGTCTGGGAGAGCCGGCTACAGGCCCAGCCCTGGCTCTTTGATGCTCCCAAGTTCCGCTTGCACTCTGCCGCCCTGGAGCCCACTGGCTCGCAGGGGCCACAGCTGCTCCTGCGCCTGGGCCTGACTTCCTACCGAGACTTCCTGGGCACCAACTGGGCCAGCTCAGCTGCCTGGCTTCGACAGCAGGGGCTTGCTGACTGGGGTGACAAGCAAGCCTACCTGGCAGACCCTCTGGGAGTGGGCGCCGCGCTGACCACCGCGGATGACTTCCTTGTCTTCCTGCGCCGCTCTCAGCGGGTGGCTGAGGCCCCTGGGCTGGTGGACGTGCCTGGTGGGCACCCTGAGCCTCAGGTAAGACGCCAGGCTGGGTGCAAAGGCGCAGTGACCCAGGCAGCTCAGCTTTCTTCCCCATTCCTCAGAGGGGGAATTGGCCTGGTACCTCTGGGCAAGTCTCTGCTCAAGGGAGCCCCTCAGCCTCCCCATTGATCCCTTCCCCAGACCTGTCAGAAGCTAGGGAATGGGGGCAAGGACCTAGCTCGACCTCTGGCAGTCCATCTGGAAAAGGAGGGCCTGGGGGAGGGACCACCAACACTCGCACACGGTGCCCAAACAGGCTCGCAGGGCCAGCAAGCACAGGGGAAGGCAGGGCGGGAAGAGGTGGGGAGCGGGCTGAGCCTCAGCTCTCACAGGCCCTGTGCCCCGGTGACAGCCCTCTGCACAAGGACCTCCCTGGGGAGCTGGTGGTGCATGAACTCTTCTCCAGTGTCCTCCAGGAGATCTGTGACGAGGTGAGTGAGGGGTGGCCAGGTCAGGGGGTGGACTAGGAGTGGGGTTGTAGAACAGAACGTGCCAGAATTCCACAACCTCAGTCTGGGCTGGTTCGAGGGTCTGCAGGCATGTGGCATTGAGGGAAGAACCTGGCTTTGCAAGTGGGCGCACTTGGAGTGGAATCCTACCTGCCATTTCTGTGTGCCTTAGGTTCTTCCTCTTTACAATGTGAACAATGACAAATGTCTCGCTTACTCCCCCAGGTTTGTTGGAAAGAAAAGTAACTGGAAGTCGATTTATCGACTTTCCTTGCATGACTCTGAGCAAATTATCCAATCTCTGGTTCTGGTTTTCCCATCTGTAAAATGAACTTGCCCAAGATCCAACATCCTGTGATCCTGGCCACTTGAGCCACAAACTGTAAAATGCTGTAGGACCAGGGTCATGCGTGTGCTCACCTCCACTGAGAGGGGCAGGGGTGTGGGCGGCGAGCACTGACAGGTGGGACCCCGGCCCCAGGTGAACCTGCCACTGCTCACCCTGAGCCAGCCGCAGTTACTGGGCATCGCGCGCAATGAGACCAGTGCAGGCCGCGCCAGTGCCGAGTTCTACGTCCAGTGAGTGAGCTCTGGGGGACAGGGTCCTGGGTCCTGGGATAGGTGGGTGGTTGAGGGGGAGGGCTGAGACAGCTGGGGCTCCACAAGGACCCTCCAGGGGCTGGGCACCCACCAGGCCATTTTTATGTCTCGTCCAGGTGCAGCCTGACCTCTGAGCAGGTGAGGAAGCATTACATGAGTGGGGGACCGGAGGCGCAGGAGTCCACGGAAATTATCTTTGTGGAGACACAGGTGTGAGGAGGCAAAGCCTTGCTTGGACAAGGAGCTGGGGTTGGGACTTGCAGAGGCGATGCCTGTCTGTCTCGGTGGGTGGGGTCAAACAGGGCTCCCAGATCTCTCAGAGCTGTTCTCCAGCACCACGAGGCCTCACTGGGGATGCCCGGAGCCCAAGGGAGAGGGCCAGGGACCTGTTCAGCCTCCTTAACACGTCTCCTTAGGGACTGGACCGTGCAGAGGGCTCTGAGGCTCAGAACTCTGGGCACGACTCCTGCAAAAGATGTGAGGGCAACATGTCTGGCTCTCGCTGTCTCCCCACAGAACGTGAAGAGGTTGCAGGAGACTGAAATGTGGGCCGAGCTCTGCCCCTCTGCCAAAGGCGCCATCTTCCTCTACAACCAGGTCCAGAGAAGTTCCACCTGAGTCACTTTAGGGTCCCCAGACTTATCACCACAGCTCAAAAGACAATAAAGGACTTTATTCTTGGATTCCGTTGATATGCGCTGATTCCATGAGACAGGGAGGAGCCGCTGAGAGCCTGCGGGTGAGAGAGACAGGACAGATGGCCGGAGGGGAGGGGGGCGGAAGCCCGGCCTCAGTACTGCCCTCTGCATTCTGGGATATGAGGGCCATGCTTTCTGGCCAGGCTCTGGTGAGGGTCCGGGTCGACTGCGGGGTGGAAGCTGTTCTGTTAAAAGTGTCTCATCACGCCCTGGCTGGTGTGGCTCAGTGGATTGAGCACTGGCCTGCCAAGCACAGGGTCGTTAGTTTGATTCCCGGCCAGGGCACATGCCTGGGTTTTGGGCCAGGTCCCCAGTGGGAGAGCCAGCCACACATTGATGTTTCTCTCCCTCTCTTTCTCCCTCCCTTACCCCCTCTCTAAAAATAAATAAATAAAATCTTTTAAAAAAGGAAAGTTAAAAAAAAGTGTCTCATCGCAAAGCGGAGTGACAGCAGATAGCCTCACTGAGTGTCAGGTGTGGTGTGTGGTGCGGCCGCTTCCCAGGTGGACACCCGCACTTATCAGCCTGAGCAACGCACTCCGCCCCCCAGGAGGTGGCCCAAGACGTGACAGGCCAATGGGCCATGGGGGCAGGGCCTAGTCTCACCTTCCGGCTCGGTGGGTGTGTCTGGGTGTCCAAGCCAATGAGAGCGTGGGGGTGGGGCCTGGCTCCGAGCAGGAAATGGCGGCAGCCGCGGAGTTTGTGAGTGCATGGGGGCGGGGCTCGGTGTAGCTCCTCCTTCGTTCGCCCCTCCAACTCCCTGGATGGGGTGGGTTGGGGGGGTTTCTCTGCGCTCGCTGCTGGTTGTACAGACACCGAGGTCAGTGTGGAGAAGGGCCCGGGTCAGAGCCGGGGCAGGTCCAGGACGCCGCGTCTGGTCTTGAGCAAGGAGGCCCCACCTGCTCATGGGTCCTCCGGGCCCGCTTCAGTTTTCCTTCGCAAGTTAATGGAGCCAGCCCCCTTCCCTCTGCCCCAGGAGTGCTTGAGGTCTGGTCCCAATGCACTCCTCTCCGTGGCCTCTTTTCACCAGCTGTCCGCCTGCCGCCATGCTGCCCCTGTGTCTATGTCAGCTGTGCCTACGTCGGCTGCAGCCCCGCAGCCCTCCCACCCGGCTCTTCGCAGAGGCCGCCCGGCAGCGGTGAGTCGGTCACCGGGGGCCCGGTGCCGGCCTGGTCGTTCAGTGGGTTTTGTTGAGGGCCTGCCCAGCTGTAGGCTCTGCCCTAGGCGCTGAGATACTTGTGATCTCTGTGTCAGGTGTCTTACAGCCTTGACTCAGGTAACCCTCACCTTCACTGCTGAGGATGAGATTAAGGGACGACCACCAAGGTTACTTGGTTATACAGCGAGTTATGAGGCAGATCTGAAGGTTTTTTAAAAATATATATTTTATTTATTTATTTTTAGAGAGGGAAAGGGAGGGAGAAAGGAGAGAAACATCAATGTGTGGTTGCGTCTCATGGGAGACCAGGTCGGCAAACCCAGGAATCAAACCAGTGACCCTTTGGTTCGCAGGCCTGTGCTCAACCCACTGAGCTACACCAGCCAGGGCCAGATCAGAAGTTTGAGCCCAAGCCAAACCCAATGCACTTTCCATGCTTTCCACAACTGCTGTGGTTGTGGAACATCACGGATTCTAACCCACCTGGGGAGGGGGCGTTTTACAAAAAAATGCAGATTCCCGGGTCCTGCCCTAGTCCTCCAACACTCAAAAAGGAGGGATGCCTTGGAGATAGGTCTCCCTTGGTACCTGCCTCTCAGCTCCTGGTTGCTGAGTTGAAGAGTGTGTCCCAGGGGGTGCTGGGAGGAGTAGGGAAGGGGTATCTTTTGTGTTTCTTTAGCCCCTGCAGGTTCTGGCTTCTCTCCACAGGTCTGGCCCCAGGAACTACTATGAACTGTTAGGGGTACATCCTGGTGCCAGCACTGAAGAAGTGAAACGAGCTTTCTTCTCCAAGTCCAAAGAGGTACCAGTGGTTCCAGGCCGGGAGGGGGGAGAGAAAGTTTGAGCCAGATGGGGTGAATGCGAAATTCCCAGGGATGGAACCGAGTGGCTCCCTCTGGCTGGTGCCACACTCCCTCAGCATGCACAGGGAGGGGGAGGTACCCTGAGGGCGGAGGTCTGGCACAGCATGAAGAAAGCCAGGGGTCCTGCCTGGGGTTAGTGTTCTTGACTTGCCTGCAGTTGAGCAAACCTGGACCAGGCAGCAGGCAGGCGGAGAGGGGGCAGGGGGGCTTCTTGACTCTCTGGCCTCCTGGAGGGGTGCTCGGTCGGAGGGCCTGAGAGTGAAGGTCACTGTCCAAACAAGGCCTGTTTGGGGGTGATTGGAGCCCTTGTGGGTGGATATTATCAAGATGGGTCCTGGGAGGGAGCATGGAAAGGGAGATGAGGAGACTCGTGCCCCATCCCAGCTGCACCCTGACCGGGACCCGGGGAACCCAACCCTGCACAGCCGCTTTGTGGAGCTGAGTGAAGCGTACCAAGTGCTCAGCCGGGAGCAGAGCCGCCGTGAATACGACTACCAGCTCCGCTCAGCACCTCCCCCGAAGTCTCCAGGAACCACAGCCCGTGCCAAGTCTGCCCACCAAGCACACAGGTACAGTACCTTGCAGCTAACCACTCCCCCTCCAAGTCTCCCAGGGAGCCTCATCCCCACACTGCCCCTTTTTCTCCCTCCCAGCAGCTCCTGGACACCCCCCAATGCAGAGTACTGGGCCCAGTTTCACCATGTGAGGCCCCAGGGACCAGAGGCAAGGCGGCAGCAGCAGAGACACAACAAGCGGGTGCTGGGGTACTGCCTCCTGATCATGCTGGCAGGCATGGGCCTGCACTACATTGCCTTCAGGTGCATCCCGGCCTCTCCCGGCGGTGGTGGGCAGAGGGCAAGGGGGGCCAGTCAGACATCCGCACTGGCCCTGCAACCTGCACTCCTGTGTCTCTTAGGCTCAGATTGTGTGAAATAGGTCTCTGGAGCCTCTTCCTAGCCAACAAAGGCAGTTCTGCACTAAGGGAGACTGTTGTCATTTTTAAGTTTGTTTTGTTTTTTATAATTTGCACATAAATCTTTGGTGCTGGCTGCCAGGTAGTGATGGAGTGAAAATCACACACAAGAAAGAAGTGCATTGTGACCGGGCCTCAGCAACAAGGAGGCTCGCTTGTTTGGCAGTCCGCTCTCTCCCCACACCTCTCTCATGCATGCCGTGACACTAAGGTTCCACGGCAAAGGGACAACAAGGCAGTGCCCTCTGCTAGCAGCCCACCTAGCTCAGTGATGGAGTTAGACACTCAGCCCTCTCTGATCTCCTGCAAGGACCACCCTGATGTTCAAGTGCTGTGGTCACCACCTTCGGCAGGCCAGCCAGAGAGCTGGGTTGTTGTCACTGGACCCTGGACAAGCCTGGCCACTCCATACCCCTTTCCACACCTAGCACAGGCAGTTAGACTGAGGTGCCCACAGACATAAAGCTGTGATGCCCTAGAGTGGGGTGCAAGGTATGTGGGACTTGGGGAACAGCAGGGTTTGGGGGACTCAGGGTTGATTGTAACCCCCGTGCAGGAAGCTGGAGCAGATGCACCGCAACTTCATGGACGAAAAGGATCGAATCATCACAGCCATCTACAATGAAACTCGGGCCCGGGCCAGGTCTGTCCCTGCTCTACCCTGCCCTCTCTTCATCGTCCTGGCACCACCCTGTAGGGTCCCGGTTCCAACCACCCCGTGCTCTCTCCTGCAGGGCCAACAGAGCCAGGCTCCAACAGGAGCGACAGCAGAGGCAGCAGCTGCAGCCACCGCTCGAGCCTCCCCCAGGCCCGGGGATCATGCCCCCCGGCACCAGCCCCTGAGCCTCTCACCCAGATGGAGCCTCATGTGTGTTCCCTCTTGGGACTCCCTGTTGCCCAAAACCTGTGCAATAAAGTGATTCTCTGCGCTCTTGTCCGACTCCCTCCTTTAGGCCCAGCTCCCCCAACCCAGGCCTCGCCTTGGGACAGAGCCCCGCCCTCGGAGTTCTGGTGACTGCGAAGCGGGAGCCCAGCCCCCTGGGTGGTGCGTCCCCTTTACCCTGTTGCAGCAGGAGGGGGTGTATAGAGGGGGCGGGCCCGCCAGCGGCCTCGCCTCCACCCGCCCCCGCCCCGCCCCTGCCCCGCGGCCCGGGTGGGGAGCGCGTGTCTGGGTCACATGAGCCGCCCGCCAGCCAGCCCGGGCCGGCCCCCTGCTGCCCCCGCCATCCCCGCCACCTCGCCCGCTGCTGCCACCGGCCGCCCACCCACTCGGCTCCTACGGCCACCGCGGCCGCTGTTGCGCTGCGCTGCCTGCGCCCAGGGCTCGGGAGAGGGCCGCGGAGGAGCCGCCCCCCGCAACCGGCCCCCGCCCGCCGCGCCCCAGCCCGCGCCATGGGGCTCTGGTTGCCGCCGCCCCCGGCGCCGCCCGGCTAGGACGATGCGGGCGCCCCCGGCGCATGGCCCCCGTGGGCACCATGAGCCCCTTGCTCCGCCGCCTGCTGCTCGCGGCGCTCTTGCAGCTGGCCCCCGCCCAGGTACGTGCGTCCCCGACATCCTGCCTGCCCGCCAGCCATGCCCTCTCTCAAGGTTGGCGGAAGTGGAGGCGCGAAGCGGCCTGGGCCGAGGGTATTCGCGGGTCCGACCTCGGATAGGGGCGTAGCAGGAGTTGGAGCAGGGCATCCCCCAGGAGAGGTCCCTCCCCGCTGGCCTGCCAGCCCAGCCCCGGGGCCACTCCCCCGCCCCACCCTATCCCCTGGGCACTGCCGCTGGGGGGGCGGAGCCGTCTGGGTTCCTGCAGGACCTGGCTCGGCGCCCCTGTGCCCCCTGTGCCCCGTTCTGACCTGTGGCCTCCCTAACGAGCCTGGTTCTCAGGCTTGGAGATTGGACTGAGCTGGCAGAGCGTGCCTGGCGGGTCGTGGCCAGGGGCAGGTCCCAGGTGTCCCGGAGAAGACAGGTAAAGCTAGAGTGGCCCCAGGAACAGAGCAGTCTTGAAAAATGTCGGGAGTTGAAGCCTTCTGACTGCAAGGGTAGAGCCCTGGGACAGTGTAGCCCTAACTAGAATGCACCCTGAGCCCAGTTCTCTTCTCTCCTACAGGCCCCCGCCTCCCTGCCTGAGGCCCCTGGCCACCAGAAGAAAGGTAACACTAACAACACAAACTTCACATAGCCAGCGCTAGGAAGGTTTGCTGAGTGTCCATCATGTGTAATCTCAGCTGCTTTGTAAGATGCCAACTCTTTTCCTGCCCATTTCACAGACGTGGAAGTTGAGGCAGTGGGATTCCTGGGTTCTGGATGAACAGGTTGGGGGGGCAGAAGTGGGGGCTGGTGGAAGGTGGCTGTGACACTGGAACCGGGGAGAACAGCTGGTGGGCGCAGGGGTGGGTGGGAGGGAGAGCCAGGGAGCAGCTGCAGGCAACCCAGTGGGGACTCAACCTCACGTGTCTCTCCCCAGTGGTGTCATGGATAGATGTGTATGCTCGTGCCACCTGCCAGCCACGGGAGGTGGTAGTGCCCCTCACTCTGGAGCTTGTGGGCACCGTGGCCAAGCAGCTGGTACCCAGCTGTGTGACTGTGCAGCGCTGCGGCGGCTGCTGCCCCGACGATGGCCTGGAGTGCGTGCCTACTGGGCAGCACCAAGTCCGAATGCAGGTACCGGGGCAGGTGTAGTGCGCCTGGCTGGGCGGGATGCTGGTGCTCTGGGGGCTGACACACTGGCAGCCGGAGCCTTGGCGGGTGAGGGAGCTGTCCTCCCTCCAGCCCACGGAGTATCTCCCTCTCCCCCTTCCTCTGTCGTTCTCTCTCCCTGTTCCCCTGAGCACAGATCCTCATGATCCGGTACCCAAGCAGTCAGCTGGGGGAAATGTCCCTGGAAGAACACAGCCAGTGTGAATGCAGGTGCCGGCCAGGGCCCACTTCTGAGCTTGCAGAGACCAGGCGTGGGGGGGGGGGGGTGCTGGGCGTGGTGGTACACCACAGTGGGGACCAGGTTTCCTTGGGCAGGGCCGGGGTAGGCTCGGGATCTGGGCACGAAGAGGAGGGTGCTTGGCCTTCCTGATCCTCCTCCTCCTTGTTTCTGCTGGTCTCTCTTTCAGACCAAAAAAAAAAGAGAGTGCCGTGAAGCCCGACAGGTGAGTCTCTTGGGCTACTGTTGAGGTGGGGACAGAACCCAGGCCCAGTGCCCAGGACGTAACGTGTGGACGGGGCCGGGGCTGTACAGGCGTGTCAGGCAGCTGTGGTCCGCAGCCCTCTTTTCCCTCCCACTTGCGCCCCCTTCTCCCCTGTTCCTCCCCCTTCTGTGTGTTCTGACCCGACCCCCGCTCCCTCCAGGGAACTCTTCCTTCCTGTCCCAGACATGTTGCTTCTCCTCCTAGGGCTGACACTCCCCGCCACCGCCCCCAGCCCCGCTCCGTTCCGGGCTGGGATTCTGCCCCCGGAGCACCCTCCCAAGCTGACATCACCCATCCCACTCCAGCCCCAGGCCCCTCTGCCCACGCTGTCCCCAGCGCCGCCAGCGCCCTGACCCCAGGACCTGCCACTGCCGCTGCAGACGCCGCAGCTTCCTCCGTTGCCAAGGGCGGGGCTTAGAGCTCAACCCAGACACCTGCAGGTGAGGCGTTGTCGGGTGGTGGTGTTTGGGAAGGCATCGAGGCCCTGCCCGGGAGCAGATCCAGGGCGAGACAGCCAGTGGGGTGCGAGCCAAGGAAGGGGGAGCTACTGAATGTGCTAAACCAATATTTACTGAATGTCTGCTGGCACCAGGGTCAGCGTACCTGAGGCTCCCGCTCTAATGCGGAAGTACGACACAAGGACACACGATGCCAGCCAGGGCTGTCAGGGTCTGGGGTAAGGGGCACCTGGCATCGTGCTGAGAGGTCGGAGATGTCCTGGAGAAGGTGACCTCTGCCTGGAGTAGAAATGAGAGGCATCTTGCCAGCTTGCGAAGGTCTGGGCCTTCCCAGAAGCCCCTGCATTAGACGTTGTCCCACCTTATGGATTCTGAGAAGCCAGGGGACATAATGTGAGCCTTGTTCGCCGTTGTCTGAGGGCCTGTCGCCACCCATCCCTTCCACAGCGAGGCCCCGTGTGGCACGGTGTGGGCTGGGCCAGCTGGGACTGCTCAGGAGTATTAGGCGAGAATGAGGTTCACAGAAGGTAACAAAGGGCGCGTCCAGAGGAGCAGGTGCTCCGGTGTGGCAGCATGAACAGATGCCCCCTTCCTCTCCTCCTTAGGTGCCGGAAGCTGCGAAAGTGACACATTGCTTTTCAGAGTCAGCGGGGCCACTTGCCTCGCAGGCCACACCCCAGAGGGGGCCTGGAGGGCAGCCTGGTGAGAATAGCCCTGTCCCCGAAGACCTCAGCTCAGGCGGACGCTGCTTCAGGACCTGGGCCTCTCAGAGGGCTTCCTGGCCACCCCCTGTCTCTGCAAGGCTGCCGTCCAACATGGTGGGCAGAGTGGGATGAAACTTGGAGGCAAGGGGGATCGCATACCAACTTGGGGGAGAACGGGGCCCCATTGAAGTGTTGGACCACCCTGTGCCAGCGAGCATCTCCAGCTGGCCCCTCCCGCCCTTGCTGAGAAGACCCTGGTCCTCTGCAAATAACGGGAGTTGGGCTTCGGTATGAGAACTGTGACCCCCAATTCTGATAAAAGAGATGGAAGGAGCTGTCCCTGCCTGTTATCACTGTGACTGTCCAGGCTGGTGGTTCAGGCATGGATGTGTCACGCTGCCTCCCAGACCCAGCGCTGCTTACTCTCCACGTGCACATGGAGCGAGTGAGGCCTGGGCTCCCACACCAAGTCACAGGCACAGCCCACACGCATGCGTGCGCTTCACATTCACGTTGTTACTGCCGGGCCCCAGGGAGCCCCTGTCCCCCTGCTTATCCCAAGGGTTTCTTTCTGGAAGGTGAGTTTGAGGTGGGAACCAGACCTGCTGCATGAATGACCTTGGCTGTCACTGCCTCTCAGTCTGAGCCTGAGGTTTCAACCTGTGCACGTGGAAGGAACGGATGATCACTGTGGTTCAGGCTCTGGGGCTGAAGGAAAGTTTGAATGAATCTCTTTTTTTTCAGATCTTAATTATTTTTAGAGAGAGGGGAAGGAAGGGAGAAGGGGAGAGAAACATCAGTGTGCCAGAGATACACTTATCGGTTGCCTCTCACATATCCCCAGCTGGGGACCTGGCCCGCAACCCAAGGCATGTGCCCTGACTGGGAATCGAACCAGCGGCCTTTCAGTTCACAGGCCAGCGCTCAATCCACTGAGCCACACCAGCCAGGGCTGTTTGCCTGAATTTTGACATAATAGAAAACACCCTCCTCCCTGCCAGGCAGCTCTGTGTTTACTGCTTTTTACTCCCTGTAGCTTAACTAACTCTAAAGCCAAGCGCCTGCCTTGTCTCCACCTCACTCCCACCTCCCTGAACGGGAAGCACAAAAGGTCTGTGGCTGGTGGGCTTGGTTTGAGAAATACGCCCCCCCCCCCTCACCCTGACCCCAGTCTTTTCCACCTTCGCCTCCCTTTCACCTTGAGTGCCTCTCCCCAGCCCCTGCTTGAGACCCTCCTGACCTTGATCTGCACAGGTCCAAGCTTAGTGCCCAGCCTTCTGCCTATAGCCTGCAGTGCTGCCTGGGGCTGAGTGGTGAGGGGTGGTCCAGAAGTCAACTCTGGGTACAAATGGCTTGTCCTGCAGAGGAAGAACATGCAGGGGCAGAGGTTAACCCAAAGTAGCCACCCTCACAGTGTTAGGTGGGAGAGTGTGATAGTGATCTTGCTGGGCCTGAGGCAAAAGTGAGGTAAACCAGAAGAGGGAATTCCTGAGATTCGTTAGCCATGCTGTCAGGGCAATCCCATAGAGCCCAATCACATGACGGTTAGGGACCGAGGGTCGCCGGCTCCTGAGCGCACTTACACGCACTGCACATGCACAGTGCTTCGTAGGTACCTCCTTGCTCAGTCCTCACAGCTCTGAGGTCAGCTCTGTGTGACTTCCTTTCTCGTAATAGACTGATCGGGCCTGGGGATTTGACTTCACATCAGCTGTCTCCCTAACACTTAAGATACGGGTTTGCCGGCCCGCAAACGGCAGGTTCATTACTTCAGTCGAGATGTTTGCTGGGTACTGGGTCTGGTAGGGGACCGGGCCCAGCCACACCAATACAGTCCGACTCTGGTCAGCGGGCGACATGTAGAGGAAAGCCCGGGTGCTGCGGAGAGAAAAGGGAGAGTATCATCTGTGGGCCAGGGCCCGCTGCTGCCCACCATCGCTTCGATCCTACGGGGGCCCCGCAGGGTAGGAGTTATCAAGCCCGCGTTACAGCGACGCCGAATCCTGCTAGGCGAAGGAACTTGCTCAAGGTCACCGAGGCGGTCAATGAGAGGTAGACCCTGAATTCAAACCCAAGTCTCACTCTGAAACCCAGGCTCTTTCCACAGCAACTCACTGGGACTGATGGAACCCGAGGAGACCCAGGGGCCCCGTGGGCGGGCTTAGGGGGTGACATAAAATGGCGTCTCGAGACCCCCTCTGGGAACCCACGCCCGCCTGACCTTAACTTCACCTCGACCGGAAGTGCCTGCAGCTCTTTCGGAAGTCATTTTCACCTAACCTTGCGGACTACCGCTCACAGGAAGTAGTGTAAGTCACGTGATGCTGCAGGGGCGGAGCTAGGAAAGAGCCGCCCCTGCTGGCTTGCGGCAGCGGGTTTCACGCGGTCCAATGAGGGCGGGCGGCGTGGCCCGGCCTGGTAGCGAGGATGACGCGCCTGCGCAAA
The DNA here is from genome assembly GCF_004126475.2 of Phyllostomus discolor. NCBI lineage: Eukaryota > Metazoa > Chordata > Mammalia > Chiroptera > Phyllostomidae > Phyllostomus > Phyllostomus discolor. The sequence continues at coordinate 164,871,442 of NC_040908.2, forward strand.
GGCGGCAGCACGACTAGACTTGACTCCGGGGGCGCGGCGAGGAGGTGAGAGGGGGCCACAGCCCGGGCTGGGGGAAGCCGGGGTAAGGGGGCAGGCTGGATCAGGCCGGGACTCTGAGTGTCAGGGAGGGTTAGGTTAGGAGGAAATTTGAGGTTGGGGTAGGAGCTGTCTGGGGATGCCGCAGGGGGAGGGTTCTCACGCCGCACGGGGCGGAGCCCCGGCACTCGGGGCGGGACCTGAATCAGAGACGGGTGGAACCTGTGAGCGGGTACCTGTGGAAGGCGGGACTCTGGGGCTGGGGGCGGAGCTAGGACTGGTGAGGGGCGGAGTCTGGACCTTAAAGGAGGAGCTGGAACAGGTGGAAGGCGGAGCCTCGGGCTTGGAAACTGAAGGGGACCCGGACCAAGCGCTGGGGGCGGGGCTTCAGTCGGTGAGTGGCTTAGTTACAGTTAAGGAAAAGGGATCGGGTTCTGTCGAGGGTGGGGCTCCAGGGCCCGGGGCGGAATTACGCCCTCTAAAGGGTGGGGCCAAGGAACCAAACTCAGGAGTAGGCCCAGGTAATGGCCCAGGTAATGGCCCAGGTAATGGCCCAGGGCGTCCACGTGGGGGCGGTCTCCGTGGTGGCCGAGCCTGGGAGCGTGGTAGGCCGAGAACCCCCCCAGGAGAGGTGGTGTGGGTGGAGCGGGCTCGGCGGCCACCCGACACCGGACCGGTCTGGGTGCCCCGCAGACCCCCCAGGGCTCAGAGCTGGGGCGGCACCTCGGGCGGAGGCACAGGGTCGGCCTGGGGGGTATCCCCAGAGGATCGGGGCTCCCCGGAGCCACCCAGCGGCGATGTGTGGGTGCCTCGGGGCCGGCCCCCTGCAGCGGCGGCAGAGGTGTGGGTGTGCTGGGCAGGGGGCAACTGGGTGTGGCGTGAGTGGTGTGGCCCGGTTCAGGCCACTGCTGTGCAGCCAGAGAGAGTCTGGACTTTTCGTAAAGGAAAGGGTGGGAATTGAACGGAGCTGGGAACCAGGAGGGAAGGAAGGGCTGAGGGTGAACAAAGGGGCGGGGCCCTGGCTGCTGTGGCCTCCCCTGACCCCCTCCCCGCGCTGCTGGGGTCCTCGGGCAAGCCCCCTTCTCACTGGACAGGTAAGTGTGGCCGCGGAGCCCGGGGGAGGGGGCGGTGACCCGGAACAAGGGGATCCCCAGGAGCAGGCAAGGTACAGTAGGGTGGAATCCTTCTACTACCTGCAGGTATTCCATGCCCTTCCTGCCCTTCCGGTCGATTGGTCGGTCGGGGTCTGTTCCCGCAGAGACATGAGAGTCAGCTGGGTCCTGACAGTACTGTCCATCTGCCTGAGTGCCCTGGCCACAGCCGCGGGGGCCGAGGGCAAACGGAAACTGCAGATCGGGGTCAAGAAGCGGGTAGACCACTGTCCCATCAAATCACGGAAGGGGGACGTCCTGCACATGCACTACACGGTGGGTGTGGAGGCAGAGCTTTTGGATGTGAGTGGGACTTCTGGGGACCAAAAAGGACTTGGGAGCCAGGTTCCTTTGCCAAGGTGGGTGACCTTGGTCAAGTCCCTTCTCCCTTTTGCCTGTTTCCATCGTTCTACCCAGCTCTTCACCATCTACTCCCCAGGTTGGCACCAGCAAAGAGTTAACATTACAATGTACTGTGAGCTGCCTAAAGCCCTGTTCCCTCTTAGGACTATGGCCACCAATGCTGTGGGGGGACAATGCTGTGATGAGAGCAGCTGGTGGGGGTGCGGATCACAGTGGATCCTCCTTCTCACTGGCCTTCCCATGGTCCCACAGGGGAAGCTGGAAGATGGGACGGAGTTTGACAGCAGTCTGCCCCAGAACCAGCCCTTTGTCTTCTCCCTGGGCACAGGCCAGGTCATCAAGGGCTGGGACCAGGGGCTGCTGGGGTGAGTCAAGAGACCACGGCTGTGGTCCAGGAGGTGGACTGGGGGAAGCGAGCCCCAGGGGTGGGGGGCAGGCAGGGAGCCCGCGTGCTGCCATGTGCTGAACATGTGTTCTCCTGCAGGATGTGTGAGGGGGAAAAGCGGAAGCTGGTGATCCCTTCAGAGCTGGGTAAGAGGTCCTTCCTGAGTAGGTGTAGGGTTTGGGGTGTGTCTGAAGAAGGGTGAAGGCTAGTTCAGCCTTTGCATTGGTCTCCCCCACGCATTCGTTATAGTTCTTGCCTCTTCCAGGTTTGGCAGTATCTAGCAGTGAGGACAGGGCAAGACCCTTGGGGTGCTGGGCTCCTATGTCCACCCTCTGCCCTGTACCAGGCCTGTCACAACACTCCCAGCCAGGACACCTTGGTGTCTGGCTTCGTTACTGTGGCGGGCAGAGGCCTGGCTCCAGCCCGGATGTCTGTAGGCCCACTCTGCCCGGCCGCAGCTCACTTTGTTTTTCCTGTGCATCTCTGACAGGGTACGGAGAGCGGGGAGCTCCCCCGAAGATCCCAGGTAACGCACCTTCCCGCCTCTTGTCTGCTGCGCCCTCCCACCTCCCTGTGGCCCTGGTTCTCATTCTGCCTCACTTCTCTACTGCAGGTGGTGCAACCCTAGTGTTCGAGGTGGAGCTGCTCAAAATTGAGCGACGTTCCGAACTGTAGCCAAGCTGGGGAGGGCCGGTGGAGAGGCCCCCATCAGGGACCAGACTGTTTCAAAACAAAACAAAACACAAAACAAAACAAAAAAAAAAACCCTTAAAGCTCATGAAGTGAGCCTGTGTTTGTTTGTGGGCCCCGAGAGACAGAAACCACAGCCCCAGCGTCCCCTCCCCCTCTCTCAGCATCCTGCACCCAGCTCCTTTTCTCGCTTCAGAGCCTTGGGATGTAGGCTCAATAGTAGTCTGGGGGTCAAGATGGCCAGGCCCTGGGGGGCATGGCAGCCCCTGCCCAAAGGGAAAAGAGTGTTCTTGCCTGCAACAGCAACAGGGCTCCCCGCAGCTCCCCAGCCACCTCTAGCTCCTGGTCTGGGAGCCAGCATTGGGCTATTGCCATGACTACGTGGCCCTCAGGAAGGCCTGCGGCCACCTGGGGAGCAGCTGAGCTGGTAACAGTTATAGAGCAGTGTGTCCCCCCTAAAAGAGACCAACCGAGCCTGTTAGCTGCACCAAAGGCATGTCCTAGCTTTATTAAAGGGCCCGCACCGCAGAGTCAATATAAAAACACAAAAAGTCCCATCAGTTTAATAATAATAAAAAACCCCAAAAGTGGAAAATGGGGGGCAGGGAACGCCCCTAAGAGAGGGGCACGGGGAGCCCTGCTCGTGGCACCAGGCCTGGCCGCAGGGTTCCTTGGTATTGCTGTTGCTACGAGGTCAGGGGGCAGCGATTGTCCTGTGGGAGCCACCGTTCACCTGGGTTGAGGACCCTTACTTCTTCTGGGGTGTGCTCAGCTTCTGCATGCCCCGGATCTTGTCCAGCAGGCCAGAGATGAAGGCCTGGACAGGAGGGAGGACGTGAAGGAGGCCAGATCCCAGGAAGACAGGGGCCCAGGCTTCCCCCCCTCACCGCCCCCCGGCCGTCTGGGGAAACCACTTACCTCAGTGGGTTTATAACAGTCAACCAACAGCTCCTGGTGGGACATGGTAGGGGAAGTGTAACTATGAGTGCCCGAGAACAGGGGCCTAGAGACCACCCGTACCCAGTACCCACTTCCAAGTGACTGGGGCCGCCTTGAGGCACAGGAATGCTGTAGCTCGGCAAGTAGCATTAGCCCCATTTGATGGAAGCAGAAGCTGAGACAGTGTCACAGAGCTGCCTGGCTCAGACCAAAGAAAGCCTGGCTCCAGAGTCTTGCTTACCCAAATGGCACTGCTTCCAGGCAGCCCACTATGCCAGCTCCCCTGACCTGACACTGCTAACCCCATACCCCCAGCCCCTTTCTCACCTTGACCCTGGCAGCCCGAGTATCATCACTCTCCATGTCCAGGAGCTCATCCACATCAATCTCCAGCTCCGGGATCTCCTCTTCCTGGGGTGGGGGAGGAGGGAGAGACAAGGGCCTGAGTTGGGAGAGGGTGTGAGAGGGGCTCACTGGCTGAGGCCCCTCCCCTGCTCTACTGCAGGGCGAGCCCACCCTCTCTGCCCAGCAGACAGGAGCAGCTGCTCCAAGGAAGAAAACAGACCAGGCCCGTGCCAAGGCAAACTGCCCAGCTGGGAGGGGGGGCTTCCTGTCTGCCAGTTGGGCACCTCGGGTGCCAGACAGGGCCAGTTAGCTAGGTCTGGGGACCCTGCGGATGTGTCTCCCTAACTTTGGACCCCCCCACCATTTCAACCAGAGCAGGTGGGGCCAGCTGTCCCAACTTATCAAAGCCTTTTCCCCTCCCCCAAACACCTGTCACAGCTTCCCAGGAGTGAGGAGGAAGTGAAGGGTGAGAGGTCAGTGAGAAAAACCCAGGTCTGGTAAAGGGGAAACAAAGAGCACATGCTTTGCTGAGGGAGGGGTGTGACACCCCTCCCCCCAAAGAAGTATCTGTCCAGTCTGGAGCCAGCTGCATTCCAGGGCTGGGCTAGGGTAGGCAGCACAGGACAAGCCCACTCCTCCGCCCTGCCCCCAGGGGTCTGAGTCACCCTTTGAGCAAGGAAGGAGTCATAGGGTGGAGAACCAGTACCCACAGATCGGGCTAGCCTGCCCCGTGCCAAGATGGAGCTACATGCCATCCCATTGGAATAACCCAGACGCTTTAGGGTCCCCCCACAAACCACACTAGCAGGCACTAAACAGAACTCCCACTGCCAGCCCAGGCTATCCCCATGCCTCCTGCCCAAGGCCCAGGCTATACCAAACTTGACAAGGTAGTGGCACAATATAAGACTGGAGTGACTTAGGTCAAACAAAAAAAAGAGCGTACAATGGAGGCGGGGAATAGAAGGGCAGCGCGGGGAATTGGTGTGCCCACAGACTCCAGGTGACAGGCGGGCTCAGCGAGGTTCCCAGGCGGCCGGACTCCGGACCGACTTCAAAGTGTCGGCGCGGGGTGGGGGACACACCTGGCAGTCGTAGAGGCGAGTGAGCTGCTCCAGAATCCACTCCTCCAGGTTGAGGCGCTTCCGTAACTCCTTGCGATCGTACTTGACCGTGACCTTCCCTTGGCGCCTCACTGGGCCCTCGTCGTCCGCGCTGCCCGGGCCCTCGCCTGCAGCCCCAGGGGGGCTCTGAAAGTAGACGCGGGGCCCTGGGCCGCCACTGCCCGGCCCCGGGGCCGGGGCCGCCAACGCCGCGCCCCCCGCGGGGCCGCTGTCCGCCATGGCGGCCGCCGGGGCCACGTGCGCGCGTCCGGCCCCTCCCTGCGCCGCCGCCTCCTGGACGCCCGCCGGCTGGCTGCCGGCCGCTGTCTCAGGCTAGCTGGTGGGCTCGGCTCCGCGCGGCTCTGCAGCAAGGGCGGCAGCGGGGGAGCCCGGGGGCAGCTGCAACATGCGGAGCCCCCGGGCCTGGCTTGGCCGAGCCCCGCCCCCTCGCCGCCGATCCGCCCGCCCTTTGTCCCCCGCGGCCGCCGCCCGAGCTGCCGCCGCCACCGCCGCCGCCGAAACAGCTTTCTTGTCTCGCTCACTTCCCCCGCCCCCCGACCACACCCCCTTAAAGAGCCAGTCCTGCTGCAGTCCCCTCACCCCCACCCCGCCCCCAGGCAGGGGCTAGGGGAGGGTCTACTTGTCAGGGGTTTGGGCCTGGCTGTCTGCTACTCCTACTAATTTTCCGGCTCCAAACTCAGATATTCTAAGCGCCGGATACCAGGATTTGCGCTCCTGTTGAAACCCTAGTATTCTGTCCTCATTGGAGCGAAAACAGGGGCCGTTTGGAAAGGGATAGGAGTGGGTACTATGTGTAGGGCGGATGTCCGGCGAGGCGATGTGGGAACCCCCGGAGTCTGGGTCCTGCAGCCCTTGGACAGCGGGGAGCAAGCAGGCTTCTCCGCGCGGACCGACACGTGGACCGGGGTCCTAAGAGTGGAGGAGTAGAGAGGACAGATAGAAGCTGTCCAGGTCCCCGGACGCCCTACTCGCCGGGGTCTCGCGCCCCCCACGGTGGTGGCCTGGGTTGAGGGTGAGCAGAACCGACCCGGCGGTCAGAAGGGCCAGACCCCAGGCAACCACCGCCCACCAGCCAAGATGGCGGCAGTGAACGGAATTATGGGAAGTGTAGTTCGAGGATGGGGGGGCCGGCACCCGCGTGGCCGTCCCTCCCCAGCAGCGGAGCCGGGGCTGGGAAGCACAGAACTTGTTTGGGGCACCCTCTCGTAGGGCTGGCCTTCACAGGGGGCCCCTCCGCATCCCGTAACGTATGTACAAAAGAGGAAATTCAGGCATAAAGAGCTGGGAAGTGGGGTAGCCGGTAATCATGACAATAACGTTAATAATAACAACTGACCCATAATAAGCGTTGCTGGAGTCGGTTCCACACAGTCGATTCCAGCGTGAGGGCACCCCACTCTCTCTCCCACAGATCGTGGCCCGGAGGCGTCTTCAGTCCCTTAGATCTCACAGGGGCCTTACATTCCGCACCTCTCTTTAAGCAGACTGCGCATCTCATTCCCGCCCCCCTCCCTCGTTTGCTTTTCGGTATTGACTAGTCTGTCTCATTTATTTGTTCATTGTCTGTCTCCCCCTCTAAATTGTGAGTTCGATGGGGCGGAGACTTGCCCGACTCTCTCGTGTCCTGCTGGTGTTCGTGGTTGAGTGGGCGTGCTCAGCTACAAACCCACATGTATCTAGCAAATTACCTGATTCTTGCTGAGCGCTTAGCATCTGTGGCAGACTCATAGTAGGTGCTCCACAACTAGTGGTTAAACAAATGACTAAATGAAAAAAACGAGTGCCTTTTGTGCCTCCGTTTCCTCGTGAGGTTGTGGTGAAGATTAAAGAGGAAAATACATGAAAGGTTCAATGACTGCACCACAGAGGGTAAGTCCCGCAGACAGATAAGAGATGCAGCTCTGCCTGTGAGCCCAGGCTCCTGATGCAGTCTCTGCTGGTCCCCCTGCTTCTCTTTAAATACCACCCCACTCGATTGCACAGCCCCTCTGGGATGCTCCCATCGATGGCAGGCTCACTTGCCGCAGTTTCAAGCCAAATGTCAGGGTCTGAGAGGCAGTAAGTGTTTCTGTCCCTGCCCTGGCTGGCATAGCTCAGTGGATTGAGCACGGGCTGCGAACCAGGCATCACAGGTTTGATTCCCAGTCAGGGCACATGCCTAGGTTGCAGGCCATGACCCCCAGCAACCGCACATTCATGTCTCTGTCTCTCTCTTTCTCCCTCCCTTCCCTCTCTAAAAATAAATAAATTTTAAAAAAGTGTTTCCGTCCCTACCCCTCAGAGATACCCTCCCTCTGGATGCCTGAGACTCCCTCTGTAGCAGGAGGGGTTCAGTGAGAGGCTGAAACTGGCCCAGCGTCACATAGCTGATGCTGTAGCCAAACTTCAACCCAGGACTCTAGGCTTACCCTGTAGCTGGGGAGAAGAGATGAGTACGCAGAAGATGAGGATAGGGGAGATGAGGAGGGAGGTTGACAGGGGCTTCTCTCGGATGGCCCTGGCTCACCAGATTGGGGGCCAGCTCACTGAGCTCAGCCAGGTAGAGTTAGCTGATGCCTCCTCCCTTCCCACCCTTCTTTCTGGCCTTACCCTCCCTTCAGCCAGACTTGGGGCTGAGGTTGGGGGGGGGGGCGGCAGCGGGTGAGTGAGAAGCAGGGAAGGGCTGACCCTTGCTCTAATAGATTAGGCAAGACCCACCCTTTCCACCAGGAGCCCCATTCCTGGCCTGGCCTCCTGGCCTCCAGCTGTGAGCTGGGCTGTTGGGAGGAGCACTTCACCCAAGTCCAAATTCCCCAGCACACCCCACCTCACCCATCAGAGCCTGTCCGCTGGTCTGCTGTTTCTGAATGGAGCACTGATCAGGGCCTTGCGGTCCTCACGGTCAAGAGCGGGGATGTACCATAGCTTGCTGAGGGCGTGGGGCCTAGAGGCCTTGAAGACCCAGGTACCAGCTCCGGCTCTGCCCTCTAGATGCTGTGACCCAGAGTCCTGAACCTCTTGTCCCTCCCCCTCTTCAGGGCAGGTGTGAAATCCTGCTGTCACATCCAAATTTCATGAGGGGACCCGCCGTGGGTTCCCTGGGCAGAACTGAGCGGAACCCAGCACTTTTCTTGTCTCTCCCTCTCTCCACCTCCTACACCACCCCCAGGGCACTCCCAGATTCCTGGGGCCAACTCCCCTGTCCGTCTGGTCCCTTCCCATGGCCACCTACCCTGAGAAGAGTTAGAGCAGATGGCCAGGCTGTCTTGCACAGAACCTCGGAGTGCATGAGCTGTGTTCAAATCTTGGCTCTGCCTAGTAGGGCGTGAGGCCATGGGCAAGTCACTTACCTACCCTGAGACCCTCCAAGGGGGCACTTTCTACTGACCTCCTGTGGTTGGGGGCCCGGAACCCAGTGCTGCACATCCACGTCCCGGCCTTTGCCCTCCTGCCTAAAGCCCAAGGACTGGAGTACGACAGCACAACTGCTTCCCGTCCTTCCAGCCTCAGGTTGTGGGACTCCAGCCGCACCCTTTCTGGGGTCCCAGCTCCCCTGCACCGGAGTGCTCCTCCAGAGTGCAGCTAAGGCTGCTTTCAGTGCCTCCTTGAAGCAGAGGCCCTAGGGAGGGTCCCGTGGGCAGTGACCGCTCCCTTAATCGAGGGTAGAGGCCGGAAAGGCAGCCTTCCTTCCACCATTACTGCTTGCCGAGAAACCCTATTATCATTACCAAGGCTGGAAGAAAGTGTCCGAGGAGGAAGGAGCCCTTTAATGGGGGCAACCCTGGCCTCAGGAGACACGGGGTTAGGGAGAGGCTCAGGCCCGGGAAAAAGTCTCCCGTCCTGTTTTGTGAAGGAGCTGCTGCCCGGGGCTTCTGGGAAACACTCCTGTCCAAGGCCTAGGGCCCACAGCTCAGGCCGTGCCTCCAGGCCCTGCTAACCCGGGCACAGGCTGGTAGGCGCCCCGCCCCAGAGCGGATCTGCGCCCTTTCCACCTTCCTCCCTGATGATGCCCCCCAGCCTGCTAGCCACTCCTAAGATGCCTAGCTTCCTGTAGCCAGAGTCATGGGGTACCCATTTGCTTATTTCATCCTCTAACAACCCCCAGCTTCTGGACAAGGTGACTGAGGCCCAGACAGACTAGGTCCTATGGGAGCAGAGGCCAATTCCCACCCGGCATGCGTGGCTGTGCCCAGTAGACACGGTGGTCCCCGGGTCTCTGAGTGGTGCAGTTCTGCTGCTTGGCTGGGAGATGAGGATGACAAGTCCTGTTGTCCTGTCTTTTTCTCCTCAAGGGTAAGGAGCGGAGGGATCACAAGCTGGCCTTCAAGTCATGGAGCTGAAAACCTCCTACAGAGCTGTGTGACCTTGGGCAAGTCCCGTCCCCTCTCTGGGCCTTGAGTGGAGAATAATCACACCCCAGGGGGCCTTGGCCAAAGACAAGGAGATCCCTCAGGTTAGAGTTGGTGTCCCGCACTGGCACTGTGGGTGTTTGGAGGAGAGTCCGTTCCGGGCGGGGTTCCCCTCGGGGGTCCGAGGGCCCGGGGCGAACAGGCCTGCAGGGCACACTCCTCCTTGACTGAGCCCTCCTCCCCCAGAACCAGCTCCATCTCTTTCTGGGTTTCTAGGTGACTTGGCTGGCCCCTCTGGATGAGTTCTACTTTAAACTTGCTTCTGCCACTGCCTCTATATTGGGGGGGCTCCCACAGGGGCCCCCAGGCAGGAGCCCCCCCAGCCAAGCCCTGCGGGAGGGGCTGTAGCCCCCATCCCTCCCAGTGCCCATGCGCCCTCCCCCTCCCATCGCCGGAACACAGATTTCAGGGCACCTGCTGTGGGCCTGGCCTTGCAGAGCTCCTCCTCTACCCCCCTGCTCCCGGGTACCTCTGAGGCTCCTGACCCCTCTGGGCAAATGACTAGCTGTTCCCTTCGCAGTTTTTAGTCGGGCTCCCCCCAGGGACAGGCTCCAGGCTGGGTCATGGGGGTCTGCGGCACAAGAATGGGCTGTTCCTAAACTCTCTCTGGCAGGCCAGATTGCTTGGGTCCTCGGAGGAGGTCTCCCTGGGCTAGGTAAGGAGGAGGGGCGCCTGCCTGCGGGAGGCCCATTAGCTAAGTGCTCCCAGGGAGGGGGCCCATGCAGCTGCAGGAGGGGGTGAGGTGAAGCGAGGGCAGAGAGGGGGGTGAGTGGTTTTTCCTGCACTCAGTTAAGTGCTGCAGGAGTGGGGTGGGGACCGGGGCTCTGCAGCCCCCTGCCCCACAAATCTGGCCTTCCAGTGGTACCCCCACCCCTGCCCCTGAGAACGTTTAGCCGGCTGACCCGGGCTGGTCTTAGCAGCGCCTCTGCACGCAGCCCCTCTAGCCGCACCCACAATAGATTCCTTGGTCCCAAGCGCCCTCTCCTCACCCGGGGCTTCTTCAGCTGAGGCCCCCCAGCGAAGTGACCGGTGTTCAGGTATGCCCCCGCCCCAATCCCCATTCTTGCTGCAGTCGCCGCCCCGGCCGCCAGGGGGAGCCGACGCGGTGGGAGGGGCGTTGCCGCTGTGGCCCCGCCCCCGCCCCGCCCCGCCCGGGCCCCGCCGATTCTCTGGTCTGTCCAGGACAGACTGGCGGGCAGACGGACGCTGACGCCGCGGGGCCGGAGCGGGCCGCGCGGGAGCGCTCGGTGGGAGCGCCGGCGCCGTCGGTCCCCGTCGGGGCTCCGTGGGTCCCCCGGCCCACCCCTGGCCTGGCTATGGCGGGCGCCAGGCCCGGCGTCCACGCGCTGCAGCTGGAGCCGCCCACCGTGGTGGAGACCCTGCGGCGCGGGAGTAAGTTCATCAAATGGGACGAGGTAAGTGGGGGCGCCCAGTTCCGTCCAGATCCGGGGACTCTCTCACTCAAGCTCCGCCAGACGCCGAGGACCCCCATTCCAGCCTGGTGTGGCCACGACGCGCGCCCCCCCCCCCCCCAATCCCAGGCTGGCTGTGCTCCGGAAACTTGAGTCCCCAATCGTCCCTGTAATAAAGACTTTGTCCCCCAACCCCCACCCCAGTCTCAACTGCGGAAAATTTGTCTTGCCACTCCTTGGCCCCAAATCTTCGAACCCCAGTAAATCCCGGCCCCCCTTTTCACTGGCCCTTCCTACCCCTCCTTGCCGATCTAATCCCGTTTCCTCCAACCCTGGTCTGGTCCCCAAACCCCTGCCCGGTAGTGGAGTCTTTGGTTCAAGGACCCTGGACCCCAGTCTGGCCCAGGTGCACCTCCATTCTGGGTGGGTGCCGCTAGGACTGTACTCTCCCCAGTGCCCCGTCTAAACGTTCTTCTCCATTCATCACTTTTCCACCCTATTTTGGTTGGCACTCCTTTGCCTTGCTTCGGACCGCAGCCCAGCGTCCAGCTCAGGTGGTACCACCAAGTCACTCCCTAGTGGAGATTTTGCCCCCCAACTTCCTCCACCCCAGGGGAACTTTGCTCCCCACTCCTTAGGATCGGGACTTTGAACCCCAATAAATCTTGGCCCCCTTTACACCCCCCCTTGCCTCGGCGCTCACCTGCAGCTTCTTGTCCCAGTCTTTTGCCCCACCCTCATTGCACACCACCCCCTTCTCTGCCCCCCGGGCCCCTCCTTCCCCAGGGGCGCCACCCGGCCGGCCCGAGCTTCCTCGCTGCTCCTACCCAGTCAGGCCAGAGGCCTGGAAGTCTCTGGGCTCCTTTCCGGCTGGGTGGGGCGGGTAGGCGTGGGAGCCGGGGGGGAGGGGCTGGGGGCGTGGCCTGAGGCAGCAGGTGTGCCATAGAGGGTGCCTGGAAGCCTCAGGGGCCTGGGGAGACCCCTTCCCCTAGAGGGCCTGAAGGGAAAAGTTTCTCTTTTTCCTCCCAGTGTGATAAACCCAAATAAGGAAGTGGGAACAGGGAGAGGGCCCTGGGGGTGGGGTGACAGGGACTTGGAGCCAGAGAGCAGGGGGCCTGGGCTGCCTTTGAATGCTAGACCCCTGAGGAGGGGCGGGGGGACACCCTAGGAGCATTACTACAGAACTCCCCCTCCTCATGCTATTGGGGTGCCCAAGGTTCCAAGGCAGGGCTGGGAATCCGTCCCAAAGAGGGGCTGAGGATGTTTGTTAGCACGGTGAAGTGAGGAGGCTCAAGGTTCCCCAAAGTGCCAGGGCTCCCTGTGCCCTCTGCTCCCAGATCAATTTCCTGTCCTTTGTAAGCAAAGCCTGAGATGGGCGGGGCCCCTGAGGTCCCATCCTCCAGAAGAGGAAACTGAGTCTGGAGAGCGGAGACTAATCCCCACCCCACAGGGAGACTGCAGCTGAGGCCAGGCGCTGGGAGCCTGGCAAGGGTCCTCCTGGCTCCCCGCTTCCCAGGCCGGAGGACTTTGCAGCCACACTGCCGGCGTGCGAGTGCTGGCTGCCCTCTCTCGCCCTTCCATAAGCTGTGTAGCCTCTCCTCGCCTCAGTCTGCTCATTTGTGAAATGGGAAGAATACCAGCATGTACCCCACGGGGTTGCTGGGGGGGGGCTAAGGGAGCCCCTCCCTGGACGTTAAGTGCTTAGACTGACCTGGCACACAGTAGGGACAATGTGAGGGAGCCATTGTGTTGACGATCCAGACAGTGAGCACAGTGAGCCGTTTAGGGGTGACACCCAGAGGAGATAGCGTCTCCTCCTGGGGCAGCAGAGCTCTAGCTGGGGCCACTTGGCCACCTGGGCCCTGGCCAAGTCTGAGTTCCTCTTGACTCCCCTTTGGCCGCTGTCCTCAGTTGCCGGGGGTGGCCCTGGGAGCATGCCAGGGCCTAGGCCCTCCTCGGAAAATGGGGCCAGCACACTCTTCCCCGCCTGCTGTGGGGCTATTTGAGGGGGGACAGGTTTCGCTCTGGCTGAGGGCAGGGTGGGTCTCCTGCTGGTGTGACTCAGTCTGTGCTCCGTGAGATGGGGTGAGCTACGGGGTGCAGAGGGGGGGCAGTGGACTTCCAGGCAGATGGAAGGGTGGCCGGTCATCACGGGACCCATGGGGCCACAGGAGGGCTGTGGGGTCAAGGCTTCCGAACCCTCTGCTTTCACGCCATAAATGTTTCCAATGGGGCTGCCGGGAGCTCCAAGCTTCAGGGGCCTCTCAGGCCTTTTGGGAACATTGAGCCTGGGGTTGGGGGGTCTTAGGAAGCCTCCCCAGTGAGGTGGGTCCAGTTTCACGGGTAGAGGAGGGTGGAGAGGATATCTTGGCAAAGGAACGATGGTGCAGAGGCTAGAGGTGGGGAAAGGGTAGTTAGGGGTCTTGGGTCTTGGGTGAGAAGAGGTGATATTGGGAGGGGTGTCCGGACCCCAGATGTCGCGCCCAGGACCTCAGCTTTGTCCTGAGGATTATCGGGTGCCCCAGAGGACCTTTGGGCTGGGTGAGGTTTCATCTTTGCTCGTCATCGGAGACACGGCCTCGGATGGCCCCAGGGGGGCCAGGGCCAGGCCCGGCTTTCAGCTCTCACCCCTTGACCCCTGTGGTCCCATGCCATCCCCAGGAGGCCTCCAGTCGGAACCTGGTGACCCTGCGCGTGGACTCCAATGGCTTCTTCCTGTACTGGACAGGACCCAACATGGTGAGGGTGGGCGCCTGTGCAGCTTATTCAGGTCCAGGGCTCCTGCCCCAGACCCTGACACCCAGCCCATAAGGGTGGGGCTCAGGGGCTGGCTGACCTCTTGCACGTCTTGCTGAACAGAAAGTGATCAGGGCGGGTGCTGAGGCGTGGGTGGCCACTCTTTGGCCTGGGTGGGGAGCTTGGGGGCTCTGGGACCTCACCCGGTAGCCTCTTAGACCCACTCTGGCATCTGGTCTTGCCAGGAGGTGGACACACTGGACATCAGTTCCATCAGGGACACGCGGACGGGCCGTTACGCCCGCCTGCCCAGGGTGAGTGACGGGGCCCAGGACTGAGCATGGGAGTGAGATGGGGGGAGATGGGGACACCCTTTCTCACTCTTGGCTCTCACCTGCTCAGGACCCCAAAATCCGTGAGGTGCTGGGTTTCGGGGGCCCTGAAGCCCGGCTAGAAGAGAAGCTGATGACGGTGGTGGCTGGGCCAGACCCAGTGAACACGACATTCTTGAACTTCATGGCCGTGCAGGATGACACAGCCAAGGTGGGCTGGGGCCGAGGGGTCGTCCAGGGGAGCCACCCCCTCCCTTGTTGTATCGGCCATCGCTTCGTGAGGGCCTGTTGTGTACTAGGCTGTTCTCTGCCCCTCATTCTCATCGTCCTCTGACAAAGCAGTGTTGGAGCACTCACTGGGTACCACACCCGGTTCTGGGCTTGGGCTGCGGCCGGGCCAGCCCCTCCGGCCCCCGCTCACCCTCTGCCCTGCATCCTGACCCCTCAGGTCTGGGCTGAGGAGCTGTTCAAGCTGGCTATGAACATCTTGGCGCAGAATGCCTCCCGGAACACCTTCCTGCGAAAAGCGTGAGCCCCAGGCCTGCCGGGGGGGGGGGGGGGGCAGTGTTGGGGGGGGGCGGGTGTTCATTCCCAGGGCGTGACCCCTCTGCCCGTCCCCCCAGATACACAAAGCTGAAGCTGCAGGTGAACCAGGATGGACGGATCCCGGTCAAGAAGTGAGCGTCCCTTCCCCTTGGCACCTTCTCTCTCTTCCCCTGGTCTTGGTGACCTTTGCCCTCACTGACCTTGACCCCTTCCCGCCCGTTCAGCATCCTGAAGATGTTCTCGGCAGACAAGAAGCGGGTGGAGACTGCGCTGGAGTCCTGCGGCCTCAATTTTAACCGGGTGAGGGGGCTGGGGGCAAGCGCTGGGTGGGTGTCGTGGTGGGCGCCTGCTCTTTTGGGGCTGGCTGCCCCCTGAGCGCTCACCCCACGCTCTTCGGCCCCCAGAGCGAGTCCATCCGGCCTGATGAGTTCTCCCTGGAAATCTTCGAGCGGTTCCTGAACAAGTTGTGTCTTCGGCCAGACATTGACAAGATCCTGCTGGAGATGTGAGCAGGGCCGGGCCGGCTGACCAGCCCCCAGCACTCCACGCCGGCCTCTGCTCAAGGGCTCCTTCCGCCCAGGAGGGGGGGCGGTGGGGCTGTCGGTGGTCCCAGTGCACGGGGCTATGGCTGAGCTCAGAGCCGCTTTGCCTGCAGCTTTGTTGTGGACAGTTGTCGGCTGAGTCTTTGCCCCGTTTCCTTTCCCCAGCCCGTGCTGGGGACGAGCACTGGGCGGGGCAGACTGTTGGGCACTTGCCCGAGCTCACACAGGGGGTGAGGGCTGGGGCTGAGGCTGGGTCTAGGTCTAGGACTGGCCCGGCCCTCGCTGATGCCAACGGCAGTGCCGAGTGGAAGAGAGCGGGTGGGGGAACCGAAGCTCAGAGAGGCAGTGGCTTGCCCACGTCACAGTCAGTGGGTGCCAGCTCCCTCCGCCAGGGCGAGGGCTTGGAGCAGGGGCCGGTGAAGCTTCTGCCTGACCCGGCTCCCCGCTCCCTCCAGAGGTGCCAAGGGCAAGCCGTACCTGACGCTGGAGCAGCTCATGGAATTCATCAACCAGAAGCAACGGGACCCAAGACTCAACGAAGTGCTGTACCCACCCCTGGGGCCCTCCCAGACCCGGCTGCTCATTGAGAAGTATGAGCCCAACCAGCAGTTCCTGGAGCGAGGTGAGCCGGCTGGCGTGGGGGGCGGGGGCAGGGGCTAGGGGAAGGGGCCAGCTGATCCTGACCCTGCTGACCCTACCTGGCCCCCAGACCAGATGTCCATGGAGGGCTTCAGCCGCTACCTGGCCGGGGACGAGAATGGCATCCTGCCCCTGGAGACCCTGGATCTGAGCGCAGACATGACCCAGCCGCTGAGCGCCTACTTCATCAACTCCTCCCATAACACCTATCTCACAGGTGAGCGAGCCGCCCCCCGCCAGCAGGGAGGGAGGGGTGGCACCTGCAGCCTCCGCCTCCTGGCCCTTACACGGCCTCCCTCCTTCTGGGGTGGCCAGGGCTGGGTATGCAGGCAGGGAGCACGCAGCCTGCCCTGGGGGGCAGGGCTTCTCTGCATGGGCGTGTCTCGTGGGGGTGGGGCAGGGGGAGGTTGGAAAGCTTCCTGGGGGAAAGACGGAGGCCTTTAGTGGCTGGCTTTGGGAAGGAGCAGCCTGTGCAAAGGCCCAGAATAGAAGACAGCGGCATGGTGCAGAAAGGAGGCCGGGAGGAGGAAACCAGCAGCGGGGAGGTGGGGTGGGGCGGGAGCTGGGGCAGGTAGAGGTGAGAAGGGGCCAGAGAGGAAGGCAGGGCTAGACTCAGTGGGGAAGGGATTTGGATTTATCCTAAGTGGCCAAGAAAGGCAATTTTTGGAGGGTGTTAAGCAGGGCCGGGGCGACGGGGCCTGGTGAGCGTTCAGAAGGATGACACCAGGAGCTCCTCAGAGACTGGGAGGGAGGCAGGGAGGGTCTGCTGTCTGCAGGCGGGAGGTGGTAGTGGAGGGAGGAAAGGGAAGTCAGGGGCCGTGGGGGTGTTGGGTGTGACTCCCTGGATGGGGCTGGTGTGATGGGTGGTGGTGGACATTTCGGTGAGAGAGGGTGAGCCCTGGGGAAGGAACCAACCCGTCAGCCAGCGCTGGTGGGCTCCGGCTCCGACTCTGACCAGCCGGGGTGGGCGCCAGGGGCTGGGGGGCGGGGGCTGGGCCCTGCCCTGGTGAGGTGGTGCTGGTTCCACAGTGAACGAAGGAGTGATCAGGGGCTTGCCAGGCGGATTGGGCCAGGGCCAGGCTTGGCCACCACAGGGCCCTCCGTGTCCCCCTGTGTCCCCAGCAGCCCGGTTCAGCTCAGGCCTGGGGCGGAGGGGGAGGAGCCTGGGCGGAGGGGGAAGAGCCTGGCTGGCGGGCCGGCTGTGGTGACGGAGCCTCTCCCCCAGCGGGGCAGCTGGCGGGGACCTCGTCGGTGGAGATGTACCGCCAGGCACTGCTGTGGGGCTGCCGCTGTGTGGAGCTGGACGTGTGGAAAGGGCGGCCGCCGGAGGAGGAGCCCTTCATCACCCACGGCTTCACCATGACCACGGAGGTGCCGCTGCGGGATGTGCTGGAGGCCATCGCCGAGAGCGCCTTCAAAACCTCGCCCTACCCAGTCATCCTCTCCTTCGAGAACCACGTGGACTCGTGAGTTGGGCCCTGATCAGAGACGTCGGCCCCAGCAGCCTCTAACGTGGGGGCTTCTGACCTGGGGACCCCTGAGCAACCCAGAGACAGCCTCCCACGAACGAGCTGTCGGACAGCTCCTGTGACCTCTAACCCTGGGACTTTTCACTGACCCCGAGGATCACTGACCTACCCTGGGGAACCTCTGACCTCTGACCTTGGCCCCACAGGGCAAAGCAGCAGGCCAAGATGGCCGAGTACTGCCGCTCCATCTTTGGGGACGCGCTGCTCATCGACCCACTGGACAAGTACCCGGTATGGGGGCTCGGAGCTGTGGCAGGCGCGGGGGGCTGAGGGTGCCCCAGCAGGCCCTGACCTGTCTGTGCCCACCAGCTGGCCCCGGGCGTCCCCTTGCCCAGCCCCCAGGACCTGATGGGCCGCATCCTGGTGAAGAACAAGAAGCGGCACCGGCCCAGCAGTGGCGTCCCCAACAGCTCCGTGCGCAAGCGGCCGCTGGAGCAGAGCAACTCGGTCCTGAGCGAGAGCTCAGCAGCCACGGAGCCCTCCTCGCCCCAGCTTGGTATGACCCTGGCCCAACCTTCGACCCTGACCCTGACCCTTACGCTAACTGCCCATCTCACTGAACCCAGCCCTCCGCACGGTCTGCTCCCAACATGACATTCCTCCTCACCAAGCCACACTCCTAGCTGTGTGTGAGACCTCTGACCTCTGACCCCAGGCACTCACTCAGCTACACCCCAGTTGGATTTGGCTCCATGCAGCTCCTGACCCCTCAACCTCAAACTCCCAATTCACAGAGTCCTCCCCTCATCCTGCTACAACTTTGAACTCTGACTTCTGCCTTGGTGAACCAGGTCCCCATGCTTCGAATGCAACCCTCAGACTCGTGACCTCTGTCCTATGACCCCGACTTAGTCTGCTCACCCACCTGGTTATAAGTTCAGCTGACCCTTGACCTCTCACTTTACTGAAGTCCTCCTGACCTCTGACCCCTGACTGGTCCCCTCACTAAGCCCCTGCATCGGGTGCATCGCTGATTGACCCCTGACCTGGGATCACACCGTGATGGCACCCTTCACCCTTACTGTCGAGGCTGTTGTACCTGAGCTCCTGGCTCTCACCCTTCTGAGCCACCCTCCCTACCTCTCTGAGGGCAAGAACTCTGGACCCTGACCTTTGAGCCCCTCTGCCTGACCACTACATCCAGCTCCTGACCTCTGCCCTCTCCCCCAGCCACACTGCCCTGAGAGCCCCCCTGACTTCCCCACCGAGTCACCTCCACCCACACTGGGCACAGCACCCCCTAGCTGCTGAGAGTCTGTGTGTGTGCCCTGACCCCTGACCCCCGGTGGCCCTGTCCTCTGCAGGGTCCCCCAGCTCCGATAGCTGCCCAGGCCTGAGCAATGGGGAGGAGGCGGGCCTTGAGAAGCCCGGCCTGGAGCCACGGAAGTCTCTGGGTGACCTTGGACCTGCTGACCGTGAGGACGAGGAGGAGGATGAAGAAGAGGAGGAACAGGCAGACCCCAAAAAGCCGACCTCGGATGAGGTGAGGCAGGCCAGTGGGCAGCAGGAGAGTGTTTGCCGAGTGCCAACGGGGCCAGCCGCAGCGCTGGGGGCTGGCTGTGGCCCCGGCGCTCCTGGAGCTCGGTGCGGGTGAGGGGCGTGCAGAGAGGGAGGGAGGGATCTTAGATGGACAGGCCTGGAGGAAGATGTGAACTTATGCTCGTGACGGGGGCTGGGGAGGGGCGAGTTCGGGTGCAGAATGGGGTGGGGAGAGGAGGGGGAGGAAGGGGAATCTTAGCTGGGGGCGCGGTGTGGGTGAGCAGGCCTGAGGAGGAGGGGACACCTGTGGCAGGCTGGAGTGTCCGGAGGGGGTCCTGCAGACGAGGATGGTGTTGGGTCTGAGGACCGGAGGTGACGGCAGAGTCGGTCCTGAGGTCGAGTTTGGGAGAGGCCCGGCGTGGGGAAGGGCAGGCAGGGGCTGCCAAGCTTAGCGGCACAGGGACTGGGTTTGAGTCTGTGGGCCCCCGAGAGGGGATGGCTGGGGGTGGTGAACCGGGGGCCTGTCCGCAGGTGGGTGATCGAAGCCCTGAGGCTGGGTCCGACGTGCCTGCCCCAGAATCGGGGGTGGGAGGCAAGCCAGGGCTGCCAGGGGCTGTGGGCTGGGGCCTCTGCTGAGGCTGCTGGGCGGTGTGGTCGCCGGGGTGGGTCGGAGTCTCCTCTGTGGTACGGGCCAGGTGGGGGGACTTCCCGCGGGTGGCTGCGGGGCATGACACTGCCGACCCTGCTGACCCTGCCTTTGGGGCCACAGGGCACCGCTAGCAGTGAGGTCAATGCTACTGAGGAAATGTCAACCCTCGTCAACTACGTGGAGCCTGTCAAGTTCAAGTCCTTCGAGGCTGCTCGAAGTGAGTGGGGTGGGAGCTGGTGGGAGAGGGAGCCCGCTTGGCCCTGCCAGACCTAACCGCTTCCTACTGCCCCCCACCCCCAGAGAGGAACAAGTGCTTCGAGATGTCATCCTTCGTGGAGACCAAGGGCATGGAACAGCTGACCAAGAGCCCCATGGAGTTTGTGGAGTATCCTTTGGGGGCACTGGGGCCGCTTGGCCAGGCTGGGGGTACTCAGAGACTGGCTTCCATGCTCTAACCCTGCTTATGCCGCCAGCACGGGTATCTGGCGCTCCAGCACCCCTGTCTGGGTTTTGGGTGGGTCTGGGAGACTGCACAGGGGCCAGGCCAAGAAGTGGGGGGGGCCTAGGGGCACCTTGAACCCAGGCCAGGAGGTGGGTGAATGCACAGTGTGGCCCCTGACCGCCCACCTCAGATACAACAAACAGCAGCTCAGCCGCATCTACCCCAAGGGCACCCGTGTGGACTCCTCCAACTACATGCCCCAGCTCTTCTGGAACGTGGGCTGCCAGCTCGTGGCACTCAACTTCCAGACCCTGGGTGAGTGCCGGCCCACCTCGACCCTCGACCCTCGACCCCTGACCCCCAGCCTCACCGACTTCTGCCCCATGACCCCACTAATTTTGTCTGAATGGACCTCTGACTCTAGCTAATTCCAAATAACCCCAACTCCGGACCTTGGCGGACCCTAGACCCTTCCTCCCGCCTGATCTTTCCTAATCCTGGGAGCCTGGTGCCATTCGCTCTGACCCTAATGATCCCGGCCTCCTCCCTGCGTGACACTGTCCGTCCCGGCTCCTGGCCCTGTGTTGACCCGCTGACCCTCGCCCTCCCCGCGTCGCCCCTAGACGTGGCGATGCAGCTCAACGCGGGCGTGTTCGAGTACAACGGCCGCAGCGGCTACCTGCTCAAGCCCGAGTTCATGAGGCGGCTGGACAAGTCCTTCGACCCCTTCACCGAGGTCATCGTGGACGGCATCGTGGCCAACGCCCTCCGGGTCAAGGTGGGGCCAGGGAGGGCTCGGGCTGGGGGTCCCGGGGGCGGGGCTCTCGGCAGCCGCCTCACGCCCCGGGCTCTCCCCCAGGTCATCTCCGGGCAGTTCCTGTCGGACAGGAAGGTGGGCATCTACGTGGAGGTGGACATGTTCGGCCTCCCCGTGGACACGCGGCGCGGCAAGCACCGCACTCGGACCTCTCAGGGGAACTCGTTCAACCCGGTGTGGGACGAGGAGCCCTTCGAGTTCCCCAAGGTGAGCCTGGCGCCCGCCCAGGCCGGCTGGGCTCACCTGGTGGAGACGGGAGCCGGGGGCACTGGCGGCAGCCAGGGGTGGAAGGGGGGTTGCCAGGAACCTCGAGCCTGGGCCCGTGGCCTCCAGGCCCCACCCCCGTTCCTGCATGTCCCCGCGTCAGGCTCGGGCCCCCTGCCCTCTGCACGGGGAGAGGAGAGGACGGGAAGGTGAGGTGGAGGGAGGTCCCTGGTCCCATGAAGGGGGGGCATAGCCCATCCTGGCCAGGCAGGAAGCGTTCACCTGAGATCGGTCACAAGCTCTTCCCCGCCTCCCAAAAGGACTGGAGGCAACTCCGTGCCCAGCTGGGGCAAGTGTGGCGTGGCCTGGCCTCGCCCACCGTAGTGGTGGCTGGAGGGGTGGGTCAGCCTGTTCTCTCGGCTCAGGGCTCTGAGGGCTGCTGACCGTGCACTTGGCCATGCCGTGCGCTGTGGGTCCACCCTTGGCTCCGTAGCTGTGGTGATTGGTAGTCCCTGGGTCATCTTGTCCGACGGTCCCCTCTGAGTGCTGGCCTCAGTGGCTGTGGTCAGCTGTGGCTCAGCAGCCACATCAGCCACGGGTCAGCTCTGTGGCTTAGCGCCGGTGTGGACCCTCAGGTGGTGCTGCCCACGCTGGCGTCACTGCGTATTGCAGCCTTTGAGGAGGGCGGCAAGTTTGTGGGGCACCGGATCCTGCCCGTTGCTGCCATCCGCTCAGGTGAGGCCACCTGGGCTCTGGGCAGCGCAGGGACCGCGCGCGTGTGGGGACCTCAAGGGGCTCACTCACCCTGCCCGCCCCCCCCGCCCGGCCGCCCAGGGTACCACTACGTCTGCCTGAGGAACGAGGCCAACCAGCCCCTGTGCCTGCCAGCCCTGCTCATCTACACGGAGGCCTCCGACTACATCCCCGACGACCACCAGGGTGAGCTGTGGGGGCAGGCCAGGCAGCCTGGGGGCAAGGGCGCCCTCTGGGTCTGGGGACGGCTCGGCTGAGCGGGGCCCCAGTCGAGGGTGGGTTCTGCTGTCCCTCCACGAGACGGAAGCTGGTGGGAGGGTGCGGCCTGGGCTCTGGCTCTGAGACCCTCTACCTCTGCCCCGGCCCAGACTATGCAGAGGCCCTGATCAACCCCATCAAGCACGTCAGCCTGATGGACCAGAGGGCCAAGCAGCTGGCTGCCCTCATTGGGGAGAGAGAGGTGAGCCAGGGCAGGGTGGGGGCCATGGCAGGCAACAGGGCTCAGACCCACCTGACCTCGGGGTCTGCTGGGGTTGGGGGCGGGGTGGGGGTAAGGGTGGCCCCTCCTGGGGAGGAGCTCCTGCGACCTTCCCTGCTCTGCACCACCCAGCTGGTGGTCCGGCTCCTCTCCCTGAGACCGAAAGGGACCATTCACTGCCCTACAGTGAATGCCAACACCCTTTACCCGCCCCCCTCCTTCTGCCTGGAGGCCTTTTCCCCTTTCTGGATTAGTCTCTCACCCAGACCAGAAAACAAAGCCAAGTGAGTGCTGAGCGTCTGCTCGCTGCCCAGCCGGGTGCGAGCTGTTCACACCAGCTTGGCTCATACAGCCCTCCCGGCACCTGTCTTTGCCAGCTCCGGGGTCCAGATGGACACACTGAGGCTCTGGGTCAAAACCCCCCGGCCTGGGCCCCCAGTCCTTGGCCTTGCCACCAAGCTGCCCAGTGTGGGGCCTCTGACCTCTCTCGCAGTAGCTCAGGGGCCCTGGTCAGTCCATACACTTTGAGAGGGTGGAAACCATCCCTTCTGCACGTGAGAGGCCTTCCGGACAGACCGGGGCTAGAGTTCCTCCCGCTGCATGCGGGAGCGCGTGCGGCATCAAAGCTGGGGGCCGGGGCAGGCGGGAGCCACAGAGGCTTTTACAGCGGGTCCTGGGAGCCACGAGGTGCCGGCGGCTTCTGTGGGGAGAGGTCAGGAGCAGAGGCTCCCCGGCTCATCTGGACCCAGCCCCGAGGGGCCGGCGGCAGGCCGGGGAGAGGCAGCTCCTTGAAGCTGTTAGCCGGAGAGGCTGGTGCCCACTCTGCAGCCACTTCCTTCATTGATTTAATCAGGAGCTAAGCAACTAGGGAGATGAGCAGCTGCGGGCAAGGGTGGAGGGGGACTCAGAGACAGGGAGAGACTTGGGGCCGGGCCAAGGCTTTCCAGAACAATTTGGAAGTTCCTGAGAACGTGCAGCGGGGCCTGGCATCCTAGGGACGCCGCCTCACATGGTCGTACCCCCACTGCCCCAGAGAGAAAGGGTGTATGTGTGCTTGCTTTACCCCTCTTGTTTCTCAGGTAATCGTCTTTTTTTTTTCAGATTTTATTTTTTTATTTTTAAATTTTTTAATCTCTTTTTTAAGATTTTATTTATTTATTTTTAGAGAGGGAAGGGAGGGAGAAAGAGAGAGAAACATCAATGTGCAGTTGTTGGGGGTCATGGCCTACATCCCAGGCATGTGCCCTGCCTGGGAATCGAACCTGCGACGCTTTGGTTCGCAGCCCGCACTCAATCCACTGAGCTATGCCAGCCAGGGCTATTTTTTAATTTTTAAAAAAGATTTCATTTATTTATTTTTAGAAAGAGGGTAAGGGAGGGAGAAAGAGAGGGAGAAAAACTGATGTGCAAGAGATACTTCCATCAGTTGCCTCTTGCACACCCCCAACTGGGGGCCTGCCCACAACCCAGGCACATGCCCTGACAGGGAATCGATCCAGTGACCTTTCAGTGGCACTTAATCCGCTGAGCCGCACCAGCCAGGGCTCATGTAGGGAGGGGTCTGAACAGCCCCATGTTATAGACGAGTGACAGGGCCAGACAGGCAGAGGGAGGCAGGCCTGGGGCATCCGGCAACCCCGGGAAGTTGTGAAGGACAGAGCGGCCGGAAGAGAACAGCATTTCTGGAAGAAGCGTTCTGCTTTCCCCCTCACAGGCTCAGGCTGGCCCGGAGACATGCCAGGAGACCCAGTCTCCGCAGCTGGGGTCCCAGATGACCCCAAACCCCACACCCAGCCCGCTGGACACCACCCCCCGACGGCCCCCAGGCCCTGTCACCTCCCCCACCAGCCCTTCCCTTAGCAGCCCAGGTAAGGGGCAGCCTGGGCGTGGGTGGCCTGAGGGGAGCAGCTCTGCCGTCCTCTCCAGTTTTCCCCAGTCCTGCCTCTGCTCTCCAGGTCAGCGGGGGGATGATCTCGTTGCCAGTATCCTGTCAGGTAGGGGCCTGGCGTGGTGGGGGTGGGGCTACCCAAGGAGGCGGGGCCACTCCTGGAGGGGTGGGTGGTGCTCCCGCAGGCTTGGCCGGCACCAGCCCTCGCCTGCCTCTGCTCCACCGTTCTGCAGAGGTGGCTGTGACCCCGCTGGAGGAGCTCCGAGGCCACAAGTCTCTGGTGAAGCTCCGGAGTCGACAAGAGCGAGACCTGCGGGAGATGCTCAAGAAGCATCAACGGAAGGCAGTTGCTCTCACTCGCCGATTGCTGGACAACCTGGCCCAGGCCCGGGCCGAGGGCAGGTGCCGGCACCGACCAGGAGCCCCGTGAGTGTCCAGCGTGCCTGGGAGTGTGTGCTTCGTGCGGTGACGTGAATGAGGGGTGTGCACGTGGGTTTCTCCAGCACCAGATGGACATGGAGGATGGCTGAGGGCTGCTTCTCCACCCCCAAGGAGGAGGGTTTAATGCAAGGGAGAAAGAAAGAGGAGGCTTCCCTTGTTCAGTCCCACCCTCTTTCCTTCTGAGAGCAATACCTCATTGGAAGACACCACCCGCGAGGAGCATGTGTTTTGAGAGACTGTTGCCCAGACAGGCTCCCAGGCTCCAGGCTCAGCCGAAGCAAGCTAGCCTCCTCATTGGCATAATAAGCCCCGCCCTCGGGCTGGTGTCCGTCATTGCCTGCTGGGATATGCCCCACCACCCTCCACCCTCCTGGCCCAAGTCCATGGGATGAGCTGAGCATGACCCAGAGGGGTTCTTCACACAGAGGCAGGGAGGACGAGAAGGAGGAGGAGGAGGAGGTGAAGCGGTATCAGGAGTTCCAGAACAGACAGGTGCAGAGTCTGTTGGAGCTGCGGGAGGCCCAGGCAGATGCCGAGGCCGAGCGGAGGATGGAGCACCTGAGACAGGTGAGGGGGGGTTTGTGGTGGTGAGGGAGTGCCTGCTTCTTGGACAGACCTGTCATCGGGCTGCGTCACCTGTTGCTTACCTGTGTCCGCAGGTGCTGCAGCGCCTCAGGGAGATTGTCCTGGATGCTCACACAACTCAGGTCAAGAAGCTGAAGGAGATGAACGACAGGTGAAGGCAGAGGGTCTTGTGTGGGTGGGGCGGTAGACCCCCTGGCGCCAGGACAAAGGCAGAGTCCCCCCCCCGTGTCCTGCACTGACCCTTGCTTTAACCCCCACTGGCTCCTCCAGGGAGAAGAAGGAACTGCAGAAAATCCTGGACAGGAAACGCCACAACAGTATCTCGGAGGCCAAGACAAGGGAGAAACATAAGAAGGAAGTGTAAGAGCATCGGGGCTGGGAGCCATTTGGGGGCCGGGCAGGCAGGGCTGGGGGCCTGGCACTGAGCCCGTCCTGCCTGGCTCCTCCGCAGGGAACTGACGGAGATTAACCGGCGCCACATCACCGAGTCCGTCAACTCCATCCGTCGGGTAAGGCTCAGTTGCCGCTCCCGCCCACCCCCCTTCCTTCAGTCATCAGGAACCCATCTCCTGGGTGCTGGCCTCGCGTGACATTGCCTTGTTGGGGTTTCCAGACCCCGCATCCCCCTAAGCCCACGCCATCTCCAAAGCCAACCATGTGTAACAGTGTCCCTCGGCTTTGGAGTCTGGGCCCGGAGACTTTGCCCTTTAAGGATCATGTCAGGAGTCTGGCCCCACAAGCCTGGAGCCCAGCCCTGCCCCTCCCTTAGAGACCCTCGGCTGAGCCCTTGTCCCCCCGCTGACAGCTGGAGGAGGCCCAGAAGCAGCGGCATGAACGAGTTGTGGCCGGGCAGCAGCAGGTCCTACAGCAGCTGGTGGAAGACGAGCCCAGGGTGAGGCCTTGGGTGCGGCGGGCACCCGGGCGGCGGGCGGAGTGCTGGGCGGCCTGTCCTGAGCTTCTCCTCCTCCTCCTCCCATAGCTGCTGGGCCAGCTGGCCCAGGAATGTCAGGAGCAGCGGGCGAGGCTGCCTCAGGAGATCCGCCGGAGCCTGCTGGGCGAGACGCCGGAGGGGCTGGGGGATGGACATCTGGTGGCTTGTGCCAGCAACGGTCACGCGCCTGGGAGCATTGGGCACATGTCTGGTGCGGACTCGGAGAGCCAAGAGGAGAATACGAAGCTCTGAACTGGCTGAGCAAGAGGTGGCCACAGGGCCAGGGTGGGCACTGGGAGGAGGGTCGGAAGCTAAGACACTAATGCGCTTTTTTTTTTTTAACTTTTTATCTTTAGAAATTTTATTTTTTTAAACTGAGGCGAGCACCCCACACTAACTTCCTTCCTTCACCCTGTTGGGGCCTCATTAGGCCCCAGCCCCTCCTTCCTGCCCTCAGTCCTAGGGAAGGTGCTGGGTCACTCTGGGCCAGAAGAGCTGGGGTGGGGCCCTCGTCCCCCATGACGCCCACACCCCGGAGTGGGAGCCACCTCTCTCGCGGCCCCAGGGAACACCATGTGGAGACTTAGAGCCCTGGGAAGTAGGGGTCACAATCTTTCTCTATTCTCTGGGGACTTTTTTTATGTGAATAAAAGTGGATTTTAGGGACCCTGTGTGCAGTGTGGTTTGGGGTGGGGCAGTACCGTGCCAGAGAGGACCTGGGTCCTGGGCCCTCTCTGCCACTTCTTTTGAGGCCTCAGTTTCCTCATCTATAAAATGGGCTTGTGGGCACTTGGGGTTGAGGTCGGGCCCCTAGTGAAGGGCTGCTGGGTTTGGACCTTGTGACCTCCTCACCTGGGGCCGGCAGAGCTTCCCAATCCCCTGATATCAGAGGCCCTTTGGCCTGCCGCAGGCTTTTCTGCCTCTGCCCCCTCTGCTCCTGGGCCTTCCTTTCTCCCTTCTGGGCTCTTGCCACCCTCCTTCACAGAGGCGCAGGCCCTCGCTTCAGGAAGCTTCCCGTCCCCTTCCTTTTGCCTGATACTACCTGAGGGTCCAGCATCTCCTGCTGAGGCTGCTCTGGGTTCCACGCAGGCCGTTAACTCTGTGCTGGAGATGGACTAGGGGTGGAGCGGGCAGGGCAGCTCAGGACTGGTCCAGCCTCAGAGGAGCTGGGCTCTCAGCGATAACACGTGGGAAGTGGGTGGGTCTGGCAGTGAC
The DNA here is from genome assembly GCF_004126475.2 of Phyllostomus discolor. NCBI lineage: Eukaryota > Metazoa > Chordata > Mammalia > Chiroptera > Phyllostomidae > Phyllostomus > Phyllostomus discolor. The sequence goes on from NC_040908.2 coordinate 164,898,481, forward strand.
CCTTGGGAGAAGGGAAGCTGGCAGTCCAGCCACAGGGCTGGGAGACCCAGCACCCCCTCAATCCCTGTGAGGGAGATGTTATGCCTCTTTTACAGATGAGGAAACAGGCCCAGACAGAAGTCACGTGTGCCAGGCCAACTCGAGACGTCCTGACCTGGAGGCAGGGCAGGTCTGAACACTCTGTGGCCGATGGTCTGTCTACAGCCAGCCTGGAGGACCTGCTCCACTCCTCCCCTTCCCGCCTCGGGACAGCGACAGCGTGGAGTGGCAGAGACCCCGCAGTGAGGGTGCGGCTGGGTTCTGCTGCAGGGTCAGGCTGGCACTCCTTCAAGGCCTCTCCCAGCTTCCTGGCGGAGCTTCCCAGGCTGACTGCCTCCCTCCTACAGAGGAAGGCAGCCTCTTATCTGGGTTTATCTCCTGCCAATGGAGTGTTTTCTTTCTTTGTTTTTGCTGCAGCCTCAGGCACACAGATGGGGTGGGGAGGCCAGAGAAACAGCACTTCCAGAGTGGGGCTCTCCCAGGGGAGGGGACCTCTACTCTGGGCCCTGGGCCCTCAGGGTCAGCACCATGGCCCAGGCCTTCCCTGCTTCTGTGGCCAGTCCCTGTCCTATCCCCAAATCTGCCCACTGCATTGTGTGTCCAGGCCCCTCAGCAGCCAACTCCTGTCTTCTTGGCTTGCCTCCACTTACGGAAACACTACACGTTAGTCCCGTGGTCCTCAAAGACCAGGCTAAACTCCAAACTCCTGGGTATGACATACGAGCTCCTCAGAAGCCTGGCTTCTGCTGCCCCCCCCCCCCCCAATACTTCCGTGGGTCCATTTTTTCCTCTGCCCGGAATGGTAGCCCCCTCCCCCATTTCTCCCCTCCCACCCGCTGCGTCTTAACTCATCTCTGTATACCTAACACAAATTACTGGCTCATCTATAGGGGGCGCCAATAAATCTTCCTGGAATTGAGCTCGGAGCTCTCTGCTCCCAGGTCCTGATGAAGCTTCTCTGGTTCCCTAGTTATCGCTCTATTCACAGCCCTTGGCCTAGCCTTCCGCCACCCCCTCCCCCGTCCTGCGCGCCCTGCCAGTTCCCTTAGCAGCGCTGGCCCCAAGCCGGCCACACAGTAGCTGTTCTAAAGGACTGACCCAAATAGGAACAAATGACCCTCCCTGGGGGACGGCGGCACGGTTTGCAGAACGCGGAATTCCAGCGGCCGGTCGGCCTGCGGTTCCCAATTACCAGATTAGAGATAAGGGCCCTAGACGTCCCTGGGGCCCAACTGCGCTCTGCTTCCCCCAAGCCAAAAAGTCCTGCCTCTGCTTGCCGTGTCGACCCTTTCCTGGTCTCGGTTCCAGGATGTCACTCAGAAAGAGGCTGTTTCCCTTCTGTGTAAAATGGGGGTCTCTTAAATAGTGCTGGCGCTGCCCGCTAGCCCCCAGCGATGGACAGAATCGGCGGCAGAGATGTGGACTTTATTAGCATAGTTCGTGGAGAGCGTCGGCTCGCAGTTGTCACCGCGGAGCAAAGGGTTCTGGTGAAGATAGTTATCCCGAATAGCAACGGCGCAGGCGCCTGAGGCAACCCATTTCCAGCAGCTGAGGGCGGAAAAACTTCCAAACTTCCGATGGGACCGAATCCTCGAAGACTCCCCGCAAACTCCGGAAGGGAATCAGGTCCTGGGTCAACGCCTTCCGAAAGGGAGAGACCTGATCCTCTTTTTGCATAGGCTAGGCCTACGGAAGCCACTTCCGCCCACACGCAAGATGGCTGCCGGTGGCGGCGCGCGCAGGGGGAGCCTCAGAATGTGGGAAGGACTGTCATTGGGAGGGGGCGGGGCCTCCTCTCCACAAGTTCGGATCCCACCAGGACTGGAAGATGCGCGTCCAGCTGGAGTTTGGCCGCATCTGCATCGCTGTGCCTGCGCTCTTCGGGCGAGGAAGTCCCTTCGGGTGGGAAGAAGGAAAGGTTCAATGAATTAGCAGCCCAAGTCACAGCCCGCCACTTCCGGTATCCCATCCTTAAGTGAGAACCCGGGGAAATAAAGAACAGCTCCCAACATGGCCTGTATTGAGAGGGTCTTCTAGGTCACTTTCCTAAGCAAGAGAGGTCGCTTGTTTGGGCCCTTAGGAGTAGGGCGAGTTAGACCCCAGACGCCCTGTCCTGGGAACTGGGAGAGGACGTGTAGGAGAACCTGTATGTTGGCGCCAGAGCCGGAGACCAACTGGAAGATGGGATCGCAATTCAAGAATTAAAGAAGTCGTTCCGAAGTTGAAGGTAAAGAAGCCGGACACCCGGAAGAAGCTGGCTAGGAACACAGTAGCCTGCATGCCTCGAGTTCCACGGATTTGGGGGCCCCAATCTTGGCCTTCTGGAGCGGGCCTGGACTACAGATCCCAGCATGCTTTGGGATTCAGGAAGCGACAAGTAGCGTCCCGGGGTTAGGACTACAGATTCCGTCATGCCCTGGGACTCCGAGAGGGACCAGTCCTGAGACTGCAGGTCCCGGCGTGCCCTGGGCCTCGGACGGACCAGCCAGGTGGGAGGTGACCTGGAAGTACAGGTCCCAGCAGACTCCCGCACGAGTCCTCCCCCTTCGTCCCGAAGGAGCTCACCTTGAAGGAACCCTCAAACTCATCGCTCATCCTCCGGAGCTCGCGGCCATAGCGCTGTGCAGCCCAGAGGTTGGGAGGTGCCGAACGCGAGCGGCCGCGGAAGCGGCTGGGCTCCTCCTCCTCGGTATCGTCATTCTCCTCGGTCCCCTCGGGGTACGAGCTGTGGCGACTCCGGGGCTCCACAGATCCAGCGCCTACAGAGAGGGTCGACAGTGCGGGGACGACGTGAATCTCAACTCCCCTGAGCCCCCAGCATTATTCGCTCCACCGGCCTAGGCTGATGTATTTGTGTGCACATCAGAGTGTGATTTTCAGAGGTCCGCTTCCCTCATCTATAAATAGAGGGAAGCTCCTGGGGCTTTTTGTGAAGATTCGAATTAACCTCTCATTAATCCCACACATCTTAACTGAGCCCCAATAATGGGCTAGAGCCTTAATACCTACAAAGACCTTCTCCTGTGCCTGGCACCAAATAAGGGCACAATAAATAGTAAGTTATATTTATTAGTGCAAGGCCATGGGTTGTTAGCTCTCGAACCACCTCCGTTCTCTAGCAGTGGAGAGCAGTTCCCTGGATGCAGGGCGTCCAGCCCCAGCAGAGCAGGGCTGAGCTCCAGCTTTGCAAGCCACCTGCTGGTGCTCACCTGCTTCACTGTTGCCTACAGGAGGCCCCCGGCAGCCAGAACCTGCCAGCAGCATGTTTTCACCTCCCACAGCACCTGTTTGGGAGGAAGTGCCCGGATGTTTTTTAGGTAATATGAGGCACTTAAGCGTGTGCTAGGCCCTGGGCACTCTCATTATGCTCCTAACCATTCTGGGAAGTGAATATTCACTTTGCCCACAGACTAACATCTGTTCTACAGATGAGAAGGCAGAGGCTTACAGAGGTTAAGATTGGCCCCCGGTCACACAGCTGTGAAGCTCTGAGGCTGGAAGTGCCTAGACTTGCACTGGACTCCAAAGTCCAATGATTATTCCATGAGCTTCACCGATTCCCTTGTCCAAACACCCTTCTGCTCTCTGAGCTTGGGTCTTCACCTCCACGTGGAGATAAACCTATTCCTTCCTGTGTAAAGGTCACATGAAGTAGAACATGCAAGTGCTCTGGGAGCCGAAAGTGCACCATGGGTCATTATTCAGTGTGGCGCCTCTGCTGTGCTGGGAGTTTGTTAGGCTCGTGCACTGTGAGCCAGGCGCTCACTCCTGCCAGCCCCATACCCGGACCAACTCTGAGAACCAGCCCCAGGAGCAAAAACCTGGAGCTAAGTAACGGAGAGGAAGACGGGCCAGGAACAGGCGCCAAGAACGTGCCCAGTGTCCATGGCAGGGCCCCTCTGTCAGGGAAGGCTTCTCGAAGGAAGCAAGATTTAGGCCAGGTCTTGAAGCCGGGCATAAGTGTCTTGTGCTCCCTCCAGAAGACCTTCAGCAGACCCCTGTGGTTCAGCTCCGGGGGATGCAGGGCTTCCAAGCATTCCAGCTCCAGATACCCGGCTGAGAAAGCCAAGAAGCAGAAAGAGGCCCTGGCTGGTGTGGCTCAGTGGATCGCGTGCTGGCCCGAGAACCCAAGCATCGCTGGTTCAATTCCCAGTCAAGGCACATGCCTAGGCTGCAGGCCAGATTCCCGGTGAGGGGTTCACGAGAGGCAGCCACACATTGATGTTTCTCTCCCTCTCTCTAAGTATAAACAAGTAAAATCTTTTTAAAAAAAGAAGAAGAAGAAGAAGAAGAGAGAGGACTGGATCCAGAAAGGCTTAGGTCAAGCGTGCAGAGTGCCTAGGTGTTTTGAGCTTCCCCAAAGCCCGGACCGAGGTCAGGTAGGGACACTATAAAGACTCTGAGGGTCGAGGTGCGAGTGGGCAACAGACAGCTAAATCACGAGTGGGGGCTGGGGATAGGGGCCAGAGGAGCTGGGAACAGAAAGACCCGTCTGCAGAGCGCTTTCCAGCTCTGTGGGCAGTGAGGCGGGGGTCCGCTGCTAGGTGGGCCCCACCTCAACCACGTTCCTGCTTCCACGACCTGCAGCCTCCGACCTTCCCGGTGAGGTGGCTGCCAAGTTCTCCCTGCGTTACAGATGAGGAAATGGATACACCTAGTCCTTAAGAACTTCCCCAAAGGCACACGGTTGACCACTTAAGTGCTCAGGAAGCGTCTCCTATTATTCTCTTACTAGCTCTAAGAACCCAAACCAGCACCACACTGGACAGCGGCCCGGCCAGAGAGTAGGAAGGTGAGTGATTTGCAGATGGGCACTGGGTCCGGGCACAGCCGCCCCACCCAGGACTCACAAGCAGAACACCAGATGTGTCAACGCGGAAGTGCTTCGCGGGCATTCATTCATTAGGGCCTCATGGCGCCCTCGGAGGGAGGTTACTCACTGCCTGCATTTGGCAAAGGAGAGCACGAAGGCACAGAGAAGGTGACTTGCCCAGGGTCACTCGGCCAGTAGGTAGCAGAGCAGAAGTCCAAAACTAATGAATCTGGCCTCAGGGCCTGTCTCCTTAGTTCTTGTGCCGCAGGGAACTCGACCTGGAGCCTAGCCTAGGGGGTGGGGGATTTTCACCAAAGCAATGGATTTAGCAATGCCAAGCCAGCCATCGCCTAAATGACCCACATTTGCGTCAGTTAGATATTTAAAGTGTCCTATTCACTGGAAAACACCTGGGGGATTTTTGTGATCTTCCGTCTGAATCATCACACCCCCTATCAGCTCTCACCCCTAGATGCCCCTAGGTAGGGCAGAGGTGGCCTATCCCCACCGTGGAAGGTAAGGGAGGGGGAGGGGGCGTGACTGCTCCCTGGCTGGGAGCACGGGTCAGCCCACTTACACCACCCTCCCGGAGTGAGCCTGGGGCTGGGGTGGGGCAGTGGGAGGGGCCTGGGCTGGAGATAGCTTTTAGCTCTTTACCCTCCTTGGGCTTCCAGGTAAACGGGTGGGACCGAACTCTACCCCGGTCAGGCCCCGTGGGCATCCTTGCAGACTTACTTAAACAGTGACGTGGCACGCAGTGGGAGGCAGTGACGCTCTGCCACCACGCAGGGCTGTTTGGATCCTGCTCTTCCACAAGCAGGTGCCCTCACACTGCCTGCCCCCTGCAATGCAGCCCCTGTTGCTTCTAGCACCTGCAGGCCCCAGCCCCGACTCCCTGTGTACCCCAAAGCCATGTGGGGTACCAAAGCCCTATATCCCCATCTTGCTCAGCGCTGACAAAATCAGAAAGCAAGAGCTGGCAGATGTTTTCTGTAAGGGTCGGGGAGTAAATATGTGGGGCGCTGCAGACCCCACAGTCTGTGCCACACCCACTCAGTGCTGTGGAAATGGCTGGAAAGAGCCACAAGCACCATGTAAACACCTGTGCACTGCTGTATGCCACTACGATTTTATTTAGGGACACGGAAAGCGGGATTTCGTACTATTTTCACGTATTATGAAATGTTCTTGGATTGTCAGCTATTTCAAAATATAAAGACCATTTTTAGCTCATGGTCTGTATGAAGAGGGGGATTTGGCCTGTGGCCACGGTCTGCCCACCCCGCTCTGCACCCGGCTGTGCCTGTCCTCTCCCTGAAGACCTCCGTGGCTCCCTGTTGTTTATGAGATCAAGTCCAAACTCCTTGGCGCAGCCTTCCAGCCCTTCCACCCTGGCTCTAACCTAGGCTTTACTCGCCTGTCATCGGGGGTGTTGGTTATCATGTCTTCCTTTCCGCCGAATGAATGAATGAACGGCAACCCCCAGGTCTGCTCAGAGCAGGGGCCTGGTTCTATTCCCATTTAACAGAGAAGGAGACTGAGGCAGAGAGAGTTAACTAACCTGCTCCAGCTCAACCTGCTAACCAAGGGCAAAGCCGTGTTTCAACCCTGCCGTCTGGCCCTGGTGCCCAATGCCGGGCTCTTTCTCCCACGGGGTGTCCTTCCTCCCCTCTCCGCGACCCACACCCACAGCTCCCCACGCGCCTGCCCCTCCCAGGCACCGGGCTATGTACTGACCAGTCACAGTGTACACGGTGGCTGCAGTCACTGCCCTGGGGACACAGTCCAGCAGGGCCCAGGAGGCAGGGAGTATGAAGAGTGAAAGGACCCTGCCCATCTAGAGGAAGGCAGTGGCTCTAGCAGGTTATTGGCACTTGGGAATCTTCTACGGAAAAATCACTTGCTTTTTTAGACATTGAAAAGTAGGTCAAAAGTTTAATAAATCCTGGAGAGTCTTCTCTAGTGGTTTCTATTTTCTCCCCGGCAGCCCTCCTCATGGCTGGGTCTGGCAACCCCTTGGCTCCTTATTGCTACTTCAGACCATTCTCACGCCCTCCTCCTTAAATCTAGTTTCTCGGGTTGTGCCAGCCCTCTCCTCCATGGCTCAGGTCCCCCCCCCCCAGCCCCAAGCCACACCCCCAGTTTACCCAGGAAGGCTACTCCAGCCCCCAGCCACTCTCTCCTCGGCCACTCCAGTCTAGTTCCATAGAACAGGAGCGGGCCTTCCCCATCTCTTGGCTTTTCTTTCCTGGACTTCCTTCTCCGCCCTCCGCACGCTCATTCCCAGGGGCAGAACCTAGACCCGATCACTATCAGTAAGTTCCTCCCAAGCAGCCCACAGGCTGCTGCAGAGTGATGCTCTGGAGATCAAATTGGATCACTGGGCTCTAAGCAAAGCCCTCCCAAGTTCTCACTCCAAGGAAAACCAAAGCCTCCCAGGCCCTGCCCAGCCGCCCCTCCCACTCTTGCACTGGAGTCCCTTCAACTCCCCTCCCCCACACTGATCCCTCAGGCCGCACTGGCCTCAGGGCCTTTGCATTCTCACCCATCCCTTCGAGATCTCTGCACAGGGAGGCGGTGGCTCCTGCCTCCTCCCTTCTACCCTCTGCTCAAACAGTGCTTCTGAGCTCGGTGGACCCTGGCCCCCAGCACTCCGGGCCCGGAGAAAGTAGACTTTCTGACACTGCTGCCCAGCGTGTGTCATCATGTAGCTCATTGTATTGCTTACTGGTTTGTTTATGGCCCGAGTCCCCCACCGACTAGAGTGCAGGCACCACAAGGGCAGGGCCTTTATCTCCTCTGTTCACGGATGTGCCCCCAGCAGCTGGGACGGCGCGGGCACAGATTAAACACCTGATACCGAGGAGGGACAGCCAGGTGGGAGGGGAGAGCTGCTGTGAGCAGAAATGCAGCAAAGATCTGGAAGTTAGAGAGAGTCTGTGGAGTTCAGCTTGACAGTGTGTGTGTGAACGGGGCGGGGACAAGGCCCAAGTCAGCCTTCTTGCTCCGGAAAATGGGGAGAGGGCCCTTTAGATTTCTGCCGGCAAGGGGCGTGGTTTTCCTTCTCAGAAGACCCCTGTGGTATTTTGAAGTGCCAAGGCCTGTGCCGGACCCTGGAAGGCGGGAACTGAGTGAAACATGGCCACTGCCCTCTCCAGTACCCATCCTTCCATCCAGCTCTGCTTCCCCGCCCCCACACAGACCAGCTGCCTGGGAGGGCTGTCTGCCTCTTGGGGTCCCCTGCCCCCAGCAGCTGGCAAGGATAGTCTGGTGTGGGTGTGAGCCAGAGAGTGGGCAGGCACAGACCTGAGGGCTGGAAGCCCAGGGCACGCACCGTGGAGGCTTAAGCCCTTTACCCCAAGGAACCAACAAATAAGTGTGACCTTAGGCAAGTCACTTCCCCTTTCTGGTTCACTGGTTGACTCCCAGTGATTTCTGTTGTGGTCCCACACCGACAGCTACATTATGTGAGCGTTGTCTAAGCACCAACACTACAATTAAGTGCTTCCTGTATATTCTGCTAATTATCCTACATGGTGGTGATTAATTGCTCCGTTTCACAGAAGAGGACAGCTGAGGCCCAAGTTAGCTGGGACTTACTCAAAGCCACCCAGTGAGTGTGGAGGAGGCTGAGGTGCAGGGAGTTCCTGGGCTGGGGACAAGGTGGACAGGCAGAAGGGGGGGGGGGCGGGTGCCTACCTCCATGGTGGCTTCTGCTGGCTGGCTGGCCCTGCTGACGACCAGCTTCCCCCGGGAGGCCTGGGGCCCTACACCGGTGATTGCTGGAGCCTGGAGGCCGGTCCCCTGTGGGGCTGGGGCCCAGGCCCCTATCTGCAGGGCTGGAGTCTTCCTGCTCACTCTGCTCAAACTCTGGGATCTGGAACATGCTCTGGGCTGTAGGGACAAGACGGTAGGTAGTTAGGGCACAGCTGTGGCAAACGGTGGCTGGCGGTGGGCGGGGAAGCAGGCGCCCCAAGTTCCCTCTCCCGCCTTAGGACCCCAGATCCGCCTGGCCTCCCAGGCCCCCCGTCTGTCCTCGGAGTCTGGCCGGGCAAGGAGCTCAGCCTGTCTACCCGCGATCTAAATCTCCTTCCAGAGCCCTGGTGCTGTGGAGCCCCGGACCCCTACCCAAGCCCCGGCTCGACCCGCCCGTAATGACGGCACGCAAGTCTCACCCCAAGCCCGATCTCGAGGCCCCTGACCCCGGCCTGCACCTCCCTCTAGCACTGAGGGAGTCCCGGCTCTAGCTGCCTGGGCAACGGGAACTGTCACCAGCTCGGCCCAATCAGCCATCGAAATGTCACCAGGAGGTGGAGCCACCGTCGACCCAGGCCCCGCCCCCGCGGCCCGACCTGCTGCCCGCCCACCGCCTTCCTCCTGGGTCCCTTCCTGGTCTCTGGATGCTCTTCTCCCAACTTCCTTGTACTTGCGGCGTGTGTGGGAGCAGATGAAGGATTCTCTGGGGTGCCCAGGGAATTTGGAACCTCGGGGCTAGCTTCTGTGGACAAGTCCTTAAACCCCTCTGGGCCTTAGTTTCCACCCCTGTAAAATGGGGATAATGACGCTTCCCTCAGGGACCAGTGAGCTTTGTAAACCAAGTCGTGATTACTGTGGGTGGAAGCGCTTAGCAAAGGCGTAATTGAAGTTCAGCTCTAGAATGCATCGTTGCTGCTGTCGTTACTACTCCGTCTGGACTGGGTGACCGGGCCCCTCCTCCCCCGCACTGTGGGAACCTCGCACCGCACGCAGCACGGGCACCACTCCCCACGCCATCTGGGGAGCCCTAGAGATAAGCGAGGGAGCCTCCTCCCTGGAGGATGACCGTCGAAGCGCAGGAGAAGGGATAGGGGCCCCTGTGAGGGTGGCCGTAGGACTCGCGGGGGCTTCGCGCCTGGCAAGCGGCGGGCCAGGTGAGCAGGAACCGCGGCCGGTTAGGGCGGGGGACTGGCGGGCCTCCGGTTGCTGCGGGGCTTTGCGGGTGCTGGCCCAGAGGGCGGGGCCCGGGGGCCATCTTGGCTGTGGGCGGAAGTTTTCTTCAGAGACAGGGCGAGGGGAAGTCGTTGCCGCCCTCGGCCTGGTGGCGCGATCTGGATTTGGATATGGGGTAGAGAAGCGTGGGAACTGGCGGCCCCGCACACAGGCAAGGGCGGGTGGCCACGGACACAACCCGCCCGGGCCCCGGCCGAATACGGTGCTGCCCCAGCACCTCGATCGCCCGCCGCCTCTCCCAACTCCCCGCGCCTGGCAGCGGCGTAGCTCACACCCATTCTCGAACGACTACGCCCGGGGTGCGGCGCGAGGTTGCGGGGTTGGGGCCGGGGGGTGCTTAGATCCTACGCAATTTGCGTAGCAAACGGCGCCCGCGCAGGCGCAAGAGTGGGCGGAGCCGCAGGAGCCGGGGAGCTGGAGCCCCGGAGCCCCGGAGCCCCGGGTCCCAGCGACCGGAGCCGGCTCCTCCAGAGGCGGACTGAGGGCCTGGCGTCGACCTCCTCCCGCCTCCCGCGGCTGGAGAGTGGACGCAGTGGAGGGTGGGTTGGCAGCATCCGGAATCCCAGGACTGAAGGCAGAGGCCCCCCACCCCATCCGGATTGTTGGAGGGGAGAGAGCCTCCAGTTTGAGGAGGGGGAGAGCTGGGTGTTGAGCGCCCCCAGCAGCGACCGCTGCCCAGAACCGAGGGGCATCGACCGGCTCTCCCCCTCCTGCCCGGACGACTGGAGCGACCAAGGCCAAGTACCCCTCTCCTCAGCCTCTGCAACTCCAAGCTCCTGGCTCTGGGACTGGCCCAGGGCGGCGACACTCCCCACCCCCCCACGCCTTCCACCCTCAGCCCTGGAGAGGAGAGACTGTCCTTCCACGCTCCTGAGTGAAGGGCCCAGGCCCCAGGCTGCCAGTGCCTCGCCTCAAGGGCTGCTGCAAGGGCGAATGTCCCTCCGTTTCAGGGAAGGGCCTGGCCAGCCACAACTTCTTTCCCCCTGAGCTCCCCATCTCTGTCTCTGCACCCTGCACCTCCCACCCCTCCATATTTATTTTTATTTCCCTGGCCCCCTGCCAGCCCCTCCATCTCTGTATCAGGATTCAGGCCTCCCTCCCTGACATGGAGAGTAACCTGTCTGGCCTGGTGCCTGCTGCTGGTCTGGTGCCTGCGCTGCCACCGGCCGTGACCCTGGGGCTCACCGCGGCCTACACCACTCTGTACGCCCTGCTCTTCTTCTCCGTCTATGCCCAGCTCTGGCTGGTGCTCCTGTACGGACACAAGCGTCTCAGCTATCAGACGGTGTTCCTGGCACTCTGTCTGCTCTGGGCTGCCCTGCGTACCACCCTCTTTTCCTTCTACTTCCGAGATACACCCCGAGCCAACCGCCTGGGGCCCCTGCCCTTTTGGCTTCTCTACTGCTTCCCCGTCTGCCTGCAGTTCTTCACGCTGACGCTCATGAACCTCTACTTTGCCCAGGTAACTGTGGTACCCGGCGGGGGGCGGCGGGGGGGCCATGGGGAGGCGAGTCTCAAGGGCGCAAAGGAATAATGAGCATCTCTGCTCCCAGGTGGTGTTCAAGGCCAAGGCGAAGCGTCGGCCAGAGATGAGCCGAGGCTTGTAAGTACTCGGGACACTGGTGGGCTCAGCCCCTAGGCCGGCAGCAGCCTGGTGTCCATCCCTTCCCCTGTGGCGGGGCTAAGGTAGGGACAGCTCAGGGAGTGTTTGTGACAGAGCTGGGGAAAGTGAAGCACCTGGCGCAGGTGGCCCAGCAGGGGCGTTGCGTGCGTGAAGGGCAACAGGAAGAGAAGCCGTCAGGGGAGGGGTACCAGGATCATCTGTGACAGTGCAGGAGCTGGAGCCTCCCACCCTCGGAAGCTCCAACACCAAACCACTTCTGGGTGACCTTGGGTGGCAATACTCCTGTCATCTGTGCAACATTTTACCGTTTACTAAGAGCTTTTACAAACATCTTTAATTTTTACAACTGACATGTGAGGCTGTTATTATCTCCACTTGAGAGATGAAGAAACTGAGGCCCAGAAAGGTGAAGCACCATGTTCAAGGTCATAGATGTGGCTGGAGGCCGAGCCAGGGCTTAAGCCTAGATTTCTGACACCCAGTGGGCTCCTTCCGCTGTACCACCACTGTCGGTCGCCTTCTGACCGCCTTGGGCCTCAGTTTCCCCACTTGCAAAACTGGAGGGACAGGGTTCAGTCCGGATAGCCTGAGGTGGTTCTGATGGACACCGGGGGAGGCTGGGCGGGGGGTGAGCACCGAGGGCAGCCGCGGGGCTGACTGTGCTGTGGGCTGCAGGCTGGCTGTCCGAGGGGCCTTCGTGGGGGCCTCGCTGCTCTTTCTGCTGGTGAATGTGCTGTGCGCTGTGCTGTCCCGCCGGCGCCGGGCGCAGCCCTGGGCCCTCCTGCTGGTGCGCGTCCTGGTGAGCGACTCCCTGTTTGTTATCTGCGCGCTCTCTCTTGCTGCCTGCCTCTGCCTTGTTGCCCGGCGGGCGCCCTCCACCAGCATCTACCTGGAGGCCAAGGTAGGGTCCCGTGCCTGGTGCCTGGTGTCCTTTGGGGTCTTGGGGCTTTGGTCTTCAGGAGAGAGGGGAAGCTGGAGCCTCCCCTCCCTGAGGTGTCCCCCGTTGTCCTCTGTGCCAGGGGACCAGTGTGTGCCAGGCAGCTGCGATGGGTGGCGCCATGGTCCTGCTGTACGCCAGTCGAGCCTGCTACAACCTGGCAGCCCTGGCCTTGGCTCCCCGGAGCCGGCTGGACGCCTTTGATTACGACTGGTACAACGTCTCCGACCAGGTGGGCCTTCCACCTGCCCGCTCCCCTCTCAGTGGCCGTGGCTCCTGGGCCCTGGCCAAGCGCCCCACCGGCGCAGTTGCCGAGTGGCATGAGCCCCTGCTTTCCCACAGGCGGACCTGGTGAACGACCTGGGCAACAAGGGCTACCTGGTGTTTGGCCTCATACTCTTTGTGTGGGAGCTGCTGCCCACCACCCTGTTGGTGGGCTTCTTCCGGGTGCACCGGCCTCCGCAGGACCTGGTGAGGGCCGGCGTGGCGGGTAGGGTGGGGGGCGGTGGCACTGGGACAGCCCGGGCTGGAGCCTGGGGTGGTTGTGGGAAGCCCTTGTGGGGCAGGAGAGAACGTCAATGGCGGCTTCCTCTCCCAGAGCACCAGCCGCATCCTCAATGGGCAGGTTTTTGGCTCTCGTTCCTATTTCTTTGACCGGGCCGGGCACTGCGAGGAGGAGAGCTGCTCCTGGGAACGTGGCCAGGGCGAGAGCACCAGGTGGGACCCCTGTGCTCCGGCTCACCCTGTAGAGCCGGGGACCTAGAGCCGAGTCTTGTCATCCAGCCCCTGCCCGTGCCCTGGCCTTGGATTCCATCTGCAGTGGGTGGGGGTCCCTCTGCCGTCCCCCCTCGTGCCCCAAGGACGCACTTGGCCACCGTCTGCCATGCTCAAGCCCTGGGTCCTGGGATGTCTGGGTCAGTGGGCTCTGCCGTTGGCCTCTCCTCCTCCCTGGTCACTGCCTTGGCACTGACCCTGTCTCTCTGTCTGCAGCATGTCAGGCAGTCTCGGCTCCGGCAGCTGGTACGGCGCCATCGGGCGGGAGCCAGGCTGGTACGGGGGCAGCCAGACGCGGACCACGCCCCTGCTCTTCTCCCAGGTGCTGGGCCCAGGCAGCCACCACCACAGTCTCTATTCCACTCCACAGACGTGATCCCCCTCCGCCTCTCCCCAGAACTCCCAGACCCCCATCCCCCCCGCCCCGGGCCCCTGTGCCAAGTTCATGTGCTGCTTCTTGCCCAGAATCCCAGGGGCCGTGGCCACCCCCTCCCCTGGCCGGCTCCTTGCTACTCCCACTGTAGTGAGTTCGCGCCAGCCCCCAGGATGATGGGGGGCATGGCCCTGGCTGCCAGATGCGCACAGCACCCTGGCATGACCGCCGCCTCCGCTTCTCTGCCGGAGCCAGCTACCTCTCCCGTGTCTGCCACTCAATAAACAGTGTCCGTGCCCCACGGCCAGCCACCCTCCGTCCGTTGTCTGTGCTTCTTGAACTGTTGTCTTGTTTGGCTGAACGCTGATCAGACACCGGCCTCTGATGGGGGCTCCTTTCCTCCCCGAGGCCGGTGGGTAGGGAGGGAGAGGGAGGAGCCTGCAGTCTGGAGGGAGGACAGACCTGAAGGGCCCTGCTCCTACCCCAGTCCCCTCCCTACTTGAATAATTTCTACTCTTTCCTTAAGACTGGCTTTCTTTTCTTTTTAAGATTTTATTTATTTATTTATTTATTTATTGAGAGGGAGGGGAGGGAGGTGGTGGGGGAGAGAGAGAGAGAGAAACATCAATGTGCGGTTGCTGGAGGTCATGGCCTGCAACCCAGGCATGTGCCCTGACTGGGAATCGAACCTGAAACACTTTGGTTCGCAGCCCGAGCTCAATCCACTGAGCTACGCCAGCCAGGGCAAAACCAGCTTTCAATGTCACTGCTTTTAGCTGCCTCCCCTCTCCGGGTCAGGGAACTGTGTCCCCTCCTGGTCTTGTAGCTCCGTGGTCACGTGGCTGTTATTGCCTCTCATTCCCCAGTGGATCGGGGTTTCTGCAGACCCCGCTTCCCTGCCATCACACCCAGCCTGGCCTTGAGGTCCAAGGCAGGCTCGTCTGGGGCCTGTGGAGGAGGGGTCGGCCCCTGCCTGGGCAGCCCCATCTCCCTAACAGGTGTGGGTTTGGTTGGTAGGGTGGGCTGCCCCCACAGTCTTCCTGGGGCTCCTGGGGCCCCCTTCTCTGGCCACCCCTAACAGCAGTTACTGCCCTCTGCAACCATGGCCCGGGCAGATCTGTCCCATGGCTGGGAGTTATTTATCGGGGGGGTCTGTCTCCTGTACATGGACCTGACCGTCCCATCCCGGAGTCCCCAGGGCCTAGTGCTGAGCCTGTCTCGGAACCCTTCACTTGGGACCGTCCTGGACAGCAGGACTTCGGGGGCCTCTACGGAGGGCACGGTCACTTCTCGTTCAACGGGAAGTTGCCGATGTTTGCAGGGCACTTGACTGTGTGCCGGGCGTACAAATGCTGACCTCTTTAGTGCTCAGAATGGCACCCCCAGGTGAGAGTCAGCGTGGTTTTCTGTAAGTGGAGTCTGGTCGTGGGTGGAGGCCCCCTGCTGGTCGGCCTTGGAGGCCCCGTTTCCACCACCCACCCTAAGGGCTGAGGACCCCAGGCAGGGGCCAGGGTCTTTGGAGAGGTGGGCATTGTAAAGAGGGTAAGAGCAGAGAGGAGCATAGAGGTCCCGGACCTCCCAGGGCCCTGGCGGTTTGAGCACCCGGGGAGGGATTGCTGGCCGGGCTCCACACCGGGTGAACACAGGTGAGGACCGAGGGGTGGTGGGCGGCACCGGAGCAAGGGCAGGAGGGGCCCCAGCATGGCTCCCCAGACCTGGGCCCCACCCCGCCTGGGCCACGTCCAGCTAGCTTGCCAGAGCGGATCCCCCACCCTTTGTCTGGCAGGATCCCCTCCCTCCTGAGTGTGGAGCCCAAGGGCCAGGCTGTCCCCAGGGGCGGGGAGTTGCCTCTCCCGTCCCATAGCGGGTTTGGGAGATGAGCGGGGCGCCAGTCCAGAGGTGAGCGGGATGATGTCCAGCCCCAGGCCGAGCCTCTGGCCACTCTGTCTGGCCTGAGGGGCGGTGCCAGCTCTCTGGTCTGACACTTGAGGCCGGACCCAGCAGCAGCCCCTCTCCAGCTCCTCTGCCACTAAGCTCCCCGGACTGGCCGGACTTAGGGCACAGGGCTCCCGCAGGTTAGGGGGCTGTGGGGGGCAGCATCGGCGAGGGCGCGGCCCAGAGGGAGGCAAGGCGTTGGAGGGGTTAAACGCGGCAGGAGGGGGGCTTCTGGCGTCGGGAGGGGGGGGTCCCAGCCCCGGCGGCCGCCCGCTCCGCCCCTACCGCCTCAGCCGCCTCCGTGGCCCAGCCGGCACCGGCGAGGCCGCGCGGGAGCCTGGGTTGCAGCCTCAGCCGCAGCGGGGCCAACAGTGAGTGCGGGGCGCAGGGGCGCGGGAGCGAGTGCGGGCCGACTCCCACGCGGGGCGTGCAGGGGGTGACCGTCCAGGCTGAGCGCCACCTCCCTCCCACGTGCGGGCGCCTCCGGGAATCGTGCGGTGGCGCGAGCCGGGCCGCCCGTCACGCTCCGAGGCGTCGGCGTGAAGACGCGGGAGGCGGTGGGAGCGAGCGGCGGGTGTGCGGTGTGTCTGGGCGGCGGGCGCTGCGCCGTGGCCCCTCGGCCTGAGTGTGCGTGCGCGAATGTGGGCACACGTCAGCGTGGCCCTCTGGGGTGCCGAGGCCCGCGCCCGCCCCTGGGATCCGGGCGTGCCCGTGAGTCGGGGAGAGTGCAGGTGGAGCGTGGGATTGCAGCCCGAGCCGCGGGCGGCGGAGCTGCAGGGTGGAGCAGGGGTGCGCGAGGCTTTGTGCAGCGTGGGTGCGTGGGCGCGCTGTCCCCGCTGTCCCCGGGGCTGACAGCTGCCCCGGGGGATGCTGCACGGGTCCCGTGTGTTGCCCCCGCCCCACTCCTTCCCGGAATCCGGCACTCCCCACCTCCCACCCCGGCACCTCCCTGCCTCGCCTCTGCGCAGGGACCGGATCCATCCCTGGGTTCCTCGAAAGCCCGGCGGCGGGGCGCTGGGGGACCTTGGAGGCTCCCCGCCCGGCCCATCGCGGCCAGCAGCGTTGCCGGGAGAGGCAGGAGGAGCGGGAGGAACCGGGAAGATGCTGCGGCAGCAGCAGCAGCGGCGGCAGCAGCAGCGGACGAAGCGGACCGCCATCCCCGTCCCCGCCCTGTGCTGTGCGGTCCGGCCTGGCCTCCCGCTGCTCCTGCCAGCACCTCCTCGGCCCCTCAGCCTCCTCCCGGGAGGCCGGTTCCCCACGCCCCCGCCGCCGCCGCCTGCCGGCGCTTCCTCCCGGCTCTGCCTCTCCGTCAGCAGGCTCAGTCTCTCCCTCTTCCACTGTCCTTCCTTTCCCTTCCCGGTGCCCTCTTCTCTTCTCACACCCTGGAGCCCCCCGGACAGGGGCTGAGGGCCGGGCAGTGGAGGTAAGGGGGAGGACAGAGGTGGGGGGAGGACTGGGTGTGTCCTGGTACCCAGCGTCCAGACAGAGGGATGTGAGGAGAGGACATCTGTGGGCAGCAGGGCAGGGGGCTCCAAGAACCCTTCGGTGGGTAGGGGTTGGAGGAGGGTGTGGGGCGCCAGGCCAGGCTATTGATCCAGGCATCCCCGGTTCTGCCCGCAGTGACCACAGCCCTCCAGGAGCCTGCTGCCCAGCCTCCCCAAGAGGGAAGTGGAGTTGGCCGGGCCCCTGGGCGCGCCATGCGCAGCACCACACTACTGGCACTGCTGGCGCTGGTCCTGCTCTATTTGGTGTCCGGTGCCCTGGTGTTCCAGGCCCTGGAGCAGCCTCACGAGCAGCAGGCCCAGAGGGAGCTGGGGGAGGTCCGAGAGAAGTTCCTGAGGGCCCATCCATGTGTGAGCGACCAGGACCTAGGGCTCTTCATCCAGGTGTGTGGGTGGGCGAGAGCCCCTTCAGCGGTCACCCGTGACCGCCTGGCACTAGCTGTGTGCCAGTGGGGCCGTGTGCTGGGGTGCTGCTTCCAGGCTGGCGCCCCTGAAGGCTGGGGGTGTGGCTGGGGGTGCAGGGCAGAGGCCGGGGTCAGGTCTCCGTGTTCAATATGGCGTCCACGAGGGCCCTGGTTTTCCATGCTGTGCCTGGCATTGCACTGTGCTCCTGGAAGGTCTCCTTCAGTGTGGAGGGAGGGAGGGAGGGAGGAATGGCTGTAGCACATGAAATGTTAAATTTTCACAGGTCTAACTCCCTGGTTTAGAGTTACCAGGTAAAATCCAGGACACCAAGTTACATGTCAGTTTCGGTTAAACAATGAATACTTTTTCAATATAACTACGGCCTGGGGCAATATCTGTATTTGCTAAGTCTGGCTACTCTACCTTGGTCCCTGTACTCTCCTGGAGTCACGATGCCTTAGAGAAGCCCAGCAACACGGCAAACACCCCTCATCCCAGAGGAGCACACCCAGAAACGTGTGCAGATGATTTTGGGGGGGGGGGTCCCAGGACCTCAGCCTGTCCGTGCCATTGTGGACGCGAGGTCAAGTGCCCCTGTGCCCCAAGACACATGCTTACAATGCAGAGGCTAGAGTGGGGACAAGAGCAGGATGGGTCAGCTTTGGCCCAGCAAGTACAGAAAGCGTTGGACTTGTCTTCTGGGATACTGTCAAGCTGCACCTCTGTGGCTCTCTCTGATTTCTGAGTCACTATCATATCAAAAACCTAAGATTTAACTTTAATAAGTGAGTGCTTTTTCACTTGAGTAAAGAGCACCCCACTTTCCCTGCCCATTCTTTTGGAGAGGGGAGCCATCTGTACATGGAGGCCTCTGTGTGTGCCGGCCGATTGCCAGTGTGGCAGGACCCAGGGCAGAGATGAGGATGGGGTGGGGCCAGGACACAAAGCAGCCTGACATTGTTCTAGACACTTCTAGAATGCCGGGGGAGGCCCACAGAGGCCTGGGCAGGACAGTGGCTGGCCAGACCACAGGGCAGAGGGAGGGAGGGAATCTGACCTATTTTATCTTCACAAAGGAGTTCTTTTTTTTTTCCTGGATGAAAAAGGAGAAGAAAAGGAAGGGCAGAAACTAGAAGGGTGGGCAACAACTGCTCTATTTTTCTTCCACAGTTAGTCATGCAGCAATGATGCACCTACTGTGTACGAGGTGCTGTGCTAGCCGCCAGAGTGTGAGCAGGGAAACTGACACTGGGGCAGGACGGATGCAGGCTGCACCCCTAGAGGAGGTCACCTCTAGGCAAGAGGACAGACAGGTCACTAGAATTCAGTGGAAAAGGAGCTTTCCTTACTTCCTCCTTTGTTAAGCGCCCGCTGTATGCCGGGCCCGGGCTAGGTGCTGTGGGTGAGGGCGGAGGTGCCAGGGGCCCTTGGGAAGGGCTGGTAACTGAAAGGAGGAGGTGAGACGGGTGGCACGTGGAGACGAGTGAGTGATTGGGTTGCCAGGGACTGCAGGCAAAGTAAGGCCCGGGCAAAGGCGTGCACGCTGCGAATTCGGGGTGTTCTGCAGAGCTCGGATTTAGCAGATGCCTAGTCATTTGAAACAAAAATTAGAACACACAGGATGACAAAGAATTTTTTTTCCCTTTAAGCAGTGGATTTACTGGAAAAGTGTTGCCAAATAAAAAACTCAAATCACTTTCAGTCATACAGTTCACTTCTTGGCTTTATTTAAAAAGCATTATTACAGGAAATGAGATCCTCTTAGAAATCTGGGGCTAAAGTCACCTTAATGTGGGTTCCCAAACAGCAGGTTTAGGATGGAAGACGGGAGACAAGGAGGTTGGGACCAGATTGAAAAGGGGCTTAAAGCCTGGGCTGGGGATCTGGGACTCCATTCTGCAGACAGCGGGGAGCTATGGAGGGTTGGGGGCCAGTTGCTTTAGGACAATTAATTTGGAAAGGGTCTTGCTAATGAGGGCCGTAGGAAGAGAGAGATGTGGTTTCTGATCTCCCCCACACTCCCTGCCTTTGTGTCTTGGCTCTGTGCTCCTTGGGGAAGGGCCCGAGGGCGCCCCCTGCTTGGGTGCTCTGACCTCTACCCCTTAGGGGAGGCTCTCTCAAAAGACAGACCCCGCCCGGAGGGACCTGCAGGCTGGCGGGAGGGGCAGACCCTCGGCTACCCCATTACTTTGGTCCTACTCATTGAGCGCCTGCTGTGCGGGGGTATATGAACCTTCCTGGGGGGAGGGTCCTTAACTTTCATCACCCTTTCTAAGGCAAGGGACTCAAATTCAGCTTCCATAGGTGTGATAGGAGTTGGAGGGCGGTGGTCTCCACATGGGGCCACAGTGCTTCCTCTGCTGTGAGTGCTTTAACCCTTCCCAAGCAACTCTGTGTGGTCGGTGCTCTTCTCGTCTCCACCTGGTAGATGCGGAAACAGAGGAGAGAGAGTTCACCTGCCCAAGTTCACACATCACCGGGATCTGAAACCAGACAGTCTGGTCCCAGAGTCGGTGCTCCTGACCGCTGTGAAATTTGGAAATCTGTTGTGTGAAATTAGGGGGCAGATTAACGTTTCTAAAATAACGGGGAGGTCAAACAAATTTGAGTCGCCCAATTTGCAATGCCTGCTCCAAGGGACTGCCTTCAGCAAGACCAGCTGGAAGGGGAGGGCTGGGAGGGGTAGGAAGGGAACCACCTTGGACACTGGAGGGCCAGGGGCTTGGCCAGGACCGGAGGGAAGGACTAAGCTTCCTTTTTCTGCGCCTTGTCCTGCAGGAAGTGGCCGATGCCCTGGGAGGGGGTGCGAACCCTGAAATCAACTCAACCAGTCACAGCAACTACTCAGCCTGGGACCTGGGCAGTGCCTTCTTTTTTTCAGGCACCATCATCACCACCATCGGTGGGGGAGGGGACTGGGCATATGGAGGGGGCAAGGGGAGACCGGGCTTTCTCAAGGGGGAATTTGCAGGGGGATGCCAGGTAACCCCTAGACCTCCTGCACGGCCCCTCTGCCCAGGCTACGGCAATGCGGCCCTGCGAACAGATGCTGGGCGCCTCTTCTGCATCTTTTATGCACTGGTGGGGATCCCGCTGTTCGGGATGCTGCTGGCAGGGGTCGGGGACCGGCTGGGCTCCTCCCTGCGCCGCGGCATCGGTCACATAGAAGCCATCTTCCTGGTGAGCTGCTCTAAGCCCTGGGCTCAGGATACCTTTCCTACGTCCCTTCCCGGCACGCGAGCTCGGGCCCTGAGATCGCGGGAGCCTCCCCTCAGGCTCCCAGAGGAGGGGGTGTGGGGTGTAAGGACGGACGTTTTGGGGACTCCCTACAGAAGTGGCACGTGCCCAAGGAGCTGGTGCGAATTCTGTCAGCGGTGCTCTTCCTGCTGATTGGCTGCCTGCTCTTTGTCCTCACCCCCACGTTCGTGTTCTGCTACGTGGAGGGCTGGAGCAAGCTGGAGGCCATCTACTTCGTCGTCGTGACGCTCACCACGGTGGGGTTCGGGGATTATGTGGCCGGTGAGGCCACCTTTCTTGTGTTTCACTTCCCTCCCCACGTGATTCCTACCCGGAGGCTCTGCACTTCCGCTTCTCCCTCCGAACCCCACGTGGTGTCTGTGCACTCCCACAGGATGGCTGCACCCCCTGTATTCGCTCTCGGAATGCACCCTAATGTTTCTGCACCGATACAACATCTCATGCACACTTACCTTCTTGCATGCCTGCACCTCCATGCATGTTCACCCACATAGTCAGGAGCGCCCCTCACCTAGGCTCACATTCTTGCACGTGAGCACTCCCCCTCACATGCTCTTCTCTTGCCCACTTCAAATCATGCACGCTCATCTTCTTGCATGTGTTCACACCCCCTGTCACACCCTCGTTGTCCTGGGGACAGCGGATCCTTTCCATGAGCTGGAAAGATGGGTGGTGAGAAGGTGACTTCCCGGCTTATCACTTGCCCTACAATCATCTTCTTTCTGCCCTCGCTGGGGGGTATCCCAGGCGCCAGCACCAGCCAGAACTCTGCAGTCTATCAGCCGCTGGTGTGGTTCTGGATTCTGTTTGGCCTGGCCTACTTCGCTTCGGTGCTCACCACCATAGGGAACTGGCTGCGAGCAGTGTCCCGCCGCACCCGGGCAGAGGTAGGCGCCCCTGCGTCGGCTCCGCGCCTGCGCCGTGGAGCTCGCGCGCTGTACCCTAGCATTTGCTTGGCCCGCCGGCCTCCCTTCCAGAGTGTGGGCTCCTCCGGGCTGGGACTGAGTGAGCCCCATTATGCACTGGCCAGGGGCAAAGGGATAAATTCAGACAGGTTTGCAGGTGACTCCATCTCGGCTTTTACGGGCAGGATCGCTGGATTTACCAAGTAAAAACGCAGGAAGCCCAGTTAAATGTGAACCTCAGACAAATACATAATATTTTAGTGTAAGTACGTGCCACATATTGCATGGGACATAGTTATACTAAACTTATTTTTCTTGTTTGTCCGAAATTCAAATTTAATTGGACGACCTACATTCTGTCACCACACTCTTCACGTCCAGACGGCCGAGGAGCGCAACGGGCTCTGGGGGCACAGGAGGGAGGGGTGAAATAAATTGGGTTTTCTGGAAAAGCTCCCGGCGTAGAGGGCGCTTCCGTGCGACGCAGGAGGACCAAGGCAGGGCTGCTGAGGTGGTCGAGGACCCCCGGGCGAGGACTGCTTTTCCTCCCCGCGCAGATGGGCGGCTTCACGGCGCAGGCGGCCAGCTGGACCGGCACAGTGACGGCGCGGGTGACCCAGCGAGGCGGCCCCGCCGCACCGCTGCCACCGGAGAAAGAGAAGCCGCTCTTGCCTCCACCGCCGTGCACAGCGCAGCCGGCCGGCGGGCCCGCATCCCCTGCGCCCCCCGAGAAGGCCGAGCCGCCCTCCCCGCCCACGGCCTCCGCGCTGGATTACCCCAGCGAGAATCTGGCCTTCATCGATGAGTCCTCGGACACGCAGAGCGAGCGCGGCTGCGCGCTGCCCCTCCCGCCACGGGGTCGCCGCCGCCCCCACAACCCCGCCAGGAAGCCCCCGCGACCCCGGGGCCCCGGAAGCCCGCGGGACAAAAACGTGCCCGTGTAGGGGCAGGACCCACGGCCCAGACCTCTCAAAGGGCTTCGTTCTTGCTCTCTCCCCAGCATGCTTTGCTTGTTTGACCAAAGAACCTTTTTTCCCCCCGGCCGGACTGAAGCCTGGGGAGCAGGCTAGGTTGCTTGCTTGCCACCGCGGCTCCTGGCCCCCTCCTCACGTCATCCATTTCCAGACCCCCTTTCTGTCTCGCGGTCCCGGCTGGGGCTGTCCCGGCTGGGCCTGTCCCTCACAACACCTCACAACTGTGCCTCAAAGCCTGCGTCAATAAACGGAAAAGTCTGCACCGCCGCGGACCTACACGCTCCGAGGACGCGAGTGGGGTGGGGGGTGCTTGCTTCGGGCCACCTCCAGGCAAGTCAGGCCTCGCGTAACGCCCCCTGCACCCGCGGCGGTTCGGTCAAGGCCGGTGCTCTCGACTGTGATCCGCCCCGCGCCTCTGCTTGGAGGCTACTAGGCAGGGTCCGGCGGAGGAATCTGCCAGGATGGGCGGCGAGTCTCCCACCCCAGCACAGCTATTACGGGGGGCGGGGCGGGGTGGGGTGGGCAGGGGAGAAATAATGGTTTCCACTGTAGAGGGATGTAGCGTGCACTCGTCCTGCACGAGACGTTCCTCGCCCTTCCGGAAAGGGACCCCGCCCCTCCCCCTTCCTGGAGCGCGACCCGTCTCCCTTGTCCGAGGCCTGTGGCGACTGGGTCCGTTGGGGCAGAATCATGGAGGAAAATCCTCTCAAAGTAAGAACTCTACCTGGGCCCCTCGCCTTGCAGGGCCCCTCGCCCTGCCAGGCCCCAGACTCGTTCAGTCCCTGGCTATCCTCATTCACCCTCCGGGCAGCTTGCTGCCCATCAGTCCCCACGGCCTTGCCCCAGCCTGCTCTTCCTCCCCTCCCCTCCCCCGACACCCCATCACCCTGGCTCTGGGCCTTTCTTGGCTTTTTTCCTAGGGCCCTTTAAAAAATTTAACCTATTGGGGTGACACTGGTTAATAAAATTATATATATTTTAGGTGTACAATTCTATAACACATCATCTGTATGTTGTATTGTGTATTCACCACCCCAAGTCAGGTCTCCTTCCATCACAGCTTACCCCCCTTTACCTTCTCCCTCCCCCTCCCCCTCCCCCCTCGTGGTCACCACCAGACTGGTGTCTGTGTCTGTGGGGTTGTTGTTGTTGTTTTGTTCTGTTTTGCTTAATCCCTTCACTTTTTCCACCCAGTCGGGCAACCCCCCTCCTGTCTGACAACTGTCAGTCTGTTCTTTATCTATGAGACTAATTCTATTTTTTTGGTTAGTTTATTTTATTCATTGGATTCCACATACAAGTGAGGTCATATGGTATTTGTCTTCCTCTAACTGGCTTATTTCACATAGCATAATGTTCTCCTGGTCCATCCATGCTGTCGCAAGGGGTGAGATTTCCTTCTTTTTTATGGCTGAGTAGTATTCCACTGTGTAAATGTCTCATAGTTGTTTTATCCACTCATCTACTGATAGGCATTTGGGCTGCTTCCAAATCTTGGCTATTGTACATAACGCTGCAATGAACATAGGAGTGCATGTCTTCTTTCAAATTAGTGTTTTGGTTTCTTCAGATATATTCCCAGAGGTGGAATCGCTGGGTCACAAGGCAGGTCCACTCTTAACCTTTTGCATGAACTCCACACTGCTTTCCGCAGTGAGTGCACCCACGTGCGTTCCCACCAACAGTGGAGTTCCCTTTTCTCTGCATCCTGGCCAGCACTTGTCATTGTTGATTTATTGGCGATAGCCATTCTGACAGGCGTGCTGGGCTTTCCTTGTTGTATGTGGCCCACAGGCGCCAGCCAAGTCTTCAGGCCATCTTGACTCAGCCGGTTCAAGCCTGACCGAAGACATCCGGAATCTGTGGACCATGGCCTCGCTGTCGCACTCCAGGCTGAACATACCGCTGACTAGTCTTTGTGAGGACTCTGAACCGGAGGGCAGCAGCGTAGGCAGCAAGACTGACCAGTGGTACCACCAGAAGGACATCGACCAAGACTCTGAGGTCACCTGGGAACATTGGGACGACAGCAAGGACAAGCCAGAGGAGCTGGGCCCCAGCATCTTCCAGGGAAACGATTTAGAAGGGGACGAGGATACCAGAACCAAGACGGGTCAGTGTGGCCTCAACGGGCTTGTGGGCGTCCACAGGGCAGGGGGCTGGCCACCGCCCCAATTTCTGTTGGTCGAAAACGCGGGGCGGCGGTAGTATCTGAGTTTCTAGGATTCCCTGGGTGAGGCGCCCCGCGCTGAGCTTTCACGCTTTAAATCAACCAGACATTCTTGGAGCGCCCCCTACCGGGAGGTGCCGTACGAAGTCCTGTGGCCGGGGCACGCCAGGTCCGGGAGGAGGCACGCAAGAAAATGCTCAAACGGAGCGCGGTTAGGACCGTGCTTTTAATGGAATAACCAGGATAGTTGAGAGGAGGGAGTTAACTTCTTGTCGGTGGGTTTTCGAAGGCCGAGGAGGTGCCTGTCTGTCATTTATTCAGTCATTGGTGACAAGTTTTAAGTACCTACTTCATGCTGGGCACTTTTTGGAACTTTCCCTTCTCTGGCTCCCCCCCCCCCCCCGCCCCCATACCCAGCCCTTCAGCAGATAACTCCGACCGGTAACAGTATAGTAACTGCCATTTATCGAGCGCGTACTGTGTGCCAGGCCCTGGGCTTCCCTCGCATGATCCCCTTCAAACTTCTCAAACTCCACAAGGGGTTATTCTTATGACCCCATTTTACAGATGAAGAACCTGAGGGTCAGAGGGTTTCAGTCACTGGCCCTAAGTCTCACACAGTGGGGCGGTCAGAGCTGGAACCTGGATGGGTGA
This sequence comes from Phyllostomus discolor, assembly GCF_004126475.2. NCBI lineage: Eukaryota > Metazoa > Chordata > Mammalia > Chiroptera > Phyllostomidae > Phyllostomus > Phyllostomus discolor. The sequence goes on from NC_040908.2 coordinate 164,923,833, forward strand.
GACAATAAAGCCCAGGGTTGTAAATCACTGTCCCTTACTGTTTCCCACTACGGTGGCCCCTGGCGCTCTTCTCCGAAGGCCACTCTCCCTGCCGGATGTCACACCATGTATCTCTGTCCCAGGAAAGACCCAACAGTCTGAAGATGACTCATCTCTCTTTCCTCTTCTCCCAGAAACGCCTCTCTCAATGGCATCACCCAGAATCTCGAAGCACTCACCCCACCGAGCCTACTGGGTGGAGCAGCAGAACAGGGTTGGAGGCACCGAGGAAGACTGGGGGTTTTAGTGGGGTGGGGAATGGGCGGGCTGGGGATTCGGGGATGGAGGGGATTGTGGTGGTCTGTAGGGCGGAGGGGCGGGTAGGTTGGGGGTCTTGGGCCGGAGGCAGCAGGTGGGGCATTTCAGCTGTGGGCAGAACTGGGGTCCCTCCGACGTCTGAGCCTCTTGTGGCCTCTTCAGCTGCCTCTGCCCCTGGTGGAACTCATGGAGAGTGAGGCTCTGGAAATCCTCACCAAAGCCCTCCACAGTGAGTCCGTCCTCCAACTCCCAAGAGACCTTAGGCGATTTTTCAGGACTGGAGCCTGTGGGAGTGGGGTTTCGGGACGTGTTGCCCTGTCAGATTCCCTTACCGCTCACTAAAATCCCAGGAGCCTCACAGAAAGCAAAAAGTTGGGGGACAAGGCAGACCCATTGGGGAGATCATGGGGTAAATGTGAGGGGTCTGGGCTCCAGCTTAAGTGCAGCCCCCACTCTAGCTGACAGGAGTTTTCTAAGGCTGCTTCTCCGTTCGTCCAATGGGGGTGACATTTTTGTGTGTGGCCCTGGTCCCTTCCCTGGGTAATGTAAAGAACCTTTGAAGAGTGGATTATCTGGGTGAACTTCCACTGGTTTGCCCTGCTTATGATATGAGGGGACTGGGGCTGGCTAAGGGCTAATAGTGAGTGGTCCAGGAAGTGTCCAAAAAGCAGCCTGCCACCACTGCCTTAGATCAGGCCCTTATCTTCTTTAATTTTGCCCTCGTTCATCCTCCACCTCAATACCCCATCTTGTTCTGCATCCCCCCGTCTGTCTGGAGCACAGGTCTATGACTTGAAACGAAGCTGGCAAGGCCCAGCACTTTGGACATCCAAAGTTCCCCAAACTAACAGACCCCAGTGCTCAGAGCTTCCGCCAACCCAGGTTACCTGCGGTTCCTCAAAATCACACATGTGGCCTTTACTGCTAGGGACACCATGCCCCTGCCAGCTAAGCTGAGTGTAGATCTATCCCTCCAGGCTACCGGTCAGGGATCGGCAAGGACCACTTCTTAACCAAGCAGCTGCAGAGATACATCGAGGGACTCAAGAGGCGACGGAGCAAGAGGCAACACATCCTGGTGCACTGAGAGCACCAGCTCAGGCTCAAGTAGACTGTCCAACGCCAGCCCCAGTCCCTATCCTGCCCTGAGATACAGCCCGACCCCCTCCCTCCACGTGGAATTTGAACCCTAGAGAAATAAAAGAGCCTGTACAAGGTCCGTGAGTCTGTGCGTGGCTGCCTGCGCGAGGCGGGCGCACACGGCCCCGCCTTTCCCCATGACCTTCACTCGGTCACCGCAGTGACCTTGAGCGTTCTTTGTTGGGGCCCTATCAGCGCCACCTTTCCGGGACTCGAAATCCAAGACTTCTTGCATGTCTTAAGTCTGTTTCTCCCATCCCAGGTACTGCAGCTTTGTAGGGATATTGGGTTTGCAGTCCAAGTGCTCCCACGGTGTTATTTTTGTGGGACAGGGAAAAAGAGAAAGTGGCAGAGATTAGCCTCTAGCAAGCGCATTCTAGGCCCCGCCCCTCATGCATATGCAGATCACTAGCCTTTCCGCTCGTCCGGCCTTCTCATTTACATGTGTCTGTAGTCTCCCGGGTCTGGAAACTGAGGCCACTGAGAGATTTCGCCCACTCCTCTGGCTCACGGCACGCCCCGCCCCCTTCGTTACGTAAGAGCGTTATTGGCCTTACCCCTCCCGGAGCCTCTCCGCGTCTTCTCTGATCACGTCCACCCGGAGGCCGCGTACGCAAGTGCGCTGCTGTGGCTTGCGGCAACGGGGCGGGACTTTCGTGAAAGCCCTCCCACTCGCTTCGCCCGCTCCTCCCCTACTCGTCCCGGCACTCAGGCGCTGCCTGCCCCACTTGTCTGATTAGCATAGGGCCCCGGGCCCCGCCCCCTGTTTTGCATGCGCACGGCCGGCCCCGCCCCCACTGTCAGCTGGAGGAAGCGGAGTAGGAAGCGGCCGCGATGTCCTTTTGTGTCCTACAAGCCGCCAGCGGCGCCGCCGAGTGAGGGGACGCGGCGCGGCCGGGCGGCGCGGCCCGAGGAGGCGGCGGAGGAGGGGCCACCTGCAGCCCCCGGCTCACCCCGGCGCTCCAGGCCGCTCGGCCCCCATGCCTGCCCACCCGCCCAGCCGGAGCCCCAGGTCCGGGGGCGGAGGTGGAGCACCTATGGGGAGGTGGGCGGGAGGGGCGCTGGAGCCATGTGCGAGCGCCGCAGGGAGGCGGGCGGGGGCGGGCCCCAGGCGGGGTCCGGCTTTTGGACCGGCCCGGGTCACGGTCGGGACCCAGTGGAGACCCAGAAGAGGTCAGGGTCCGGGAGGGATCCCGAGTCCAGATCTTAGTGCTCCGGCCTGGACCAGGGGCCGGCTTTGACTTGGGCTGAAAATCCTAGCCGGAGTCGGGCTGGGGCCTGGGATCCAGTCCTAGGGCAGGGTTCAATCCGGCACCTGGAGCTTGCCGAAGTCCCAGGGGCGGGCGGGGGTGGAAGATGAGGAGGGTTCCCTGTCGGGGAAGGGGCTTTGAAGACCACGTGGGGGCGCTCGAAGGGTCCTTGGGCCACCCTCCTCTCTGGGTCAAAGGTCATCGAACCCGCAGGGGAGAACTTCCTCCTCCCTGGCACTCCCCATTTACTTCCTGATAACCTGAAAGAGGTCCCCGGCGGGCGGAGGAGGAGGGGAACGGAGCAACTTCTGGCAACTTCCCGTAGGTGTGCGCGTGTTGGGGGGGCGGGGCGCCCCGGAGGTGGAGGACCCTGAGGCTGCAGGAGTGTAAGAGCGAATGTGCTGGCGGGTGGGATGCGAGGGGGTGTTCAAGGAGGTGGAGCCGCGCCAGTCAGGTGTGCTGTGGAGTGGGTTTGCCTGGACCGGGGGTCAGTGTGTCGGGTGGGAAAGCTTTGAATGTTTCCACAGGGGTCCATGCCTGTGAGTGTGGGGGTATGGTGAGGGTGTAAGGCTGTGTGTGATTATGAGTCATGAGTGTGACTTTGTTTATGGGGTTTGCACTTGGGGAGGGGTAAGTGAGCATGAGTGAGAACTGGGCCTGGAAAGGCCCTGTGTGACAGTGAGCATGTGAGGACCCAGGTGAGGGGGAGTGTGTGAGCACATCAGCTGCCCTTGGGCTTGTGTGCCTCAGTTTGCTCTCTTGAATGGGGGGTACCCTAGGGAGAGGAGGATCACCAGGGTCCCTCTCTGGAGAAAATTAGAGGTCTCCCATTTCTGGCTGAGGATTCCAATGGGGTGGGAGGTCACCTGGGACCAAGGTTACCCTGCTCACTGGCTTGGGTGGGAGTCGGGGGGTTTCTAAGCCTGGTGCAGGTCCCCAAGTAGGAAACTTACTGCCAGTTACTGGCCCTGGAAGCTCTGGAGACTCTGTTCCCGTGGCAACAACTCGGGGGGGCCTTCTTCATGGGCAGCCCTTCCTTGGACTCTGTACCTCCTCCTTCCCCCTCACTGATAGTGGAAGCCTGGCCCCAGGCCTGGGGTTGGGCAACCAGGGTGGCAGGGTGTCTCTCCATCCCCCATCCCAGGGCCTCCCTGTGACCTGACAGGTTTCTCCCCGCAGGTGACCAGCGCCATGTCCAGCCAGGTGGTGGGCATTGAGCCTCTCTACATCAAGGCGGAGCCAGCCAGCCCAGACAGCCCAAAGGGCTCCTCAGAGACCGAGACTGAGCCCTCTGTGGCCCTGGCCCCCGGCCCAGCTCCCACTCGCCACCTCCCAGGCCACAAGGAAGAAGAGGATGGGGAGGGGGCTGGGCCTGGCGAGCAGGGTGGTGGGAAGCTGGTGCTCAGCTCCCTGCCCAAACGCCTCTGCCTGGTCTGTGGGGACGTGGCCTCCGGCTACCACTATGGTGTGGCATCCTGCGAGGCCTGCAAAGCCTTCTTCAAGAGGACCATCCAGGGTGAGCCCCCACCCCATTTCTGAGCCCTCTGCCCTCTGGGCCTGGCACTACCCAGTGGATGCACTGCTAGGTGGTGCTAGACACCCAGACTGCCATGGTGCCATTTGGGGTTGGCAGCCTGATGTTCCCAGGCCCTCTTACCCCCAAGGAGTGCTCTTTCCCTTAGAAATGAAATAGAGCCGCAGGACATGTTGATAGGTTGGACGTGGGATGTAAGAGAGGATTTGGGATGCTTCTAAGGGTATGATAGGCTCAGCATCTCCCGGTAGCGCTCTGGAAAATTCGCGACAACCTCTGCCTGCTCTAAACTTTGTTCTTGCTTCTGGTGGCTACTGGCCTCTCACCAGCAGAGACCACCCCCTCCCACTTTGTGTGGACCTCCCCATAGCAGCACCAGCACAAGGCAGGTTTTCGGGGCTGAGGGGGCTACCTCCTCTTTCAGTACCTAACTTTAAAAAGACTGTCAGGCGTCCTGCTGATAGTACTCAGGAAAGCTTATTAAAATACGAGCGAGCAAGATGGTGATGAAATAAGCAGCACTTGGGACGTGCCTGTCACTCACATTTTTATGTGTAAACCTCGGTTACTGTGGGGCTGTGACGTGTACTTTTTGAGAATGTTTCTTGAGTGCTTACCAGGCACTGTGTCTCTTCGCGTTCACAATCTGTTACCCCCACAGCAACCTAGGAGGTGCCAGCCAGCACTGTTATAACTGAGGCCCAGGTTGGTTTTTAAAACTTTGTCTCAGCCCCAAGGCAGAAAATGGCAGAACTAGGGTTTGAACTTGGGTCGATTCAGGTCCAGAGCCGAGCTCCTCAATGCCAAACTGCTGCCTCTGCTTATTACTAATAACTGAACTTTGGACAGGTGCCTCACGAATGATTGTGACATTCAGCGAGTCTCGCCTTCGCCATTGCCAAGACTCACTGGCCTAGAACCTCTGTGCCCTCTTTTGCCTCCGAAGCCCAGGGAGGCGGCAGGTTCAGGTCCAGGGGTCCCCTGCCCATCCTGGAGCCCTTCATCCTCTGCTAACTCGGCCGACGATTGTTTATTGAGCGCCAGTCATAAATAGTAGTCACTTATTGAATGGCTAGGTGTTGTGAGCTACGCTACGTGTGTTACCTCAGTTACCCCCTTGCATTCTCACAGCTCGCCTTTGTAAGTGTACTGTTTCTATCACCCAGTTTTACAGATGAGAAAACCAAGGGTTTGAGGGCTTAGGTATGGGGCTTGTTCAAGGTCACACAGTTGGTATATGGAAATGTCAGGCAGCTTCCAGAGCCTTTACAAATCCTGTGCTTTGCTGCCCTGGCCAGCGTTCCAGGCATGGGGACTCAGGCGGGACTGCTGCACCCTCAGTTTCCTTTCTAGCAGAGGGAGGAGGAAGGAGACAATGAATTGCACACAGTGGTTATAGTACAGCTGTGATAAGTGCTGGAAGGCGAGGGGCAGGGTCTGTACCAAGGAACCTGGCTGGGTCTGGGGCTCAGGAGGGCTTCCCGGAGGAGGTGCCTCGAGCTGAGCATGGAAGCCCAGTAGGGTGAAGGAGAGATGAGCCAGGGGCTTGGTAGCTGGCTGTGTCATTCAGTCCTTGAAGTAGCTCTGGGAGGCTGAGAGGACTGCTGTGCATTCATTCAGCCAGTTATGAGCACCCACTATAACTGGTGGGGACAGTCCCGGCCCTCATGGAGCGGACAGTAATGTTGGGAGACGGAATAAAGATGATAAGTGTGTACATTCGTAGCATGTTAGGTGGTGCTGAGAGCTGATGAGAAACTACCAAGCGGGGGCAAGCCCCTGGAGTCGTCGCCAGAGGGGGCAGGTGGCATTCTCACCACCCCTCACAGGGTCCCCAGGGAGGGCCTGGCAAGGTGCCACCAGGCAGAGATCTGAAGGAGGGAAGGGAGCCGTGGGCTCTGAATTCGGGGCTTGCAGCCGGAGCAGAGTGTGAGGCAGGCGAGGCTGAAAAGGGCGTGAGGAGCAGGCGTACAGGCCTCTCAGGCCACAGGGTTCACTGCGCTCTTACCCCCGGGAGGGAAATCACCGGAGGGTTTTGGCGGGGGCAGGGCTGGGATCTAACTTCTGTCTAACAGGACGCCTGTGGCTGCGGTGTGGAGAGTGAGCGAAGGAGGCGTGGGCAGAGCGGGAGGTCAGGGCGGGAGGGAAGGCCCCCCAGGATCCTCGGACGGGTTGGGTTTGGGCTGTGGGACGGCATCAGAGCCGTCTCCTACGCTGCTGCTTGAGCAGCTGGACAGGTGGAGGCACAGGTTTGGGGGGCGGATCAGGGGCCACATTTGGGACAGGTTAGGCCTGTGAGGCCTTCCAGACAGCTGTGCAAGATGCCGAGGAGGCAGGGGATGTGAGTCCGGGGTGTAGGCAGGTCTAGGCAAGAGATGAGTCTGAAAGCCTGTGACTAGGTACGGTCGCCCCGGGAGTGAGCGAGCAGAGACAAGGTTGGAGGGCAGCCCCGAGGGCCCTCAGTGCCGGGAGAGCACAGCGAGACACCCGGGAACCGCTGAGTGGCCAGTGAGGGGGGAGGAGGAAAACCAAGAGTGCATCCTAGAAGCAAGAGCAGAAAACTGTTTCAGTGTTTCCAGGAGCAGGGTGCGATCAATGGCGTTAGAAGATGGTCTTTTAGGTCTTGTAAGATGAGGATGCGAGTTGATCACTGAGGGTAGCAACAGAGAAGCCATTGTGACCCTTGAAGAGAGCACACGAGGACAGCGGAGCCCAGAGATGGGCCTTGACGAGAGGCCGGGGGCAGATGCAGCAGGACTTCACTGGTCCCAGCCCTTCTTTTGCCCTGACGGGGGCCCCCAGCCCAGCAGCCGTTCTCCTCAGTGCCCCGGGCGTCTCCGCCCTACTCACGGCACTCCTGCTCTCCCCAGACCTGTGCTTGCCCCGGGCGAGTCAGGGTTCTCCTGTCTGCTGGGCCCCCTCCAGGCCCCGGGAGGCCGCCACTGGAGCCCTGCCTCTTCCTGGCAGGGAGCATCGAGTACAGCTGTCCGGCCTCCAATGAGTGTGAGATCACCAAGCGGAGACGCAAGGCCTGCCAGGCCTGTCGCTTCACCAAGTGCCTGCGGGTGGGCATGCTCAAAGAAGGTGAGGACCGGGCAGGGGCCGAGGCGAGGGCTGGGAGAGCTGGGAGAGCTGGGCGCGTGGGGCCGGAGAGGGCGAAGCTTGTTGAGAAGTTCCGGTGGAATGGATTGGGCAGGAGGGCTCTGCAGAGCGAGCTGCCCCCAGCTCCCAGGACACAGCCTTGTCCTCCAATTCAAGGGGTGCGTCTGGACCGTGTCCGGGGTGGGCGACAGAAGTACAAGCGGCGACCAGAGGTGGACCCGCTGCCCTTCCCAGGCCCCTTCCCTGCTGGACCCCTGGCAGTAGCTGGAGGCCCTCGGAAGACAGGTGAGTGCTGTGGGTCCTTGGAGTTGTAGGGTCGGGACTGGGCTGGGACACGAGAGGCCTGGCCTATCTGGTGGCACTCCCCTAGGATGGCAGTTATCTCGGGCACTGGAAGCTGAATTTCCCTTTCATATATTTGCTTGTTCATTTCCCCCCAGAAGCATTTTTGAAAATCCTTTATCTGTCAGTCCCCGGGTAGTACAACAGGGAACAGGGAGAGGTTTTCTAACCCTCAGAACCTGTTCACAAACAGACTGGCTTCCCCTGGGAGACAGGGAGAGCCCTTCCCGGAGAAAGGTGTCTGAGCCTGCTGACCAGTGGCTGTTGAGGAAGGCCACGGGGGCACTGACTCTGGGAAGATGTTTGACCCCAAAGGGCCTGCAAGGTGATGAATCCAAGTGCCTCTTCCAACTGTCACTGCAGCCCCAGTGAACGCACTGGTGTCCCACCTGCTGGTGGTAGAGCCCGAGAAGCTGTACGCCATGCCCGAGCCAGCGGGCCCGGATGGACACCTCCCAGCTGTAGCTACCCTCTGTGATCTCTTTGACCGAGAGATTGTGGTCACCATCAGCTGGGCCAAGAGCATCCCAGGTAAAGGGCCGGGTGACATGGGTTTCCCCGGGGAGGCCAGGCCGTGCCTGGCTGTGGTGCACCTGCTCAGCCAGGTGTGCTCCCCGCTGCCCTCCAGGCTTCTCGTCACTGTCACTGTCGGACCAGATGTCAGTACTGCAGAGCGTGTGGATGGAGGTACTGGTGTTGGGTGTGGCCCAGCGCTCACTGCCACTGCAGGATGAGCTGGCCTTCGCCGAGGACCTGGTCCTGGATGAAGAGGGGGCACGAGCAGCCGGCCTGGGGGAGCTTGGGGCTGCCCTGCTGCAGCTGGTGCGGCGACTGCAGGCCCTGCGGCTGGAGCGGGAGGAGTACGTCCTGCTGAAGGCCCTGGCCCTCGCCAATTCAGGTGAGTCTGGGCGGGCCCTGACGAGTCTCCAGACGGCCTCCCGTAACTCCTCTGGTGGGACAGTTCCATCTTACAGACAGGAGACACTGAGTCATAGGGAGGAACAGTGACTTGCTGCAAGCCACAAAGCAAGGCCAGGGCAGGCCCAGGACAGGATTTTGAGCCCTAGTGCAACACTGAACTGGAAAGGCGAATGATTCAGTGGGAGGCCAGGCGGGGGGAACAGAAGGGACGACAGCTGAGAAAGGCAGGCCCTGGCTCATGGGCAGCAGTGAGCGTTGCCTCAGCCGGCCCGTCACATCGGTGGCTGGCCCCTCTGTACACCCACCCCTCAGTGCCCAAGCAGACGTGTGCGGTCTCCTTCCTGGAGACATCAACGGCTCTCCCCCTGCTCCCTGCAGACTCTGTGCACATTGAAGACGCCGAGGCCGTGGAGCAGCTGCGAGAAGCTCTCCACGAGGCCCTGCTGGAGTACGAAGCTGGCCGGGCAGGCCCCGGAGGGGGTGCTGAGAGGCGGAGGGCAGGCAGGCTGCTGCTCACACTACCACTCCTTCGCCAGACAGCAGGCAAAGTGCTGGCCCATTTCTATGGGGTGAAGCTGGAGGGCAAGGTGCCCATGCACAAGCTGTTCTTGGAGATGCTGGAGGCCATGATGGACTGAGGCAAGGGGTGGGCATGGGTGGGGGTGCTGGCAGGACCCGCCCAGCATGTGGTCAGCCCCCAGGGGGCACAGCTGGGGTCTGGGCAGTGCCACAGCCTGCTGGCAGGGCCAGGGCAATACCATCAGCCCCTGGGAGCAGGCCCTACGCCCTCCCCTCCCCCTTCCTTGGGGGTGTTAGAAGCTGGGAATGTGTTTGCCCAGGCTCTGCACACAGTGCTGCCCCTTGCAAGCCATAATGTGCCCCCAGAAACTAGGGGGTGCTATGGAAGCCATAGGGGGCTGCAGGGGATGTGTGGGGGAGGGGGACAGAAGCCTGATCTCAGGGAGGGAAGGGAGTGGAGGCCACAGTCTCCCAGCTTTTGCTGCTGCTTAATCTGACCTCCCCTCCAGAGCAGAGGGGAATTTGGAGAGCAAAGGTCCTGCCCCCTTGGCTCCTCTCATCATTTGCATTGGGCATTACTGCCCGCCCCCCCTCCTCCCCCAAGCAATAACTCCAAGCAGGCTCCAGCCCCTGGACCCCGGGGTGGTCAGGGCCCCCCATCAGCTCCCACCCAGCCTCCTCAGGGGGTAGGGAGAGCACTGCCTCGATGCCCTGCAGAGCAATAACACTATATTTATTTTTGGGTTTGGCCAGGGCGGCGCAGGGACACGGGGCAAGCCAGGGCCCAGAGCCCTTGGCTGTACAGAGACTCTATTTTAATGTATATTTGTTGCAAAGAGAAACCGCTTTTGGTTTTGAACCTTTAATGAGAAAAAAAAATATATCGAGCTCAACAACACTGTGTGGTGTGTCACTGCGTCCAAGCTGGGGATACACTTTACAAAATCAACGACAGGAATATAAATAAACAAAGATACACACAGTCACAGTGTGGGAACCTGATGCTGGCACACTTAAGCCTCGGTCTGCTCGTCGCTCAGCAGCATGTTTGGGATCCCGCGGGTGATGGGGAACACACGTCCTGACTCCGGGCACTGCAGGGTGCCCTCCATCACCTCCACCTACGGAGAAATGGGGGTCTGAGCTGAGCACGGGCAGCCTCCGGGTATGGCTGTGTGGCCAGGAACCAAGTGACAGACCAGTTCTCACCTCCAGCAGTATGTGGTGCATAGTCCTCAGAAAATCCTCATTTTGCTCGTACCCCTGAATCGGCTCTGTGGGCACCTCGCCCAGAGACAACTGTGGGTGAGAGGCCGAAGAAATTATCTCTGGGAATCCCGCACCCTGGCCAGATGCAAAAAAGGTTGCCTTGAGACCAACCCCGCCCCCCCACCAAGGTGTGCACGGGCGGGGGGAGGGGGCTCCTCACGGTATTGGCCGCCTCCACAAGCGCCGCCCACTCCACCTTGGGTATCATACGCGCCACGAAGTCTGGGTTGAACTCCACAGGCATGATGCGGACCTCGGAGGCCTGCAGGCGGAAGGTGTTTAGTTCGGCAGGGGCTGGAGCCTAGTTCTATCCCACCCGGGAAAAGGGTGCTATACCGTCCCCCGTACAGTACCTGCAGGCGCAGGGGGAATCCACGGGGTCCCACCCCTTTCACGTGCGAACTCAAGAAATTGTGGGTAAGCAGCTTCATGTCTCAACAAAACTCTCACGAGGTCAGAACCGGAAGAAAGTGGAAACTCCGTGCGTCACTTCCGGGGACGCTCTGCTTTCTCCTATTGCACGGCCCGGAGGAGCGGAAGCGGCGAGCTTGTAGGAACTTCCGGTGTTCGCGGGATCGGAGGTCTCGCGAAAGCCAGGTCGGGTCACGCGTTGTTACCGGCAGCGTCTGGCAGCTGGTTGCTACGATGCAGGCCCAGTGGTTTAGTCTCCAAACCTCCGCGCGCTACAAATCACGTACAGTGAAAGTCATATGTAAGAAAGCCGCAATGCAGGGGCCTTCGTTGACTGCAAAATAAATGTGCTTTACTTCTACGCAGGCGCCTAAAACTGTCGTCACCCGCCCCTCGCTTTCCGTGAGGGACGGAAACGCTGCTCCAATCCGTGAATTAGGCCCTTTAAAGCGGCGGCACCCTATCCTTGCATGCAAATAAGTTGCTCGGCTGCCAAAAGCTCCGCCCATTTGCCCAGCCCCTGATCCACTAAGGCTATTATTATGCAAGCCCTGCCCCTGACGTGCCGCCTACGCCGGCGCCGGGGCTTTGTCCCGCCCCAGCGGTGCGCTGAGGCCCTGTGGTTGGCAGGCTCCTGTTGCGGCACTGCAGTGCTGGCCCTCCCTCTTGCGGCTGCCTTGGGGCGGGAGCGGAGGCGGAGCCGGAGGCGTGGGCTGGGAGGTTGTGGGCTAAGAGCCGGTGTGGGTATGACGAGCATGTGTATCCTCAACCACCTATCGGGCTCGATACTCTCCCGGGCGGCCGGCGTGCGTCGTGCAGCAACGGTGGGAGGCAGAGGGTACCTGGAAGCAGGTCTAGAGTGGACGCTTGGCAGAGCCCGCGGTATCAGAAGCACCGCTGTCGCTATGGCCCCGATCAAGGTGACCGCTGGCCCAGTCCGCCTGGGACTGACCCCCTCTTCCTTCCCCCTTCCATCTCTCCCAGGCCCTCCGCCCCGCTGAAGGCAGTGGCCCCCAGCCCCAAACCCTGATGCCCTCCTTCTTTTCCTGCCCTGCGGTCCTGTCTCTGCTGCCCTGTCTCTCCGCAACAAACCTCGGGGCTGCCCCACTGGTCTCGCCAGTTGGCGCACCATCTCCTGAGACGGTTCTTGAGGCTTTTCAGCCTTCTCTTCCACATTCACTTTGCGACACCCTGTGAAGGGTCTCCACCATTTTCAGGCAATAGAATGCCATGGGCCTCCCTCACCTTCTGGAACCTCCTTTGCCCCAGGATCCCTTTCAACCCCCATACATAGCCCTTTCTGTACCCTCCTGCACGCTTTGTCCGGTTACTTGGCATCACTCTCACACTGTCTTCTGAAACGGGTTGTGTCTTAGGGCCCCTGCTGTGTCCCCCCCATTCCCCTCCAGACACAGCCGATTCCCTGCTTCAGCTGCTTGGTTCCTCTTGTCTTGAATCACCACCAGCTCCTTAGAACTAGACCCTGCCCCATCCCAACTATACTGAGACCTCCTCTCTCCCCTGCATTCTACTCCCAAACCCAGACTTTCCCTCCCTTTTGTTTCCCTGCTCCCCAGGAAGCCCTCATACACCCCCAGGTAGACTGATCCTTCCCCTTTGAGAGATTCCTTCCTCTGTACCTCCCAGATGTAGGGACCTGCACTGCCCCCCCCCCCCCCAAAACTTTCCCACTTTCTGCTGTCCTCCGTTTTTCTCATTTTGGGGGTGGGTTGCAGACCTGGCCAGGACCTCCTCCCTGGGTTGGTCAGGGCCTCCCTGCAACCTAGCCCCCCATACAGCCCCCCTGCCCCTCCCCCCTCTACCCAGTTGTCCCACTTCTTTTCTGTAACTTACACAGCCTGTTTACTCAACTCCTTGCAACTCCCGGAAGGCCTCTCCCTTTTTCTGTTGCCACCAAAAGGCCCTGAAAGAGAAACAAGGCCACCTTGAAACCTGGAGGATGTGGGGTAACTAGGCAGTGGGAGGAGAAGGGAGGGTGACAAGGAGGAACCTCTGGAAACTCTGACAGGGTTGGGCTTCCTGCTGTGTGCCAATGCTGGCTCCCCGAGGTCTCCTGAGCCTTTGGTTTGCTGTGCTTCCCTGGCCTCCCTGTCTCCCACTGCCCGACTTTGACCTTGGAGTCCTTCCCTCCAGGTGGGAGATGCCATCCCGTCCGTGGTGGTGTTCGAAGGGCAGCCTGGGAACAAGGTGGACCTGGCAGAGCTGTTCAAGGGCAAGAAGGGTGTGCTATTCGGAGTCCCTGGGGCCTTCACCCCTGGTTGTTCCAAGGTGAGGTCCTGCCTTCTGGGATCTTGTTTGCATCATTCGTGAGTCCTCCAAGTTGTCCCAAGGCAGCTTGCAACATTAGTTGCAGGTGATAACACAGTTAAAAAGCTTATCACGGTGTTCAGAACGCAGGAGAAATGAAATCCAGCACCTCTTATTGACGCTGCTGAGTGACAGGCACTCTGGAAGGTATTTGGGTAAATAAGGCATAACTGTACCCACGAGAAGTTCTTGGCCTTGACCGCAGGCATCTTAAGTGTGGATCCGGGCTCCCCAGTGACCAGGGCAGAAAGGAACTGTGGCTCATGCAGTTCTCGGTGTCTGAGGAAAGCTGTGGGAGCAGGGCAGTGAGGAAGGCCTGGACATGGAGGAGCCCAAAGAGGAGGGGCGCCTGTCCCTTGGCTAAGTGTCCGTCTCCCCTCCGCAGACCCACCTGCCAGGGTTCGTGGAGCAGGCTGGAGCGCTGAAGGCCAAGGGCGCCCAGGTGGTGGCGTGCCTGAGTGTTAACGATGTCTTTGTGACCGAGGAGTGGGGCCGAGCCCACAAGGCAGAAGGCAAGGTGAGGTGTGGGCCCTGCAGGGCATCAGGGGGCTGGGCAGGAGATTTTTCTGGTGACTTTTACTTTTCTCTTTAGGTTCGGCTCCTGGCTGACCCCACTGGGGCCTTCGGGAAGGTGCGTGTAACCCCCACCCCGCAGGGTGCCCCCTGTTTCAGGCCTTGGAGGCAGGGATTTGGAGGGACATGGCCAGTGTAGGGAGCGTGGTCTCTTCTGGGGGTTCCTGACTCTTTTCTCGCCTCTCCCTTTTCTTAGGAGACAGATTTGTTACTGGATGATTCCTTGGTGTCCCTCTTTGGGAATCGGCGGCTCAAGAGGTAAAAAGTGGGAGGGTCCTCCATGGGCTTCCCCACCACCCTCCCTCTCCATTCCCAGCCTGCAGGCTCAGGCTGTTGGAACTGGCCCCGCCCTCTTTCGGGCAGGTTCTCCATGGTGATAGACAATGGTGTCGTGAAGTCCCTGAATGTGGAGCCAGACGGCACAGGCCTCACCTGCAGCCTGGCCCCCAACATCCTCTCGCAGCTCTGAGGTCCTGGGCCTAGACACACGTCCTCCACCCTTTCCCGATTCACCTGCCCAGCCCAGCCTGAGTTCAGGCCACCCAGTTGAAGCCTTGGCCAGATTTCTGCAATAAACACATTTGGTTCACATCTGTCTCCTTGATTTTGACTTGCTGATTCGCTACGTCCCAGGCCTCATGACAGTCATAGCGGTGAGGGTAAGTGGCAGGGCTAAAGAGGATACTCATATAGGAGACCTTAATTTAATTTAGGAGGTAGTCAGGGAAGGCTTCTTGGAAGAGGTGTTAGGAAGCATTTGTCTGCAAGCAGAGAAGAGGCCAGTGGTGGAGAGCTAGGGGAGGAGCAGTGTGTGCAGAGGGGGCACAGCCGGGAAGGCCCTAGGCAGGCTAGACCTTGGCTCACACCTAGGACTCCTGCGTCTGATCTGGGGGTGCTGGATCTCATTGAGACCATAAACCCTAAAGTAGGGACTTTGGCTCTAGGCATCCCTCGATCTGAGCCAAATCCCAGGCCCATCATTTTTTCAGATTGTTGAACCATTCCTAGGAGCCCACACATCCCAGGAAGGGCCTCTGGGACCTTGGGACTATCTGACTTGCAGGAAGAGCTTTATCAATAGAGGCAATGCTGATTCAGTCTAGGAGGGCTCCCTGGAAGAGGAGACTAGGTGAGCTGTGGAGAGAAGAAGATAGTGGTAAGGCCTGACCAGTTGTGGGTGTACTGTGAGCAGCCAGGGATCAGGGGGGCCAGCAGGGCTGGGGGCTGTTGCCTTCTGCAGGCCCTGCTCTTAGCCTTTCCCTTTTGTCCCCGGGGATCCACGTGCTTGGCAGCAAGCAGGCACTGTTAGGCCCCTGCCGCATTTGGGGGCTCACAGCCTAAGAGGGGAGTGGACGCTTCAGGTGTAGTCAACGTGTTCAACACGATCCTGTGGGATATGTCCCCACAGCATAGATGACAGCGGGAGGCTTTGGCTAGACATAAGTGATGACGATTTATTCAAGGGTCTTAGGGATTGCAAACCAGAAACAACCAGGCAATACCTGGAGTGTTCTCAAGAAGGGAGCAAAGCTGAGGTTTCTCAGAGTAAAGAGTCATTCTCGAGAAGAGGCAGTCCAGCATTCTTAGCCTCTGGGCTGGTCCGGGATGGTGGTTAGATGACTGGCGGTCTGGAAGTGTGAACGTTTTCCCCTCAGTCCTTCGGGGGGTGATCGGAGGGTCATCTGGCCAGGTGTGATGTACAGGCGTGCCTCAGAGATACGATTTAGTTCCAAACCACCGTCATGGAGGAGTCCTAATCTTTCTGCCGGGGGAGGATGGTATCTTCAGTTTGGGAAGAAGGGCAGCACCTGGGGAGGGCGGCGAAGTGGAGGACAGCGAGACCAGGTGTGCCTGCGTGCCCAGCGTCGCTGTCTGTGGGCCGCCCTGCCCCGGGTCCTGCCAGCACTAGGCTCTGAGCACCCTCCCTGCCCTGCCTGACCCCCCGCTGGGGCTCAGCGTCGCACCCCACCCCCAGGGCTGGCGAGAGCAGGCTGCACTCCTGGGGAGGCCGGGAGACGGCCCAGGGATGGCCTTTGGAGAACAGCCCTCGTGGACGTGGGATCAGCGCTCCTGGCAGAGGGGACGGTGCGGCTGTGGGGCTGGAGGGTGGAATGGCCTCAAACTGCTGCCGCACACGACCAGCTGGGTGAGAGGGATGTTGGGAGGGCAGCGGCCTTGAAGCCTCGGTGAGCCGCTTGCCTTTCCCTCCACAAACACCTCAGGCCGGTGAGGGACATCTGTGGGGCAGGGTTGGGTTAGACTCGTCCCTGGCCTCCTGTGTGCGGGCAGAGCTGGAGTGGGGTGAGTGGGAGGTGGGGCGAGGTGCCAGGTGGGCAGTGCAGGGCGGGATGTAACAGAGTGACGTCCCGCAGGTGCGGGCTGACACTCGGGTACCCGTTGGGTGTCGGGAGGGAGGGGGTTCTGGGGACCGGAGGTCTGAGGAGCTGGGAGGTTGGCGTGGTATCCAGGTGGATAGGGCACTCAGCACGGGGGCTCGCCCTCTGACCTTTGCCCCTTCATTCTCTCCCACAACCTGCTGCCCCTCAGGGGTCCTGGGCTGGGGCAAGGCAGGGGGCTGATCACCCGTCTCGGCCACTTTGGTCACAGTGCTCTCTTCAACTTGATGGCGGAAAGGCCCTTTCTTCCCTGGACACCATCTCTCTCTTTTTTAAAGATTTTATTTGTTATTATTTTTTAGAGAGGGAAGGGAGGGAGAAAGAGAGAGAGAGAGAAACATCCATGTGCGGTTGCTGGGGGTCATGACCTGCAACCCAGACATGTGCCCTGACTGGGAATCGAACCTGCGATGCTTTGGTTCGCAGCCCGCACTCAGTCCACTGAGCTACGCCAGCCAGGGACACCATCTCTCTCAGTCCTCCTCGCATATAAGTGAGGACACCGAGGCGTAGTGCTCCCCTTTTGGTCACCTGTGCGCACACCAATGAGGTATTGACCTCCAGGCTGGGAGAGAGAACGTCTGAGTGGGCGGCTGGCACCCCCTTCCCTGTTGCAGCCTCCCTGTGCCACCCTAGCAGTGGCTCATCGTCAGGGCAAGCGCAGTCTCCATCACGGTCACTCAGCGGCCTCTGTCCCCTCCACTCCTGGCCTCTCATCTGGGTGGGCCGAGGCCCAGTGAGGCCTCTGAGAGGAAGTGTGCCCCCCAGGCTCCTGTTGCCACTGGCTGGGCCCTTGGGCCGCGGTGGGGAGGCTTCCAGGGCACGGGGGGCCGCTTTGGACAGCATGACGGTTGGCTGGGTTGGGTGGAGATGGGGCTTTGGCCTCGGTGCCCCTGGCTGTGGCCACAGGGTTCGGCTTGCTGGGAGGGGTGGAGTGTCCTGTGGGCGGCTCCAGGGGCCCGAAAGCCCCAGATCCACTACCGAATGGTGAGAGAATGTCTCGGAGCTCCTGGCGGACAGGCCAGGTTCTGGGCCTGTGGATGATCCAGAGCCAGGCCATGGGGGCCTGGACCAGCGGGTTCCAGAAGCCTGGGGCTGCGCCTGGCAGAGCGGTGGACATGACCTGCCCGGGCTGTTCTTGGCCAAAGGGCCAACGTTAAAAGCAACTAACCAACCTACCCACTCACCCTGAAGCAGCCACCTCACGTACCTCCTGAAAACGTACCCACCCGTGCTGACCTGCGCAAGGTCACGGTCACGCCAGCCCACAAGGCCAAGGGCTTTCCTCAGCCTCAGTGGTGCCGGGCCTTCTCAAGAGTCCCTCTGAAGTGCTACGGAGAGCACTGCCCTTTCCCTTAGAAAACGCATGCTTGCACATGCGTGTGCGAGTGGACATCGGCATGCTCTTCAGCAGTTTCAAGGAACCCCTGAAGTCCTTCCAGAAATTCCAGGGGAGCCCTCCAACCCCGTCTGGAAGCCCGCGGCAGAGCGGGGCCGCCGGCCTGGGGCTGAGACCGTCAGACCCTGAATCCTGATCTGCGACCGAGAAGCTGGGGATCTTGGGCGGGTGGTTTACTCGCGTTTCCCTGTGCCCCGGTAACCTCATCCTTCACGTGGAGGAAATCCAACACACCTCCCGGGGTGTTGTGGGGAACACATGAGACAGTTTATGTAAGCATTTGGTGCAGTGCCAGATGCACAGCGCATGCCCACTAAACGGTTATAGACAGAAGAACAGAAAGGACTGCTGCCTCCCACTGTGCAGCCCCTGTGCTGGCCCAGAGAGGGGCAGGGGCGTGGGGGGAGGCGTCAGGGCCCGGCCCTGGCACTCAGGGTTTCCGTGACAGGCCTCTCTGGGCCTCAGTTTCCTCATCAGTGTAATGGGGCTACTGATTCTCTCTCTCTCTCTCCCATCCTCACCTGAGGACATTTTTTTTCATTGCTTATAGGGAGAGAGGGAGGGAAGCAGGGGGCCAGAGAGAGGGAAACATCAATTTGTTGCCTTTTCAGACACACCCTGGGTACGTGCCCTGAGTGAGGATCGAACCTGCAACCTGGATATGTGCTCTGACAGTGAATCAAACCCACAACCTTTTGGTCTACAGCACAGGTGGCAAACACAAGGCCCACGGGCTGAACCCGGCCCTCCACCTTGTTTTATCTGGCCCAGCACCTTGTTTCTACCCGGCGGCAGCTCCGAGCTCCTTGCCCCTAGTTAGGGAGTAGTTACATTTAGCCCTGAAAGTACGTTCGGCCCTTTGAAGGCAACCACAAGGCTGATGTGGCCCCCGGTGAACATGAGTGGGACGCCTCTGGTCTACAGGAAGATGCCCCAACCCACTGAGCCACACTGGTCAGGGCTCTCTCTTTTTCAAAACTCCTCACCTGAGGATATGTTTATTAATTTTGGAGAGAGAGGAATAGGCTGGGGAGAGAGAAACATTAATGTGAGAAACACCTATTGGTTGCCTCCTGTGTGCACTGTGACCGGGGATCGAACCAGCAGCCCAGGTGTGTGCCCCACTGGGAATCGAACCAGCAACCTTTTGGTGCGCAGGATGACGCTCCAACCCACTGAGCCACCATAACAACCTGCCATGCTGCTCATATTTGCATCCGTTCTTCTGCTTGGGCTGGGGGTCATGTGTTTTTACTTAACATGGGTAAGATGCCCTGCTCGGGATGAGGACCACGGGAAACTCCCAACGCGTGCTTTGGGAAGGAGTGGAGACGTGAAGGAAAGGACTGAGAGGGAGAGAGCGGTCCTTTCCCCAGCTTCCCGGATATTGTTCCCATTATTTCAACACGAAATCGACCGTAGTGGCTCTGAGGTGGAATCAGATTTGCTTGCGAGGGAAGTAAATACCAGTGGCCGAAGACAGGCCTCCCTCACAGACACGCAGCAGGAAGACTGACAACCTAGGGCCAGCATAACAGCTCCATGAGTATCAGGGACCCACGGGTCGTCCATCTTGTTGCTCTGTCATTTTAAACACGTGGTTTCTGCCTCACAGTCCATTGTGGCTGCTTAAGTTCCAGTTGTCACAGCCATAGTCCAGCTGGCACAAAGGAGGAAATGGGGAACAGGAGATAAAAGACCCATGCCCGCTGTCTTTGAGGAAGGTTTTCTGGGAGCTGCTACGTATCATTTCCACTAATATCTCATTGGCCAGAGCTTATTCGCAGGGTCATGCCGACTACAAGGGAGGCTGGGAAGTATCAACTTCGCACCAGGCTTCCCCGTGTCCAACTAAAATGAGGAGCTCTATTACTAAGGGAGAAAGGACACGGGTGTACGACATCAAGGCCTCCCAGGGGTCAGCGTCACTTCCCTGCTGCTCCCATCAGCCGCGGCGGGGCGCACACTAGTCTGCTGCGGACCCCCGTGTTGCCTCGTGTCCCCAGTGACCCCTCCCCAAGCCTCTGTCCCCGCAACCTTGGCCTCTATAGTCACCCCAGTTCCTCTGTCTGTGGGCCCTCCAAGCTCCTGCCACTTCACTGTCTCCCCGACAATGCTCACCACCCAGGACACCCCTCCCTTTCCCAACCCTGCCCAAACAGCTCTGCCCTTCAAGGCCCCGGGGCCGTCCTGTTTGCTGAGGGTGACCAGCTGTTCCCTGTCCTGTCCCTGAACTAGTCCATGTGGGCCACCCCCCTCAGCTTCATTACAGATGGAGTTTCGGTGGCGTAAGTCATGCACTGGGCCCTGGCTGGTGTGGCTCAGTGGATTGAGCAAAGGCCTGTGAATGAAAGGGTTGCTGGTTCGATTCCCAGTCAGGGCACATGCCTGGACTGCAGGCCAGGTCCCCAGGAGGAGCGTGTGAGAGGCAACCACACATTGATGGTTCTCTCCCTGTCTATCTCCCTTCTCCTCTGTCTAAAAATAAATAAAATCTTTTTAAAAAGTTATGCATCAGAAAATTCACCCTTTAAAAATGTGCAGTCCGGTGGGTTTTAGTCTAGTCACCAAGTTGTGCAACCGCCACCGCTGCAAAGGTGGGCGTATAATCTGGGTGACTTCTCCCAGGGTGAAGCCGCTCAACTCTCCTGCGCGCTGTGTGCACATCCGCCTGTAGTTACGAAAGGCGCGGTCGGAACTGCGGGCTTCTGCTTGCCCCCCTGTGTCCCCGCAGTCACATCAGGTGTCTCGCGCCCAGCGGCGGTTTGCTGAGGGTCATCTCCGCACCAGGCGCTGTGTTTGGCTGGACTCCGGAGACACAGTGGCGGATATACCCGCCCCGTACCGGCCCTGCCGGCACCAGTGCGGGCCAGCCCCAGCGCGTGCCCTACAGCCGCCGCTGTACCGCCCCGCTGCGGTTTCCCCCTCGATGTGCTCACAGATGAGGGCTTCCCCTCAGCACAGGGGAGCTGCCGGGGAAGCCTGCGCCAGGGAGTTGGGGGTATTGCACAAGAAGGACCCAGCCACATCCCCACAGCCCATGGAGTAAGGAGGGAGGAAACGACTTTTAGCTGTGAGCGAAAAAAGGAATAGGCGACAGCCAGATAAGCAGGAGGGGGCCCAGGCAGCAGGAGCAGCCCTCTCTAAGTCCTAACGGTGGGCAGGCGGAGAGGTCTGGATTGAGCGGGCCCGGGAGGCGGGCCTGGGATTTTGTCCACAAGCCACAGATCAGCTGGGTTTTCCGGTGGACACCTGGGTGTCCCCAGTAGGAGAGGGGCGGCTTCAGGCACATTCCTGTCTGTGTTTCCTCTTGGGCTCCTTCCTCAGGGCGCAATCCCGCCGGTGCCACTGGTGCGCTGGGCCACTGGGCTGGGGGTGAGTTTCACTGGTCTCTGGAAACCCTGAGGCCCTTCTGAGGGCCGTAGGCCATGTGTGGGGGCATCTCCCCCCACAGTCTGCCGGCCTGAATGTCACCTTCTGGGCTTTGTGTATTGAAAAAGTTTTATTTATTGGTGGGGGTGGGGGGGCAGGGGAGGGCAATGGGGGAAAATTGGCACAACTGTAATAGAACAGCAATAAAAAAAGAAGCAAATGTAAAAAATGAAAAATGTTATTTATTGATTTGAGAGAGCGGGAGAGAGAGAAAGATTTGTTGTTCCACTGATCCACGCAGTCACTGGTTGCTTCTTGTATGTGTCCTGACCAGGGATCGAACCCACAACCTTGGCGTATGGGGACGACACTCGAACCCACTGACCTACCCAGCCAGGGCCTGGAGCTATTTTTGCTAGTTGAGTGGATACTTACTGGTACCTTGGAGCTGTCTTTAGTTATGAGGGAGACCGGGTGCTGGGTCCCCCCTTTCTGGTGACCTGGTGCTGGCCCCAGCCTTGCTCTCTCCCACCAGACCGAGACGGGCAGCAAGACGGGGGACGATGCAGCTCCCGGGGTCCGAGGACCTGGCTGTACCCCTCGGGGCCCCTTTCAACTTCACTTTCCCTGTCTCTGAAACTGGAGTTCATTTGTTCAAAACCAGTACTTTGGCCGCCTCCTGTATCTTTGGTTCCATCTCTTTCTGGCTGGGTGGCCGCAGGCAAGATGATGTCACCTCTCTGTGTGGCAGCTTCTCCCTCATCGAGGGGGGCGATAATACCAGCACCTGTGTTTCACGGCCGTGGAGGGGACGAAGGGATGAGCACGTGTGTGTGTGCAGAGCGGAGCGGGCCGGGGTGAGAGGTCAGCGGATGTTGGCACTCCCACAGTGTCCGTGGCTCGGCACAGTGCTCAGGCCCGGGCCGCTGCCGCGCCCCCCTGTCCCCCCAGGTCCTCGCCCTCCTGGGCGTCCGCTGCGGTGGGGAGCGGGTGAGGGGAACCGGGGACGAGGCAGAGAGGAATGAGGCTGCACTGAGGGAACTCACAGAGCCTGGAGGCCTGGGCCAGACATAAAGAGCAAAGATTGTTCAAGGGTCTTGGGCTTTGCAAACGGGAAGCACAACGAGGTAATGCCCAGAGTGTTCAGAGAAGACAGAGAAGCTGCGGGTTCTAGCAAAAAGCACATTCTTGAGAAGACTCAGTCCCGCATTCCCAGTCTCTGGACGGGTCGGAGAGGGTGATCCTCTGGCTGACGGGGGTGTGGACACTGGGCGTCAGGTGGTCTGGGTGGCGAACATTCTGTCCTTAGTTCTTCAGCGGGTGACCGGAGGGCCGTCTGCGGGCTCGATGTACATTCAGTCAGGCATTGGCACGGGACTGGAAACCTCAAGCCTAAGTTCCCAGACTGGTTTCAGCGAGAACAGGATGGTTTCCTCTTACCCCGACCTACTTGACTTCGGTAATGTAACAGCTTGACGATAGTGACTCCATTTTGTTTCTTCACTCTCTTTCTCATTTCTTCCTTTTGACCAGGGTTTTTCTCTCAGAAAGCATCCTAGATCAAACAAAACCTTTCAAAGGCCCTTGATGCCGAGGTGGCAGTGCCTTCCTTGGGTCTGTCCTATCCTTGGAGGGGGGACAGGGCCCCGAGGCGTGCTTGCTGTGTGTGGGTCTCACCACCAGCTCAGTGCTGGTGCCGAGTTTGGGGCTGAAGCTTTCAGAAAGGCCCGACAAAGACATTATGACCATACGCAGGTCTTCGAAACCAGTCTCAGTCTTGGGAGCGGATCAGTGGAGTAAGCAGGGGTCTCTCATTTCCGGCGGCGACGATGAACATGGCTCCCCACGTGAGGCCTACGCTATAAGCAATCGGGCATTTAGTAAGAGACATCTCTATGCAAACCAAAGAAAGACAATACTTTTTTTTATTTTAGAGATTTTATTTATTTATTTTTAGAGAGAGGGGAAGGGGGGGAGGAAGAGAGGGAGAGAAACATGGATCAGTTGCCTCTCGCACACCCCCACACGGGGACCTGGCCCGACACCCAGGCCCGTGCACTGACTGGGAGTGGAACTGGCAACCTGTCCGTTTGCAGCCACACCAGCCAGGGCGATAGTTAATAATTATGGTTAAACAATAATTAACTACAGTCCTCATGTCTGAGTTCTGAAGGCAGCCAGTGGAGAAGATCCCTGCATGTCTGGCCGGAAGTGCCTTTGCACGCGGTGGCGGCCGGCGGTGACTGCGGGAGACCCCCGTGGTTTGCAGTTTGAACGTCTCTGGTGACTTTTGTGCACCAGGCGTGAGGATTGTCCATATGTGAACATTTCTTTTTCCATATGTGAACTTTTGTGGCAATTCTGCTGAAGCTGATGCTGAAGGTCATGGTGAGAGGCTGGGACTTGATTCAAAGTCCAGCGAGAAGCCACCGGATGGTTGAAGGAGGGAAGGGTCATGAGCCAGCTGATACTTTGGAACGACTCCTTGGGGACTGGGTGGGGCTGCCTGGGGAGGGCCGCTCGTCCCAGCGTCCCAGCTTTGGTAAGAGGCCCAGGGTGAGGCAGGGCCGCTGTCCCCCAGAAATGGGGGGGGTGCCCAGGAAGTGCAGGAAAGGACAGCTGGCCGAGTGTGGGGCAGTGGGGGCTGGGGTCTTTTCAGTCGCTAGGGCCCAGGCCTTGCAGGCTGCTCCCTGAGTCCGAGGGCATCTGGCCTGGCACCGGGCACACGGCCCTGGGCCCCGCCCTGCGTGGTGTTGGCTTTCCCCCGGGCAGCTCCCTGACGCCACTCTGCCAGGCACTTCTGCTCCTGTCCAGCTCTGGCTCCACTGTTTGCACCCCCAAGTGGCGGGTGGAAAAACCCATCCCGTCTCATACACTTGGGCGGGGAGGAGGGAGTCTCTCAGACTCAACACCAGAGGCCCAGGAGCCCAGAAGGCCCTGGAGGCTGTTTTCGTTTTGACTTATTCAGCCTGGGGGCCCTGAACGTCGGGTTCGGGAGCTGGGGCCCCCAAGCTGCTAGCAGGGGGAGACGGGGAGAAAAAGCTACCCTCTGACTCAGCCCTAGTTGGTCCAGGGCTCTGGCTGGACATGGCCACTACCTCCCTTGGCCTCCCCCTGGCCCTAGAGTCCTCTGGCTCTGGTCTTGGGGTCAGACCAGGGTTCTCCAGAGAACTCAAAACCAGAAGGGAACTGGAAGACTGAGTTGAGCCCCCAAGGGAGGATATTGCGGGGACACAGTGGCAGCTGGCTGTGTCGTGCACTTGTCTGCCGTCCTTCTCCCCTTCTCACCCACCTCTTGGGTCCCCAGGCCATCAGCAGTGGGCACGGAGCTCCCTTAAAAACGGCCAGAAAGAGCTATTTGGGAAGGGCAGTTACCACGGCACCATAGTAATAGCAAAAGATGCAAATACGTGAAATATTTGTCAACAAGAGACAGTCTCAATGGTGATGGGCCAGCAACGTGAGAGGATGCCACACAGCCACTGAAAGGCCAGGGCCAGTGATCCTGTGCAGGCAGGAGGCAGGCTGCAGAGCGCGCTGCAGAGCGAGGAGGTGGTGGCCAGCAGTGGGCGTGGGCCCACTGCCCGTTACACATGGACATGGGACAAGGGTCCTGCATCTCAGGACACAGAAAGTGCTAAGAGGGGGGTCGGGGCCTGGGGGGTGGGAGTAATGAGGGAAATACTTGATTTTCTCCTCTATACCCTTGTACACTCTTTTGACACTTTTGCTCATGTATCTGAGAACTTCTTCAAAGGAAAAATGTATCCAAAGGGCAGGGACCCTGGCCAGCCTCTGATGGACCTTCCTCAGCAGGTAATCCCAGGCTCTCTGTGTCGGGGGTGGGGGAGCCCCTCCGCCGCCTGCACGCCAGCCCCGCCCCATCCCCCTGCCCCAGCCTCCCTCTGCCTGACTCAGCTGAGCCAAGTTGGAGGACCAGACTGAGGTGCATCCGAGCATGTCTTCAGGGGAGGATGTGAGAGCAATCGCGACACGGCCTCTGCCTCCGAGGACCAGGTGGGAGGGCGTGGCTCAGGGCTGTGACGGGGGGTGGGGGGGCCCCAGGAGGGCTGGCTCACCACACTGGCTCACCCCAGCAGGTGCCCCAGAGGACTTTCTGGGCTGGAATCCTCCAGTGGTGCAAGCAGAAGTAAAACTCATGGGGGTCAAATCGGGATGGACCCTTGATGTTATTCGTAGTAAAGACAGCCCTGGCCAGGTAGCGTGAAGGGTTGGGACTTTGTCCCGAAGAGCCAGGCTTATGGGTTCCATCCCCAACTGGGCATGTGCAGGAGTCAACCAATGGGTGCCTGAGTGGGTGGAGCAAGGAATCCACGTTTCTCCCTGTCTCCCTCCCTCTTTCTCTCTAGAAGTCAATTAAAAAAAAAAGTAAAGCCTTGGCTGGTGTGGCTCAGTGGACCGAGTGCTGGCCTGCGAACCAAAGGGTCACCAGTTCGATTCCCAGTCAGGGCACATGCCTGGGTTTCGAGCCAGGTCCCCAGTTGGGGGCGCACGAGAGGCAACCAATTGATGTCTGTCTTGCATATCAATGTTTCTTTCCCTTTCTTCCTCCCTCCCCTCTCTCTAAAAATAAATGAAAAAAAATTGAAGAAAATATAATAAACACTGCAGGGTTTGTTTAATAAATGTGTGAGCCGGGCACCAGCTCATGGAATCCTCGTAACAATTCTTTAAAAAAAAAGATTGTATTTATTTCTTTTTAGAGAGAGGGGAAGGGAAGGAGAAAGAGAGGGAGAGAAGCAGTAATGTGTGGTTGCCTCTTGCACCCGCCCCCTTCTGGGGACCCGGCCCACAACCCAGGCATGTGCCCTGACTGGGAATCAAACTGGCAATGTTTTGGTTTGCAGGCCCTCGCTCGATCCACTGAGCCACACCAGCCAGGGCTCATAACACTCCTCTGAGAGGATTATCCTCATTGCATCTGCGTCTCGGGACTGGTCTATGGTGAAGTGGACCAGCAGTAAGTGTGACTCTGAGCGGCGAGGCATCAGCCTCTGTGAGCTGCTGTTTCCTCCTGTGTGAACTGGAGCCAACCCCGAGTCCTCACGTCATAAACGTGGCCAGAGCAAGTGAGTTCCTAAGTGCAAAGTGCTTGTAGCCACGACAGGCTCGTGGCAAGCCTGCGTGGGCCACGACTGTTCTCATGACCCCACCTTTGATCAAACGAAGACGTCATCAATTGTAAAAGATGCCACTAAGGGAAAAAGGGACGCCGCAGTTAACTACGTCCCCAGGCTCTGTGACCACTGGAAGCTTTGGTTTACACCTCCCGGAGGAGCGCTCTTTGATTTACATGTGCGTTCTCTTCACACTCGTCTGTAATTCTGACCCTCACATAAAACGGAAGCAAAATACGTTGTTGATGGTCTTCAGAAAACTCCTTCACATTTAAAGTCTGGCTGAGGCGTGATGTCTGTGTGTCTCCTCCTGTGAGTCATCACGAGTGCTGGAGCCCCGGCTGGTGTGGCTCAGCGGACTGAGCACTGGCCTGCGGACTGAGAGGTTGGCAGTTCGATTCCCAGTCGGGGTACATGCCTGAGTTGCAGGCCAGGTTCTTGGCTGGGGGCGTGCGAGAGGCAAAGGATCAGTGTATCTCTCACACATCGATGTTTCTCTCCCTCTCTTTCTCCCTCCTTTCCCTTCTCTCTAAAAAGAAATAAATAAAATTTTGAAAAAAAAAAGAGTGCTCCGTGAGACGAGTGTACAACCGCCAGCCGTCATCTGCGTCGGCTCTTGAACCAGCTTAGCCATTGACTTCTGCCTCGGAAGCGTTGCCGACAAGCCAGACAGCAACTCTGCCACGGAACCCGACCTCGGAGACGTGAGTGCGGGAACTCAAGAGTCTTGGGATCGAGGAGGCACGAAGAATTTCTGAACTTGACGCTGGCCCCACTTCCAGCCGTGCGCCCTGTGCACCTGCCGCTGGGGACGTCCTTCCGCCCTCCCCACTCCGTCCAGTTGACCCAGGCCTCCCTGCTCTCAGCTCCATTGTCTTTTTAAAAAAATTATGTGTGCTTGTTTATTTATTTATTATTTTTATTTTCTTTAGCTCCATTGTTGAGCCCCCTCCCGATGCCTTTCCGGAAGTCCAATCCCTCCCCCATGCCCCAAGCGTAACCTCTGCAACGTTACACTTGGAGTGTGTGTGTGTGTGTGTGTGTGTGTGTGATTTTGGGGCAGCTGTCTCCACAGTGTACTGTCCATCCCGGTGGGGCGGGGACCGTGCGGCGTATTATTGTGTTCCAGTCCCCAGCACTGTGTCCTGCACGGAGTCCGTGAACGAACGGATGAGTCCCCGCAATGAGCAGTGGGGGACGGGGCGGTCCTGGCCTGTCTGTCTAAGAGACAAACACTGCTGGTGTCTGCATTGAACTGCTCCCCTCTGAGACCGAAGTCCCCTCCACTTCTTTCACAAATGGGAAACTGAGGCTCATGAGGTCATTTGTCCTCGGTCTAGATGTCCTGTCTCTCAGTCCAGTGTGCATAGAATATGGGAGTGGGGGCCAAAGCGGGGCGTGCTGGGGGAGCTGGCACCCGAGCCAGGCTTCGCGGGCAGGGCCACAGTTTGGGTAATTTGGAGACACATCCAGGGGCCAGGAAGCCAGCAAATGAGAAGATGCCGGTGCGGGTGCCCAGACTCCCCCTGTGATGCCAGAAGCCTTCTTGGAGGCCCTGTAAGGTGCAGGGAGGAGGGTCACCCTCTCTCGGGGTTCAAGTTGGGAAACAGAGGCCCGGAGGGGCGGAGAACTCACCTGACATTGTCCCCCAGGCCTCAAGAGTTGCAGGCCTTCCTCCCAGGGGAGTCCCACCTTCCCCTCTTTGTCTCAGTGCCTGCCAAAGATGCTGGGTCGATGCGGCGTGGCGAAGTGGGGGCAGAGGCAGGACTCTGGGGGCGCACAGGCCGGCCTGCACCCGGAAGGAGGAAGCGGTGCACGGCGTCTGTGGCTAGGCCTGGGATCCCCCCCCCCCGGGGACTTCCTCTTCCTCTCAGGGCAGGTATAGCCGCCACTGCGGGACCAACACCCTGACCTGTCATGGATGGGGCCAAGGGGCCCAGGCTCAGAGACTTCCTGAGTGGGAGCCTGGCCACCTGGGTGAGGCGGCAGGTGGAAGAGCGCTGGGGAAGGGAAGTGAGCCCAGGGAGCGGCTGGCGTCGCGGTGGGCAGAGCTGCGGTCTGGGGAGTGGGGGGGGGGACGTACGTGTGGGGCTGAAGTCCGGGCAGCTGCGAGGCAGGCAGGAAAAGGGGTCCAGTCCCCGGGGGGGCCAGAGACATTCAGGCTTTTGGTGAGGGGGGGGCTGTGTGGGCTCAGGGGGCAGGTCAAAGAAGCTGAGGATTTACTCTGTGAATGGGGGGGCTCCCATCTGGGCCGGCTGACCTGTCTTTGCTTCCCCCAGGCGCTGGGTCTGGCTGGGCTGGTGGGAGAGGCGGAAGAACCAGAGGGGGAAGAGGAGGAAGAAGGAGAGGGGCCCCTGTGTCCGGAGAAGAGGTTCTTGCATCTCAGCGATGGGGCCCTGCTCCTCCGGGTGCTGGGCATCATGTAAGGGGCATCAGGGCCAACTTAGGGGTCTGAGGGGAGGGGGCTGGGGCGGCTGGTGGACACAGCCTGAGGGCCGAGGGCAGAGCCTGGCTGAGGGGAGGCGGGTCCTTGATTGCCCCATCCAACCGATCACACCCCCTGGGTCCACAGCGCCCCTAGTTCCCGAGGGACCCCTCGGATGATCAGGGGCCCCGACGATCCCCCAGCTCGGCGGGTGCGGAACCTGAGCCACCTGTGGGGATGGCTGAGGGACTTCTACCAGGTGAGGGTTTGGGAGGGGAGGCTGAGCCTGGGAGCCCCCTCAGGAGGGCCCATCGCATGATCTCCCGCCCCCTCCGCCCCCAGGAGGAGCTGCAGCTGCTGATCCTGTCGCCACCCCCAGACCTCCAGACACTGGGGTTTGACCCCTTCTCAGGTAGGTACCCTCTCTCCCACCATCCCTCCCTGAGTCTAGCCCCCCTCCCCCCCACCTGTTAACCCCTTGTGGCTTGGGCCCTGCAGAGGAGGCAGTGGAGGAGCTGGAAGGCATCCTTCGGCTGCTGCTGGGGGCGTCGGTGCAGGTGAGTGGAGGAGGGAAGGGCAGCGTCCAGCTCCGGCCGTGGGGGGGGGGGCGCCCGCGTCAGCCTCTCCCACCGGTTCCCCTGCAGTGTGAGCATCGGGAGCTCTTCATCCGGCACATCCAGGGCCTCAGCCTGGAGGTCCAGAGTGAGCTGGCTGCTGCCATCCAGGAGGTACGGCTTTGGACCGGTGCCACCTGGGGACACCCTGCCCCCGACTTCTGAGGCTGATCTGCTCTCCCTGCCCACCCAGGTGACCCAACCTGGGGCGGGCGTGGTGCTGGCGTTGGCTGGGCCTGAGCCCGGAGAGCTGGCATCTCCAGAGCTGGAGATGCTGTCCCGGAACCTGATGGGGACACTGTTGAGACTGGCACGGGAGCGTGATGTGGGGGCCCAGGTAGGGGGCTTTGAGGGCCAAGTGGAGGAATGGGAGGGCCACGGAGACCCAGGTGTGTGGGGGAGATGGGGGTTGAGGCCCAGGTGTGGGGGTGGGCCTGGGGATCTTGGGCCAGCAGGGCTACAAGCTCCAGATTCACATGTGGTGGTTGAGGGCAGCTTTGGGGGGCATAAGGTGGGTTACTTCTGACCTCTGACCCTGATCTCCCACAGCGGCTGGCTGAACTGCTGCTGGAGCGACAGCCAACCCCCTTGCTGCCTGAGGCTCCTGCTGGGACCCCTCTGCAGGGCCCCTCGAACCACCTGGCCCTGCAGCTGGCCAACACCAAGGCCCAGCTGCGGCGCCTGCGCCAGGAGCTGTGAGTGCGGCAGGCTAGGCTCGGGACATGGGGGAGAGGGGCAGATGAGGCCTGGATGGGGGGGGGCCTGGCCCCACTTTTCAGGGATCAGGCTGGAGCTTGCCGGTCCCGAGCCCTCCAGGGTTTCTCTCCTCCAGGGAGGAGAAGGCCGAGCTGCTGCTGGACTCCCAGGAAGAGGTGCAGGGCTTAGAGGCTGACGTTCGAAGGCTCCGCCAGGAGGTGCGTTCCGATGCTCCCTGCCACCGCCATTATTTCCTAACCTTCTCCCCGCACCTCCTGCATCCCATTGCCTACCCCTACCCCGGCTCCTTGTGGTCCCCAATCCCTGTGACCACCGCTGGCCAGTCCCAGCTCCGCACCATCCGGCCTAGGCGCAGACGCTGTCGGGACAGGCCAAGAGAGCCGAGCTGTATCGCGAGGAGGTAGAGGCGCTGCGGGAGCGGGTGGGCCGCCTGCCCCGGCTGCAGGAGGAGCTGCGACGCTGCCGCGAGCGGCTGCAGGTGGCCGAAGCCTGCAAGGGCCAGTTGGAGGTGAGTCCGGTGGCAGTGCTGAGGGAGGGTGGGGCTTGCGGAGGGGCGGGGGCGGGGGCTGAGGGGAGACGAGTGGACCAAGAGGAGGAGGAGCAAACGTGGCCCTAGAGAAGAGTCAGGCCTTACCGAGGGAACAGGCGTGGCTAGGAGAAATGGGTGAGGTGGTGTCTGCGGAAAGGCCCTCAGGAGGATGGGGCAGATGGAGTGGGGGGTGGGGGGTGGGGGGGTGGGGGGGGTAAGGTAGGGGTTGTAGGCAAGGTTGGGTCCTAGGGAGGAGGGCAGGGCCCAGTGCAGTGGAGATGGTATCGGATAGAGTCCTTAGCAGTGGGGCCTAATAAGTAGGGCCTAGAAGGCTGCGACCTTGGAAGGCAGTTTCTGGGGAGAAGGGGCGGGCCCACATAGAAGAGTAGGCGGGGCTCACGTAGAAGAGTAGGCGGGGCCCACATAGGAGAGTAGGAGGGGCCTACATAGGAGAAGGGCGGGGCCTACATAGGAGAAGGGCGGGGCCAGGTGCTAGGCGAGTGGTGCCTGGAAAAAGAGCCTGCAGAGGACCCGGCAGACGGAGCGGGGAGGTGTGGGGTCTGGTGGGGGTGAGGAGGCAGGACCTGCGGCCCTGGAGTGCTGGGGGCCAGGGCACTGGCTCTCTGCGCCCCCTTCCCCGCAGGAGGAGCGAGCGCTCTCTGGGACTCTGGAGGCGGCGAAGGCCCTGCTGGAGGAGCAGCTGGAGGCCGCCCAGGAGCGATGTGCTCGGCTGCACGAGACCCAGCGGGAGAACCTGCTTCTGCGGACCCGGTTGGGCGAGGCTCATGCGGTGAGCTTGCCAGCGGGACCCCAGCGGTGCCGCGGGGTCCCCTGGTGATCCCTGTGACCCCTACTCCCAGTGTTCTCCAGTGACCCTCTAGCCCACACACTGGTCTTGGTAGGGAAGGCTTGTCTGACCCTGCTCTCCCTGCCCCGCCCCCCAGGAGCTGGCCTCTCTGCGGCATCAGGTGGACCAGCTGGCAGAGGAGAATGTGGAGCTGGAGCTGGAACTTCAGCGGAGCCTGGAGCCGCCCCCGGGCTCTCCTGGGGAGGGTGAGTGGTGCCCCAGTGGAGGGGCTGGGGGGGGGCTGCCTGTGTTTTCCTGCAGCTGTGGTAGGGATGGCTCCTGACTTTGTCCCTCCCCCCAGGTCTCTGGGGGTGTAGGGGTGTGGGGGTGTAGGGGAGGAGCCAGGTGGTGTGGCAGGACTAAGCATGAGGAGGGTCCTGACCTCATCTCATGTGCCCCAGCACCCCTGCCAGGAGCAGCCCCCTCGATACAGGATGAAGTGAAGGAGGCAGAGGCTGGCCGTCTGCGGACCCTGGAGCGAGAGAATCAGGAGCTTCGCGCCCTGCTGCAGGTGTTACAGGGGCAGCCAGGTGGCCAGGTGAGTGAGCGCCCTTCCCTGACCGTCCCAGTAGGGCCTTCCTGGTGGCTTCTGCTGGGCTGGACCATCCCTCTCGTGTGCCCTCAGCCCCCCCTGCTGGAGGAGCAGAACCAGAGGGAAGCTTCCATGGTTCCAGAGCTGGCGGTGGCTCGCCAGACTTGCCTGGCCTCAGACCATGGCCCCCAGGGTCTGGTTGGCCAGGGGGGCAACGAAGACCCCCAGACCTCGGACTCGGCTTCCCCGGCATCAGACTCAGCCCCCAAGGGGTCAGCGGAGTGTCCCCAGACATCTGATCCAGACACTCAAGCAACAGAGAGGCCCCTCCGGACGGCTGCCACGGCCCCCCAGACCTCAGATGTGCTGGCCCAAGAGTCAGGTCCCGCTGAGGAGACACAGGAGGCCCTGGAGAGGTCTGACTGCGGAGCCCCTCGCCAGACCTCTGCCTCCGAGGCCCCCCCACAAGGTCCAGAGAGCAAGATCCAGGCCCAGCAGTTGTTGGAAGGAGGGACTGGGGAGTCCGTGCCGGAGGCCCAGGGTCTGAGACAGGAGGCGCCTGCAAGCAAGCCTGGACCCACAGAGCCCTGCCTCCCCGTGCAGCTGGAGGAGCCGGAGCCCTCAGGCCAGCGGCCGGCCTTGCCCGAGGGGCAAACAGAGGCCAGAGAGCAGGACCAGAGGCTGGAGGGGATGACCAGGGACCCAGCCCAGAAGCCGGAAAGGGCTCCTGATGCCCAGGCCTTGGAGAGTCCAACCGCAGGGGAGACCCTGACCCGTGGTGGCCCAGAGCAGGAGGCCCTCAGGG
Organism: Phyllostomus discolor; assembly: GCF_004126475.2. NCBI lineage: Eukaryota > Metazoa > Chordata > Mammalia > Chiroptera > Phyllostomidae > Phyllostomus > Phyllostomus discolor. Next base: position 164,956,293 of record NC_040908.2, read on the forward strand.
AGGAGGTGGCTCGGCTGAGGCGAGAGGCTGAGGCCCTTCGGGCTGAGCTGGAGGTCCAGGCTCGGAGGCTGGAGGCCCGAGGCGCAGAGGCAGCTCGCCTCTCCGAGGAGCTGGCGCAGGCTCGGAGGGCAGAGGCCGAGGCCCACCGGGAGGCGGAGGCCCAGGCCCAGGAGCAGGCCCGGCTGCGGGAGGCCGTGGAGGCAGCCGGACGGGAGCTGGAGGCAGCGTCGCGGGAGCGGGAGGCGCTGGCGGAGGCGCTGGCGGCGGCGGGCCGGGAGCGGAGGCAGTGGGAGCGCGAGGCGCCCCGGCTGCGGGCCCGGGCTGAGGCCGCGGAGGAGCGGCTGCAGGCGCTGGAGGGCGAGAGCCGCCAGCACCTAGAGGAGGCCGAGAGGGAGCGCCGGGAGAGGCAGGCCCTCCAAGAGGTACGTGGGGGCTCACGTTCGTCACGTTCGTTCATCTGGCGTCAGGAAATGGGGTGCCAGGCCAGCGGCTGGAGTTTGGGGTTATTCATTATATCCGCAGCCGCTGAGTGCCCAGCATCTAGTTGGGACTGGAGATGAAAAGGTAAAATCCATTCCTGCCTTCCCGAGGCACTCCTGACCCGGAAAGGGGCGCATGTCCGCACCTCTGGTTGGGGGGTGTGGCTTTGGGGGGGGTGAGAGTGTGGCGGGGAGCCAGAGTGCCTCTCTGACCGCAGCAGCTGCTCACCCGCACCCCAGCGCCTCCTTCTGTACAAGGGAGGTACTCTTCACAGCTGCCCTGGCGGGTCTTCTGGAAGACCAGAGGAGGTGGCCGTGGGAGAGCCCAGTGCGTGCTGGCCAGACAGTTAGGACGAGCAAAGCACTGTGGGAGCCTGCGGGAGAGGGAGCTGATGCCAGCGTTGGGGCAAGGAGGCTGGGGTGGCGGGGTGGTTCTGAGGAACGGTCAAGATTTCATTATATAGGGAAGGGTAGTTCATGCCAAGGGACCAGCCAGTGCAGAGACTGGAAGGCTGTAAGGATTTTCAGGGCCCAGGAGGAGTAGGCGGATGGGGGCCGGAGGGGTGTGCTGGGCCGGCTTTTCAGGTGTTTGAGCTCCGTCCCCAGGCCTGGAGAGCCTCCCAGGGGTGTGGCTGACCCCGTGGGAGTCTGGGTTTGAGGAGGGTCACCTCGGCGTGCAGGCCTGGGGCCCTTAGGAGGCTGTGCCTGTGGTCCAGGTGGCAGGTGGGGTTGGCTGGAATGGGACAGACGACGGAAGAGAGAGAAAGCCTGGAACCCCCTTTGTTCATTCGCTCAAGCATGCTTGGGGGCGTCTCTTTGGCGCCAGGCCCCATACCAGGCAGCCAGCACGCCTGTACTTGCGGCAGTGCTCCCCATCTGGGGTGGAGACTCACCTGTGCAGGGAGCTGGGACACGTCAGGGAAGGCTTCCTGGAGGAGGAGAGAGAATGGCAGCGAGCAAGGAGGTGCAGGCAGAGTGTGTCAGGGTGGAGTGCGAGGCAGGGAGTGGAGGGAGGTGAGAATTCCTTTAGCAGGGCTCCTGCTGGGCAGGGCCTCATCCTCCTTCGAAGCGAAGAGGGAGTTGTGGCTTTTCTCACGAGGGCAGCGGGAGCCACCGGGGCAGAGTGGACAGGGCCCTGTGCTGAAAGGCCCCTCGGGGGACTCCGAGGAGACAGCGAGGCGATGGGGAGGGGGTTCGGGTCCGAGGGCTCCAGTGCTGTGGGCAGGTTGTGCCTCAGACAGGAACTGAACTTCCACTTGACAGTTTCCAGCTTCATCCCTGTTGTGTCGGACAAGGACACTGAGGTCCAGAAGGGAGAATTGTCTCCGGGACTCCTTCCAGCGGAGCGGGGCGGGGAGCACGCGGTTAGGCTGACCGGGGGTCGGGCAGGGTGCAGGACAGGCCTGGGGAGGGTAAGAAGTCGGGGTGTGGGTCAGAGGGCAAAGCTGAGAAGCTGTCTCTGGGGTCTGCTCTGTAGGATGTGACGGAGACGCTGCCAGGCAGACCTGGGTTAGAGCCCGAATGCCCTCCTTCGCTGTGTGGCTTGGGGCAAGTTACTTAACCTCTCTGAGTCCCAGTTTACTCAGCTGTGACACTGGGCTGGAAGCGACCTGCCTCACGGGATGCTGTAAGATAATGAACGTAGGGAGCTCGGGGCAGCCGTGGAGAGGGAGCCCCGCAGGCGGGCAGTGAAGGTGAGGGCGGGGCGGGCCGGCTGGAAGAGCCAGCTCTGAGGACTGAGAGGGTGGAGGAGGCTTCGGATTAGGTGGGGAATTTGGTGGTGTTTCCTGGTCAGGGCACTTCCTGGTGATAACTGGCAGTGGCACCACAGGAGGTGACCAGCTGGAGGGAGGTCCGGGAAGCAGGGGCCCAGGCGGCTGTCCACATGGGCCTCCTGGGCTGGGTGGCAGGCAGGAGGTGCAGTGGAGGGGGTACCAGGAGCCTGTGGCCTGGGCCTGGAGGAGGGCTGGGCGGGAGTCTGGGCTGAGGTCCAGGTCTCCTTCCTTGGACTGCGATTCTGATCTTCAGCCCCTGGCTGCCAGCAGCAGGGCATCATGGGACTTGTAGTTTTTCAGTGAGAGGCACTGGGCAAGGGTGCCTGGAAGTCCACTGATCCTGGGGGGAGGCCTGAGGTTGGGGGGTGGGGGGGTGTTGCTAAGCCAGGAAGGTCAGAGCACAGGCTGTAGACCCGGCTCCCACAGGCAGGGTTAGGCAGGCCGCTTGGCCAGAGCGGGCCCTTCCCTGTGGCTTTATCCTGCCAGGGCCCCCACCCCCCAGAGTGGTTTGGTCTACCTCCCTCTGGGGCCCGCAGCTCAAAGTGGGCCTCCTGCCCCGCTCTGCAATGGTGTGGCCCAACTGCCAGAGGCCCGCTGGCCCCAGCATCTCTTGTCCTCCCCCGCCCAGCCCCCACTGTGGTTAGGCCTGGTGTTCACCAAGTTCCTGTCTTCTCTGGCCATCCCCGGTGGCTGTGGGCGCTCTGCAGACCTGCCCCCGCTGAGCCCCTTCCCTTCACATGGCTAGTGTGGCCGCAGCATGTAGGACACACCGAGCTGTCCCCGGGCGCGCCAGGAACCATAGGCTCAGAGAGGTGAAGATGCCCAGCAAGTGCCAGGAGCCTCCCTCCCACCGGCCAGGCTCACAACGCTCAGTTCTTTCACGCCCACTTGGCAGGGTGACCAGGCTTTGCTCCCGTTTTACAGACCGGGGAGTAGAGGCCCAGAGGGTTAAAGATGTCTGTCTAGGGGGACACAGCAAGGACAGAAAGCCGGGTCTCCTGACTCTCAGGCCTCTGCGTCTGTCGCCTCCCTGGGTGAAGACAGCGGTCTGTCCTTTTGGCCCTGAGCCTGCGCTGTCTGCCCTCAGGATCTGGAGAAGGCTGTGGTGCGGGGCCAGGAGCTGGGGGCCCGCTTGGAGCGCCTGCAGCATGAGCTGGAGCAGGCGACGCTGGAGCGCCAGGAGTTTCTGCGGGAACAGGAGCTGCAGCACCAGAGGTGGGGACGTCGTTGTCGGGGAGGCAGAGAGGGCCGGGCGCGGGCTCGAGGCGAGGTAGATGCTCAGGTTTCTCCCGGCAGGTACGAGAGCCTGGAGCAGCGACTGAAAACGGAGCTGCAGGCGGTGGCCACCAGCAAGGAAGAGGCGCTGATGGAGCTCAAGAAGAGGGCCCTGCAGCTGGAAGAAGAGCTGCGACAGGCGAGACTTCAGCCCCGGGGCGCCGCGGGCCTTGTCCCGCCCCTCCCTCCCTCCTGCACGGGGAAGAGCAAGGCTGCCTGGGCTCTCCTCCTCCAGGGCCCCTCTGGCCTTGGCACTTGCCTCTTGGCCAGGAGCTGCTCACCATGCGCCCTGCTCTGGGGCCCGCTGGAAGGAGCACTGCGCTGGGAGTCAAGCTGGCTCCGCAAGGCCGGGTGGTCTTCTGGGGGCCTCGTTTCCCCATTCCTCAAACGCACAGAACCTGGTGGCTGTGCTCTGAGGTGGCTGCTGTGTGTTTGTTGCTCGCCCCACCCCCCACCTTCTAGTAAGATCAATGACTGTCACTGTGATAAGTTGGTTGTCATTTCTGACATCCCTGTGGCATATGGGCTCCGCGCTGTGGTGTGGTGGAGCCGACACCAGGCCACCGTGCTCAGGGAGCGCACAGTCCCCCTGGGACAGAGGCAGGAGACCAGGAGGCCCTCGCATGGTGTCAGGGGCTGGGGACACCCGGCAGGCTGCCTTGTTGGTGTGTATGGGGTGGGTCAGGGGAGGCTTTCTGGAGAAAGCGACATTGGAGCCCGGGCCCAGAGGAAGAGCAGCACATGCAGGAGAAGCAGCAGGGCAAGGCCTGTGCTGCAGAACCGCGGGGAAGGTGGGTGGGGCAGGGCAGGGAGTGAGGGAGCGACGGAACCCTGAACCCCTGAGTGCAGGGTTGTGGCGCAAGGGGCCACCCCTCTGCAAGGTCCCTGTGCCCTCCCCAAGCACTGCCAGTCCCCTGTGTGACCTCCCAGGGCCTCTCCTTGCAGCTGCGCCAGGGACCCGCGGCGGGCCAGGGGCCTGAGGAACACTCGGAGCCGAGGGACATGGAGGCCCAGAGCGGGCGGCTCGTCGAGGTTGAGCGCAGTGTGAGTGGCAGACCGTGGTGGGCGTGGGGGCTGGGAGGGCCGTGGCCTGGCCACTGCTAACTCCCCTCTCCGCTGAGCAGAATGCGACGCTGGTGGCCGAAAAGGCAGCTCTGCAGGGGCAGCTGCAGCTGCTGGAGGGGCAGCTGGGAAGCCTGCAGGGGCGGGCCCAGGAGCTGCTGCTGCAGAGCCAGCGGGCACAGGAGCACAGCAGTCGCCTGCAGGTGGGTGGCGGCCGGGTGCCCATTCCCCATGCCATGCCTGCCCACTGCCCACTGCCCCCTGCCCCTTTTGTGCTGTGTCCTGACCCTTTTCCCTGCCTCAGCTCCCAGCCGACTATCTCTCCCTGTTCCCTAGTCACGTGTCTGTGCCCCGACCCCAGCCACCTTGTTCTGCCTCCCTCCTTCCTACCCCTGCCCACCTCCACTTCCCCGTCCACCTGCCTCCAGCCCTCGCGCCTGTGCCCGTATAGTCTGGTCTCCAGCCCTCTTCTTCACAGCCAGCCATCAGTTCCATTAGTTCCGAGCGCTCTCCCGGCCCACCCCAGCCCCGTCTGTCCCATCTCTGCCCTGTGCCTCTCGTGCCCCTCTCCATGGCCTGGCACCAGCCATGACACCTCTCCCCACTGCTCGCCCATTAGCCTCTGCCTCCGTCTCCCTGCTGCCCCCACCCCAGCCCGGGGCCACCTCCGCAGCTTTCTCTCCTTGTCCTCCCCTGCCCTGCTCTCTTTCTGGCCTGCGGTGCACGCTCCCTCCTCTGGCCTAGGCCGAGAAGTCTGTGCTGGAGGTGCAGGGCCAGGAGCTGCACAAGAAGCTGGGGGTGCTGGAGGAGGAGGTGCGGGTGGCGCGGCAGTCCCAGGAGGAGACCCGCAGGCAGCAGCAGTCCCTGCTGCGGGACCACGAGTCCCTGGCCCAGCTGCAGCGGCGGCAGGAGGCCGAGCTGGAGGGGCTGCTGGCCCGGCACCGAGACCTCAAGGCCAACATGCGGGCGCTGGAGCTCGCCCACCGGGAGCTGCAGGGCAGGTGCGTCTCCCCCAAACACCCCCTCTCCCTGAGGGGAAACGCCACCACCTGGAGCCTCACTGCTGTGCCCTTTCCTGGCACCTGTGTGAGCACCTGGCGCAATATGCTGCCCTGTGGCTTTGCCTGGGGCTATGTGTAGGAGATGGCAGGCCCCCAGTTCAGACAGTCCGGCTGCCTGCTCGCCCTGCCCCCGGGTCCCGGCAGCCCTCTCAGCCCCTGTCCATGGCAGGCACGAGCAGCTGCAGGCCCAGAGGGCCAACGTGGAGGCGCAGGAGTTGGCCCTGCTGGCGGAGCGTGAACGCCTGATGCAGGACGGGCATCGGCAGCGGGGCCTCGAGGAGGAGCTGCGGAGGCTGCAGAGCGAGCACGACAGGTATCAGCCTCTCGGGCCAGGTCTCAGTGTTTCCCTCTGTGAAGTGGGTTGGTGGTGACTCAGTCCCTGTCCCTGTGGGGTCCTGCTTTGCCTCTCTCGAGCACACCTCCGGGCCTCAGGAGGAGCCCGGGGTGGGGGGGCAAGTCCCCTCTGAGAACGGCTCTTTCTGCCTCCACAGGGCTCAGAAGCTGCTGGCAGAGGTGTCCCGGGAGCGGGGTGAGCTGCAGGGTGAACGCGGGGAGCTGCGGAGCCGGCTGGCGCGGCTGGAGCTGGAGCGGGCACAGCTGGAGATGCAGAGCCAGCGGCTGCGGGAGTCCAACCAGCAGCTGGACCTGAGTGCCTGCCGGCTGACCACACAGTGCGAGGTGTGGGGAGGGGCGGGCGGTGGCTGCAGCGGGGCCGGAGGGTGCTGGAGGGCAGGGGTGGGCTGGCGTGGAGAGTAGCCAGCCTCAGCCCCTTGAACCTCCACCCGGTCTGCCGTCTGTCCCCAACAGCTGTTGACAGAGCTGCGGAGCGCCCAGGAGGAGGAGAACCGGCAGCTGCTGGCCGAGGTGCAGGCCCTGAGCCGCGAGAACCGGCAGCTCCTGGAGCGCAGCCTGGAGAGCCGGGACCACCTGCACCGAGAGCAGCGCGAGTACCTGTGAGCAGGTTGGGGGTGGGCAGCGGACTGCGGGGGCCGGAGCCGGTCCTGCAGACCCCTATGGTTGCTCAGGGGGAGATGCCCGGAGGCCCCCTGGGGGTCTGGGGCACTTTGTCACCCCACACAGGAGTGTGTCAGGGTGCTCACACCTGGCAGGGCCGTACCTGCTGGACCCCGAGCCTTGCTCCTGTCCGGGCCTGGTGGGGCCTCATGCTGCGTGCTCACTCCTGCCCCCCCACCCGTCCCCTCACACGCCCAGGGACCAGCTCAACGCCCTGCGCCGTGAGAAGCAGAAGCTGGTAGAGAAGATCATGGACCAGTACCGCGTGCTGGAGCCTGGGCCCCTGCCCCGGACCAAGTGAGTGGTCCCTCGCCCCCCAGGCCGGGGTCCTTCAGATCTCGACCCTGCCTGCCCTCTGACCGCGGCCCAGCCCAGGCCCAGGCCCAGGCCCAGGCCCAGGCCCAGGCCCAGTGAGGGTTTGCCTGGCCTTCACATCCCCAACACGACCCTCTTGCCCTCTTCCTCTGTGGCCTCACTCCCTCTTGTGCCCTCTTGCCCCCAGGAAGGGCAGCTGGCTGACAGACAAGGTGAAGAGGCTGATACGGCCCCGGCGGGAGGGGGGCCTCCATGGGGGGCCACGCCCGTGGGTCGATGGGGCTGGCAGCACCGAGAGCCTGGGGGGCCCCCCTGAGCCGGAGCTCTTCGAGGGCAGGGAGGCAGATGGGACAGGTGGGTCTGGGGCAGGGGACCGGGTCGGTCCCTACCCCTTGTCCTTTATCCCCCACCCTGGCTCCTGCCAATGCCTCTGGCCTCCTCCTTCCTGCGTGTCTCATACATGTTCCCCGATGGCCTTCCCTGCTGACCCCAGACGGGGCCCGTGGTGCTTTGCTCTGTGTCCCTGCTGCGTCCCCCCCATCGGGCACCTCCCTCCAGCCTGCGCCGCCACCCACCCCGTCCTGCCCATCCACAGTGGTGCCTGGGACCTCGGAGCGGCAGGGGGCTTTAGTGAGAGGTCATTCATTCCAGTCAGCAGACGAGGAAGCCGAGGCTCGGGGAGGGGCAGCGCCTCGCCCAAGGCCACCGAGTGAGTTAGTGTCAGCGCCAGCACAGGGTCCTGCCTCCGGCCCCCTCCCGCGTTCACCCAGGCCCCGCCCCGCATTCACTCAGGCCCCGCCCCTCCCCTGCAGCCTCCTCGCCCTGCCCCTGTGCAGCTTTACCCCTCCGCCCCCCACGCTGCCCGGCCCCTCTCCAACCCCCCCGCCTCCACACACACCGCTCTGATGCCCCCTTGCCTGTGCCCCCTGCAGGGTCCCCTTCACCGGCACCCATGCGCCGGGCCCAAAGCTCCCTCTGCCTGCGGGATGAGACTCTGGCAGGCGCGCAGCGGCGGAAGCTCAGCTCCCGGTTCCCGGTGGGGCGAAGCTCTGAGTCTTTCAGCCCCGGGGACACCCCCCGGCAGCGATTCCGACGGCGTCCACTGGGGCCGCTCGGCTCCTCTGGCAAGGGTGAGGGACGAGGGGCCCCGCTCATGAGCCCCCAGCTCCCCGTGGAGCCACCCACTGACTCCTTGGGGGAGGGGGGTGCCCTGAGTCTCCCCACAAGCCTGCCCACCCCTGTCCTGGCCCTGGTGGCCCAGCAGCTGCCTTGTGCCCCCCACCCCCCCCCAGGCCCCGGAGTGGGATGGGACGGCTCCGTCGAGACCCTGGCGGAACACGAAGCAGATGCCGGCGGAGAGGGTGAGTGGGGTGTCCACCCTGCGCGTGGCTCTGGCCGCGCTCCTTCCTCCGCTCACTGGTCTGACGGTGAGCTTTCATGCGGGCGGGTGACGAGCCGGCAGGGGGACAGCGGGGGCAGCGGGGGACATTCGGGTGTGGAAGGCAGGCAGGGACCCATGTGCAGAGAACAGTAATTATCTGTGACAGTCCCAGAGAAAGAAGGTGTGAGCTACATGGATAACGTGAACATTTTTAGTGGCCTCATCAGAGACAGGTAAAAAGAGACAGGTACCATGAATTTTAATAGCATATTTTATTTAACGCCATAAGCCTGAATCATTACCAGTTCAACACGCCGCCCGTGTAAAAGAGCCGGTCACAAGGTAGTCTAGGCTATTTTCTCCTTCGGAGCCTTTCCAGTGTAGTGGTGTTTCGCACCCCAGCCCCCGCGGCCCGGGCCGGCCACGTCTCACCTGCTCAGTCTGCCTCGGGCAGCCGAGCCCTGGGTCGCGGGAGCTGGGGATGTGCTGGGCAAGGAGGACAGCAGGGTGAGAGGGGTCAGAAGCGCTGGGTGGGTGGGGGTGCAGCTTTAATGAGGGTGCTCTGGGGAGGTGAAGTTGGAGCGGAGACCAGGAGGGGAGGAGAGTTTGCAGTGCTGACACGTCCGGCGAACGGCACTGTAGGCGGAGGGAGCGGAGGCCTGGCCAGGCGGCTGGTGCCGCTGGGATGAGACGGGGAGAGCTGAGAGAAGGTTAGAGGGGCGGAGGGTGGGCAGGAGACCTAGGGCCCCGCGGGTCAAGTCCCCTGCTGGGAGCCCCCCCCTCCAAGGGAGTGGGCCTGAGCTGAGTCTTTTCCTTCCAGACCTCAAGGTACAGGAGCCGGAGAAAAAACCTCTCGCCCCTTCCCTTAGCCAGTGACACGGAGTGGCCGGGGAGCTTGGAAGTGCGGTCCCCTTGCCGCTGGAGTCCCAGTAGGGGCCCCAGGCAGCCCAAGAACTTGGGGAGCCAGGGCCTCCGGGACAAGTCCTGGCACAGGGAGGCCCAGGACCCTCGGTCCTCCACGGCTGGTGCTGGGACCCTGAGATGGAGCTGGGACAAGCGGGCAAGCAGCGGGGACTGGGGGCCCCCACGAGCCATTGCTGGCCGAGGCTCCGGCTCTGCCCCGAGGCCCTTGCCGAGGAGGCGGTTCCTGGAGGACGACCCGGGCGGCAGAGGCAGGCAGGAGTGGACAAGGGAGCCCCCTCTCCGGCCCCGGCCCGGAGCCAAGGACCATTCCCTGGAGACTGTGGCCTGGACCTACCTCTGAGCCTTGGCTGGGACACGAGGAGCACGAGAATAAAGCTGGGTCACAGCCACCCGAGTCTGCGCACTGTGTCTGTGGCTGTGTCCAGAGCCTCGAGACGCCAGGGTCGCCTGCAGCGGGGAGTCTTCCGCTGGTGGGGCCTGGGGCCACTGCCATCCTCCCCCCGCCGCAGGGCAGGGCAGGGGCCAGGGGGCTTGCCTGTGGGGTCCCAGTGGGGTGGGGAGGAGAGCGGGGGTCTGGGTAGCCAGAAGTGGGTGGGGCCTGAATTGGGGCTCAGCCTTTGCTTACAAAGGGGGGTCTGGGCTCTGGGGTCGGGGAGGTAAACCCCGGAGGCCCTGCCCTCCCCTCCCTGGCACCCTCTCCTTTCACTGTTTCCTGTCTCCTTACCATTTCTGCCCCACCCCTTTGGGCTGGGGCCGCTGCCCAGGGAGCTCACAGCCTGGTGACTGTCACCTAGTACTGAGGCTGTCACGGAGGGATACAGGGAGTGGTAAGGACACAGGGCCTCTGGGATGACATCCAGGAAAAGGGCAATTAGGCTGGGTGGCAGGAAGTGAGTCAAGGCACCTGGGGCTGCCCCGGCCAGGGCGGCTGGGCGGGTTTCCCAGGCCAGGGCGGGGCCGCCCAGGCCGGGGTGAGGCGGCCTGAACCCGGGGGGCAGGCAGCGCTGGGGCGGGGGGCCGGACCAGCCTCCCCAGGGCCACCCGCAGCATCTCAACTCGGTTTCCGCAGCCCCTGGGGGAACACCGGCTGCTCTGCCTGCCTCCTCTGAGCTCGGGTTTCAGAGGCTGATGGGGTGGGCGTGAGCCCCCTGGCCTCCAGCTGCAGGCCCCCTCCTGCAGGCCTTGGGATGGCAGTTTGACAGCTGCCCCGCCCTGGTGGTGGCCCCTGTCCGTTGTCAGGGAGTGGGACGAAGCGCTGCAGGCCAGGCCAGCCCAGCCAGGGCTGTGGGCCTGATGGTGGAGGAGGCCACCCCTGTGCGGCTCTGACGCCCCTTTTTGGGGCCTGCTGTGGGCTCTGTGTGGGTACAGAGTCAGGCTTGGGGGCGCCGGGGGCAGGACCACATGAGGGGCGTGTGGTGCTGGGTGGGCTTGTGGAGGGGGCTGAGGCCTGGGGTGCTTTTGCAGGTCAGCTATGAAGAGATCCCCACATCTCTCCCTGCCACCGCGTGGGGCTTGGCTCCAGCATGCTCTCAGCGCCCCCTCTAGGTGCTCCCTGGATGGGGGGAGTCCACAGACAGGGCTGTGGTCAGCAGGGCACCTGAGCTCCTAGACACCCCCCCTAACCTGTTCTAAAGGCTCTTTCCCAGGGGAGAGGGTCCCGGTTGGACTGTGTGGCTTCCAGGACCCAAACTCCCTCTTAGGCTGCTCCGAGGGCAGTGGGCCACCTTGAGTGACAGGGGCTGGACTGACCCTGTGCTGGCAGCCACTGGACAAGGACAGTGGTGTGGCCTCAGGCTGCAGATCTGTCAAGGGGACTTGGAAGCCCTTCCCTCTTTGCAGCCTTCACGGAGCGATTAAAAAAAAAAAAGTGGTGGGCTCTGAGTTTTATGAACCCCCTCACTTTCACTGGTGGCTAAGAATTAGGTGCTGGGCTGCCCTGAGGTGCTGGGATGGCACCTGGGGTGAGAAGGCTGCACAGCACCTGCGTGGGCCCCCCTGGGGGCACAGGCTCCTCCGGGTCTCAGCGCTGCTGGCTTCCACCGGCATCCCAGCGGCAGGCGCCCGGCTTGGGATCGACTGCCCAGCTGGGGCCGGAGGTTGTCCACGGACCCCGGGCATGGCTCGTAAAGGGTGTTCCAAAGCCTTCGGGAGTGTCGCGCGGTCCGCCCCGTGCACCCGCGTGCGACCGCCGGTCCCTGCCCGCCCACTCGCAGCCGCGCTGTCGTGCTGTCACGTTCCAGCGCCTGACTCAGGCCGCGCGCGGGGCGGGGAGCTGGGGGAGCTGGGAGGCGGTGCCGGCGCCCGACTCGACCTGGAGGCGGCACCAGGAAGCGCCCGCCCCGGCCGGAGCCGCCATGTAACCGGCGCCGCCCGGAGCCGAGCAGCGCGGGGCCCCAGCTACCGGCCCGCCATGGGGGACGAGGAAGAGGAGGAGGGCTGCGCAGTGGAGCTACAGATCACCGAAGGTGGGGCGGGGGCAGCCGGAGGCTGCAGGGAGGGGTGACGGCAGCCGGGGCCGCGGGGAGGGGTCATGCACTGGCTGGGCTCATTTGCCCCCTGTGCCCACAGCCAACCTGACCGGGCATGAGGAGAAGGTGAGCGTGGAGAACTTCGAGCTGCTCAAGGTGCTGGGCACGGGAGGTGAGGACCCCCACCCACCGGGCACATGTCCCACGCACCACACCGTGCCCTGGGCCTCCCGCCGGCACACCCGCCTGGTTCTGGGCCAGGCAACAGGCAATGCCCCCCACCCTTTCCTGGCACAGCCTGCCTTGACAGCCCCGCCCTGCCCCGCCAGGGTTTGCATGCCCACTCTCAGGGCTGCTTCTCCCCACAGGGGCCTCCTGGATTTGTCAATGCCCTTGGGGGCTTGCAGCCCTCCCAGGCGATTTGCACAGCTCCTCTCCTTGTTCTGATATGACAGCCCTCTCCCCCGCTTTGCAAACTCTGAGCTCGGGTTTGCACACGCCTCCCCTGTCGGCATGCACCTCTGCCTCCCTTCCCTGGGTTCGCATCCAGTCTGCCTGATCTTCCCCAGGTTCGCAGGTACCCCGCCCCCACCTTGCACTGCAGGCCTCGTGGAGTTGCATGCCCCCCAGCCTGGTTTGCACACCCCCTCCCTGGTTTTGCTGAGCATCCTCTTGGCGCTGCGCACACCATTCCTTCGAAAGCTCTGCCAACTTTTTGCACACCTTCCTCTCACCCCAGCTCCTTTCTCCAATTTGCACAGCCTCCTGGGTTGGCGTCACGCCCACACCCACCAGTCCGCACCACCCTCCTGCTCACCGCCTACTCTCTGCCCACTCCTTGCTTCCACAGCCTACGGGAAAGTGTTCCTGGTGCGGAAGGCGGGCGGGCACGACTCCGGGAAGCTGTACGCCATGAAGGTGCTCCGCAAGGCAGCGCTGGTGCAGCGCGCCAAGACGCGGGAGCACACGCGCACCGAGCGCTCGGTGCTGGAGCTGGTGCGCCAGGCGCCCTTCCTGGTCACGCTGCACTACGCTTTCCAGACCGACGCCAAGCTGCACCTCATCCTGGGTAAGGGCAGGTGCCTGCCAAGCTCGGGGGTGGGGGGGCCAGGAAGCCACTGGGGCCACCCATGGGGGATGCTTCCCAACCTCCACTCTGCCTCCCAGACTACGTGAACGGTGGCGAGATGTTCACGCACCTCTACCAGCGCCAGCACTTCAAGGAGGCCGAGGTGCGCGTGTATGCGGGCGAGATCGTGCTGGCTCTGGAGCACCTGCACCAGGTGGGTGAGCACCTGGCCACGTGCCTGTCGCCACGGGTCTCTCTCTCTGGGCTTCCTGGGGGTCATGGGGACTGCGGCTGCTTCCCCAGGCCTCCTGGAAGGGAGGCCTTGGCACTGTCCGGTGGGGTCTCCTCTCCTGGTGCCTCCTTCAAGGAGCCTTCCTCTTGGGGAGCTCGGGGTTGCTTCCTGGGGCCATGTTCACAGAATTTCCTCAAATGGAGACCTCGTGCCTGGGCTTCCAAAGCCTTTTTGAAATGGGGGTCTTCCCACAGGCTTTCCTCTCTCTGGGACCTAGGGTGTCTGCTCCCCGTGGGGGGTCCACCATGGGGCTGTCCTTCCTTGCTTTTGCCTCTTCAATGGCCTTTCCTATCCAGTGGCTCAGTCCGCTCCGGGCCCACTCCCGCACTGGAGATCCCCTTGTCCTGAGCAGCGACCCGGGGAGCTGAGGGTGTTGGGGGGAGGAGTCCTTAGAGCCCCTCTTGCTCCTGCCAGCTGGGCATCATCTACCGAGACCTGAAGCTGGAGAACGTGCTGCTGGACTCCGAGGGCCACATCGTCCTCACGGACTTTGGGCTCAGCAAGGAGTTCCTGACAGAGGAGGTGAGTGAAGGCAACCTCGGCGTTGTGCCCCCACCCCGCACGTCACCTTCTCTCTGTCTCCTCCTCCTCCTCCACGCCTGGCTCTGTGTGTGTTTCTCGGGGTGCAGAGGTAAATAGCCCCAGGCCCTGCGTTCATGAAATTCCCACAGCGAGCCCTCCTTGAAGCCTTGGGAGCCGCTGGGTGACCCAAATCGGTCCTCTTGCCCCCCCACCCCCTGCAGAAAGAGCGAACCTTCTCCTTCTGTGGCACTATCGAGTACATGGCCCCCGAAATCATCCGCAGCAAGTCGGGGCATGGCAAGGTGGGTGGGCGGGAGAGTGGGGGGCGGTGGCGGGGTGGGGCCCGGGGGATGGGAGGCCTTCACCTTGGCTTGGCCCCGGCAGGCTGTGGACTGGTGGAGCCTGGGCATCCTGATCTTTGAGCTGCTGACGGGGGCCTCGCCCTTCACCCTGGAGGGCGAGAGGAACACGCAGGCGGAGGTGTCACGGTGAGTGGGGCTGGGTGTGTGGGGGGGCAGCTGAGGTGGCTGGGCAGGGCTGTGGGGGGGGCTCGCTGCCCCTGACGCCCCCCAAATCCTCCCAGACGGATCCTGAAGTGCTCCCCTCCCTTCCCCCCTCGGATCGGACCCGTGGCGCAGGACCTGCTGCAGCGGCTCCTCTGCAAGGACCCCAAGAAGCGGCTGGGTGCGGGGCCTCAGGGGGCGCAGGAAGTCAAGAGCCACCCCTTCTTCCAGGTGAGGCCTCTGAGCTCCTCCCCCACACCTCTCTGCACATGCCTGGTCTGGGCCGCCGCTCCGGGCTTGGGGACGCTCTGGAAGGAAGCTCTGAGACTGGCCAGTTTCACTTGATTTAGGAAAACCCCAGATCAAGAAAGCAGGCCTTGCTTCTCATCCATCGCTAGTGACACTCGCAAGATGTGTTCCTGCGGGCGGGGGGAAATTCTAGGTTTACCGACTGGCCGGACTGCCAGGGCCTTGAGAATGGATTCATTAGCGCTTTCACTGGGCAGGTTCAGAGAAGGGGGTGACCCGCCCAAGATTGTACAGTGAATGTGTAGGGCTGGGCACCGACCCCACGTCTGCCCTCAGCCCGAGTCAGTGCTAAGAGCCACTCTTGAGCTCTCAGCAGCCACCCAGGTGTGTTGCTTTCTGTGCGGTCCGTGTGCCTGTAATTCAGGTGCACGGTCAGCCAGCCGTGCGGGGTTTGTTGACTGCCTAAGACTGTACGCAGGGCAGAGTGGGTGCAGTGCGGAGTGAATCTTGTCTCCTGGTGAGCTGCCTCTCTGGCCCCGGGCGCGGTGCACGGCCGGTGTCATCGCCTCGCAGGGTCCTGGAACAGCGGACGCCCACTCTGTGCCAGCCCTCGGCTTGCATTATTCCGTGTGACCTTCAGAACCATCCCCATCACCCCCATCTTTACAGATGAGGAAACTGAGGTTCAATGAGGTGGCCCCAAACCACCCAGCCCAGAAGTGGGGGAGCACAGATTCAGCCCTCCGCCTGGGTTACTCCAGGGCCCACGCCCTTCACACTGCTGCGTTCTGGTTACCTGTGGGCATGAGACTTGCCACGTGTCTGACCTCGGGACAAAGGCACCCATGGACAGGCATGTGCCGTGGGCCAGGCACGCTGTGACCCTGTGGCGAGTGTCATCCATCTCCCTGAGTCTCCCTGGCAGGCACCTGCCTAGAAGGACCCTTGGAGATGCTTTCTCAGGCAGGAATCGGAGTCTGTGGCGAAGATGTCTCTTTGTGGGGGAAGTAGTCGAGCCATGTCGGTTTCCTTCCGTGAATCCCTCCGCCCGTCCCGAGTGCACGCTGGGCCCTGGGTGCTGCCAGTGGGTTGCCAAGTGGTCCTGCCAAAGAGGCCCCAAGGTCTTCGAGGCCTGATGCTTGGAAGGGGCGTTTTCTCTGCGTTCTCCCTTCTCTCAAGACAGCCTCTCTGGTGATAGCTCAGTGCTGAGGCCCTGGCGGCGGAACTGGGGCCTTGGAGTGTAGGTCAGGCTCCTTAGCTTCAAGTGACAAAAATCCAACCTGTAATGGCAATGTCCATGGAATAGTTTGACTGCTAACAGGTATTGGAATGAACGGTGGTCTACACTAGTCAGAGGGTTATTTATTTATTTATTTATTTACATAAAAGAAATCTAGAGGTCGGCAGGCCAGGGCTGCTGTGGTATCTTCAGCTTCTTTTTTTTAAAAAAATGCTCCTCCATTTTGAGCAAGGAGACACCATGTCCAGAGTTGCCTCATGGTTCAAGATGATTGCTGGAGCACTTGCCCTCCAGGCTGATATCCCGGGAGGGAGGGTAGGGGCCAAAAGGGCACTTGCCAGCTGTTCACCTTCCTCTTGAGGATCTTTACCTCGACTCCTATCTCACAATATTTGCTTGCAAGTTATTGGTCATCCCTAACTATAAGGAAGTTTGTAAAATATTGTCTTACTTCGCACATTGGTTCCTGGAATAACATGGGGGATGTAGAACTAAGGAAGACAGGGAAAATAAATGCTGGGAAGGCAATGAGCAGGCTCTGCCACACTAGCTTAAACATAAAAGGGCATATTTTAGCTTCCGTAAGAGAGAAGTTGAAGGAAAAGTGGTCTGACTTCAGGCAAGGCTGCATCCAGGTGCTGGACCTCTGTCATTAGGAATCTCTTTGTTTCTTGGTCCTGCTTTTCTGCACAGGGACTTCATCACTAGACCCTGAGGTGGTCCCCAGCAATTCCAGGCACATGTCCTGTAAGATTTAAGTATAATAGGAGGAATATATTTGTTTGTTTTGCAAGATAATTCTATTACAAGTCCCAGAATGACTCAGTGTGATAGAGAGTGATTCTCCAGGGGAAATAGGGTTCGGGCTCTCGGGGGGGAGGGATACAGAAGCTGGGAGATGAGATGAGCACCTTCCCCCGCCCCCGAATGCCAGACACACTCTCGTCTCACCGAGGAGCTGCCCGGTGAGGGCTGTCTGAGCTGAGAGGGTTTCTACTTCTTGCCCTTTGACCCCTAGTCTCTCGTGTCTGTTTTCCAGGGTCTCGATTGGGCTGCTCTGGCTGCGAGGAAGATCCCAGCTCCATTCCGACCCCAGATCCGCTCCGAGCTGGACGTGAGCAACTTTGCAGAAGAGTTCACGCGGCTGGAGCCTGTCTACTCGCCTGCGGGCAGCCCCGCCTCTGGAGACTCTCGCATCTTCCAGGTGAGTGAGAGTGTCCGGACCCGCCCCCCACCCCGATGTGGGGGAGCCAGCCTCGGGCCTGGCTCACCCTTGGGCACTGCGTCGGCCCTGTACCCTGAGTAGGACTTAGCTCCTGTCCCCAGCCCTCCCTACTGGTGGGGAACCTGCAACTGTCGGTCACGGAGACCACAGCGGCAGGGCTCAGTTGGAGCTTCACCGTTTGTCCTTAAATCCTGCGTTAATTTCCCTTCTACTCCATCGTATCTCCTTATCGTTACGTAAAAGTATTATTTTAAATCATTCACTTGCTTAAGGAGATACCCAGGAAGAGGTGCCATGTTTATCCTGTGGCTTTGCATGCCCGGTGGCACACCATATCACATGCCCGGGGGCACAGGTCCCCTCCCTCCAATTTTAGGAGTATAGGCCTGGCAGGCAAGGCTGCCTCCTTTGCTTCGCATCTGAGGCCCTCCATGGTGGTCCCTGCCCTGAGCCCCAGCCTCCGTGCCCACTCTCGTCCCACTGGGTGCTTCAGCAGCAACGGAGTGCTCAGAGGCTGCGCGACATACTTCTGTACCTTTGCACACCAGTTCCCTCCACCTGGTGTGTCCCCCCCCCCGCCCCCCCACTGTTGCTCGCCTGGCGAGTTCCCAGTATACTTCCTAGCCTCATTGTCCGGGGCCACCCCCTGGTGAAGTCTTCCCCATTCCCGGGGCCCGGGGCTGCACCTTCCCAGCACGCCAGCCCTCTGCAGGCAGCGCCTTCTTTGGAGCAGTTGGTCAGCTCGTGTCCCGGCAGCGCCCCTGAGACTGCCCCCTCTGGTCCTGAGCTCCCAGAGGGCGGGGACCATGTGTTTAGTTTGTGTCCCTAGGCCCGGTGTGGGGGCTGGGCCTGTATGGATGGGTCAGTCCGCCTCTGTGACGCTCTCACAAGTGACAGCTCTGCACTTGAACATCGCCCGATCCATTGTCTCAACAGCTTTGAGAAAGTCCGTTCTTGTGAATGGACGGTGACTCTCATTCATTCATTCATTCATTTCATGACTCAGAAATATGTGTTGAGTGCATACCCTGTGCCGGGCACAGATCTGGGCACTGAGGATGTATCAGTGAACCTAACAGGCAAAAATCCCACCTGCATGGGGCTTGCGTGCGGGCGCACAGCGAAGCTGCATTTTTAGGAGAAAACACCCTGTTTAAATTACCCCTGGGAATCCCCTCAAGCGACACAACATGGCTCCTTCGGAATGGCAGGGTATTAACTCTGGTTTCCGTTACGTTTCTTCAGTAGCCCCCTTGCCGAGGAGGCCACAGTTTGATTTGCAAGGAAGGAACACAGATTTTTTTTGTTCTCAGTGGGCATGTTCGCATTTTCATAAGCTAAGCAGGTGCGGTGCCAGGTCACAGTCCTTTCATGCATTTTTGGGGACCATTATATTGTGCCAGGCGATGCCCTGGGCATTTGGGGGGTGTTCCTGTGATGAGAAAGGTGGAGTCACAGACTGGTGAGGGACAGACACGACCCCAAGTGATCACGGGATGAGCTGGACTAAAATGCCCACACGCCCTGTGTGTACCAGCATGTCCCACCCACTCCTGGCCTGGGGCCTGCCCTCCTCCTGGCCGGTTCTGACTGGGATCCGCCCAGGGATCTTCCAGGGGTCCACCTGCACCTCTAGTCCCCGTGCCCACCCGCCCCTGACCCACCTCCCTCCCCAACCAGGGATATTCCTTCGTTGCACCGTCCATCCTGTTTGACCACAATAATGCTGTGATGACCGATGTGCTGGAAGCACCTGGTGCTGGAGACCGGCCTGGCAGGGCGTCGGTGGCCAGGAGCGCCATGATGCAGGTGGGTTGGGCCAGGGCAGGGAGAAGTTGACTCGGGAGTGCAGGGCCAGGGATTCCTGGAAGGGCTGTACCAGGTGCCTTCGGTGTGACCTTGGTGAAATCTGGCGACATCCGGGGAAGTCTGGAACCTCTGAGAGATGGGGTGAGGTGTGGCTCCAAGCCTCCCAGGCAGGACCTCTGACACACCCTCTTTACCCCCAGGACTCGCCCTTCTTCCAGCAGTATGAGCTGGACCTGCGGCAGCCTGCGCTGGGCCAGGGCAGCTTCTCCGTGTGTCGCCGTTGCCGCCAGCGCCAGGGCGGGCAGGAGTTCGCGGTCAAGATCCTTAGCCGCAGGTGGGCCAGCTTGGGGTGCGTGGGCCCTGCGGTTTCTGGGCCCGAAGAAGCAGAGTCTGTTGAGGGCGGGGCCAGAGGTTTTCCATTTTGACCCCTTTTGCCCTGCTCCCAGGCTGGAGGCGAACACTCAGCGCGAAGTGGCCGCTCTGCGGCTGTGCCAGTCGCATCCCAACGTCGTGAAGCTGCATGAGGTTCATCAGGACCAGGTAGGTGATGCCCTTCTGGGCTTTGGTGGACCGCGGGGATGCAGGAGCAGCCGCGGCAAGGCCCGAGGGGCCGGAAGGCGGCAGGGGGCGGGGTCTGAGGGAGCCGTGGGCGGGGCCTGAAGGGATCTGGGAGGTCCGTGTGGTGAGGTTAGAGGGGAGTAAGGCTGGAGGACCGGAAGGCGGATCTGAGGACGGCCAAGGAAACGGAATTTGAGGAAGGCGTGGAGGGTTGTAGGATTTGAGGTGACCAAAGGGACGGGGACCTGGAAGGCAAATAGGGGTGGTCCCTGTGGGTTGTCTTGAGGTCGGGGCGCGCACCCTTCTGAGACCTGACGTTAGGGGCGGGGCTTGCCGGTGCCTGCGGGGCGGGGCCTGGCTTGTGACGGTGACCCGGCCCCGCTTCCCACAGCTGCACACGTACCTGGTGCTGGAGCTCTTGCAGGGTGGGGAGCTGCTGGAGCACATCCGCAAGAAGCGGCACTTCAGTGAGTCCGAAGCGAGCCAGATCCTGCGGAGCCTCGTGTCGGCCGTGAGCTTCATGCACGAGGAGGCGGGCGTGGTGCACCGTGACCTCAAGCCCGAGGTGGTGGGCGCGGGGCCCGGGGGCGGGGTGGCGCAGGGGCGTGCTGCTGCGCGGAGGGCCTGTCTCTGACGGACGCCTGCCCTCACAGAACATCCTCTATGCCGACGACACGCCGGGAGCCCCGGTGAAGATTATCGATTTCGGGTTCGCGCGGC
Organism: Phyllostomus discolor; assembly: GCF_004126475.2. NCBI lineage: Eukaryota > Metazoa > Chordata > Mammalia > Chiroptera > Phyllostomidae > Phyllostomus > Phyllostomus discolor. Next base: position 164,976,234 of record NC_040908.2, read on the forward strand.
TCCGCCCGCAAAGCCCCGCGGAGCCCATGCAGACTCCCTGCTTCACGTTGCAGTACGCGGCTCCCGAGCTGCTGGCGCAGCAGGGCTACGACGAGTCCTGCGATCTCTGGAGCCTGGGCGTCATTCTGGTATGGGACGGGGTCCCCCAGGAGGGTTCAGGGTCGCCTGAGCCTGAGGTCAGAGGTCTTCCTGATGAGGGGCGACAGGGGCAACGGAGGCAGGAGTCGTGTTTGTGGGGACAGCAGGGTTTGGTATGAGGCTGGCGTCAGAGGTTGTAATACAGAGGCAGGGGCGCTCTGATGCTGGGGTCAGGGCACCCGAGTATCCTGGGTTGGAGGTCAGGGTCATGGCCCGTGGGCCTCAGGAGTTACTGTGCCGAGGATGAACGGTCCTGGGGGTGGGCTGAGAAGTCAGCCTCCTGGCCTCCCTGGGCCCGCAGCTGGGGCCGGTCTCACTTTTCCCCCCATCCCCCAGTACATGATGCTGTCGGGACAGGTTCCCTTCCAGGGAGCCTCAGGCCAAGGCGGGCAGAGCCAGGCGGCCGAGATCATGCGCAAGATCCGCGAGGGGCGCTTCTCCCTTGATGGGGAAGCCTGGCAGAACGTGTCTGAGGAAGCCAAGGAGCTTGTCCGAGGTGGGGAGCCGGAGTCACAGAGCCTGTCTGGGGAGCGGGAGGCCACGGGGTCCTGTCGGGATAGGGATCATCACCGGGCCCAGGGTCCTGGTGAGGATGCCGGTCCGGGAGGAGCGCAGGGCTGTTAGGATCTCTCTGGGGGCTGCCTCCACACACCACCTGCCCCAATACTACCCCCCCACCCCACCTCCAGGGCTCCTGACTGTGGACCCGGCCAAGAGGCTGAAGCTCGAGGGGCTGCGGGACAGCTCGTGGCTGCAGGACGGCAGCGCGCGCTCCTCGCCCCCGCTCCGGACGCCGGACGTGCTGGAGTCTTCCGGGCCGGCTGTGCGCTCCGGGCTCAACGCCACCTTCATGGTGAGGGGCGGGGCCTGCGGGGGTGGGGGTGGGGGTGGGGGGTGTGGACAGAGCCTGGAGAGGCGGGGTCTCCCGGAGGGAAGTCTTTAAAGCTCGGGGAGGTGAGGTGAGCCGAGGCCCGGTCTCTGGCGGATTCGAGGCTTGACCTTTCAGAATGCTGGGGACCGGAGGCCAAGGACCTGTTGGCCTTGACCTAGTGCCATGGGAGGGAGGGTCCAGGATGGGAGCCAACGCTAGGATCTAGAAGTCGAGGCCGGGCCGGTGTTGGGGGTCCTCACGTCGTATTTTCTGCCAGGCGTTCAACCGGGGCAAACGCGAGGGCTTCTTCCTGAAGAGCGTGGAGAACGCGCCGCTGGCGAAGCGGCGGAAACAGAAGCTGCGGAGCGCCGCCACCTCCCGCCTCGTCTCCCCCGTGCCTGCTGCCCCCGGCAAGACCCCAGGCTCCAAGGGAGCGCCCCGCCGAGCCAACGGTCCCCTGCCCTCCTCCTAGCACCGTCCTCCCCCGACCCACCCCGCACTGTGACCCCCTTCCCCCATAGGGGCTGTGACCTGGCTTCCAGCATCATCGCTCCGCCCCATCCCCAGGGATTGCCCTTCCCTCCCCACCCCCCACTCCCAGACAGAGCAGAAGTATTTTTATAAGCAGAGAATTTTTTATGTCTTACTAGATAGAGTTAGAGATGCAGGGAGGGGGGGCCTGCTGCGGAGTGGGCTGTGGGGGGCGGGGCCCGTGCTAGAACCGCCTCTACTGGCGGAAGGCGCTTCCCCAGGGGGCTCCGTCAGCCAGCGGGGAAGGGCTCCTTCCCGTTTCTACGCACTGAGTTGCCGCAGGGAGAAACTGGGACCTCTCCTGGGTCCTTCCCTGAGGCTCTGCTCTTGGGAGGGGGCACCCCTCAAGCCGTCACTTTATGGATTGTCTGTGCAATTACATCCACCAAAGACCCGTGTTGGGGGGTGTTCGGGGAGAGGCCCCAAGGGACCCTCTGAAGCATCATTGCCTCACTTATGCCACCTGCTTCTTCCCTATTGGGGCTAAGGAAGGAGGTAGGCGACCCCCTAAAAGGGGAGGCCCTCTTATTACCCACCCCTCCCCTTTGGCACAGCTGCCCCTTTGGGGGGTTGGAGCTGGGCCTTGAGGGGCAGGGTTGGGCAGCCACAGTCACAGCCTCGGTCATCTGGGGGGCTGTGCCTTCAACATTAAAATAAAAATCCACCCAGTGCTGTCTGTGACGTGTGTGTGTCAGTGGGTGTGGGGGGCTGAGGCCTTGGGGGGGTCAGACTGACAGCCGGGCCTGGGACCCACCTTTCTTGGTAAGAGGGGACCTTCTTTGGCTTTTGGTGAGAGCAGTGTGTGTGTGGGGGGTGGCAATCACCTTGGGTATATGTCTGGACAGCCCCGTGTGTATCCTTTACAATTCTCTCAGTTACAAGTTAGAGAAAACCCAACCTAAACTGGCTTCAGCAGAACAGGAATTTTAAGGTCTTATAACTACACAGTCCAGGGGTAGCTTCAGGCAAAGCTTGATCCAGGTGCAAATGTGGTCAAGACTAAGCTTCCCAGTCAGCTTTTCATTCTGTTTTCTGGGTGGTGTTGCCTTCTGGCGGACTCTTCTTTCGGCTGTAAGATATGTGTCAGGTGCTCCAGGGGCCAGTGGGATGGATCGTCTAAAACTTTGTTTCTGCCCTGGCTGGTGCGGCTCAGTGGATTGAGCACTGGCTTGTGAACCGCAGCGTCTCTGGTTCGATGCCCTGTCAGGGCACATGCCTGGGTTATGGGCCAGGTCCCCCGTTGGGGGTGTGCAGGAGGCAGCCAGTTGGTGTTTCTCTCCCACGATGATGTTTGGTTCTCTCCTTCTCTGCCTCCATCCTTTCCCCTCTCTCTGAAAATAAATAAATAAAATCTTAAAAAAAAACAAATTTGTTTCTCTTATAAATGCTGCTGAGGCAAACAAGTTTGTACCTAAATCTGGGCATTATAACATAATTAATCCCCGCTGGCGTGGCTCAGTTGGTTGGGCATAATCCCACAAACCGAAAGGTCACTGGTTCGATTCCTAGTCAGGGCACAGGCCTGGGTTACAAGTTTGGTCCCCAGTCAGGGCGCATACAGAAGGCAGCCAATCGATGTTTCTCTCCCTCTCTTTCTTCGTCTTTTTCCCTCTCTAAAATAAAAAAAATAAAAATAAAGTGAAAAAGAAATGGCACTAAAATATAAACAGCTCATTATAGCCTGTCTTAAAGTTGGAAATGGGTCGTGAATATGCATGGTGATGGTGATGCCGACATTTTTTGTGCCGGCATATATTTCCGTGTGTGGATACATTAGGACTGATTTAGGCTGCTGTCCATTTTGGGCCACTTGGGCTGTTTTCGGTTCCTTGCTATTTTAAACAGCGCTGCAACGAACATCCTTGTGCCTACACCTGTGCTCACCTGTCCAAATATTTACTCAGGATACATTTCCTGAAAGTGAAATTAATGGGGCTACAGGATGTGCCCATTCACACACATTTCACAAACTTCGATATACGTGATCAAACCGCCCGTGAGAAGGAGCCTATCATTTTACATGCCTTGCAGCAGCATGGGTGAGCTCCAAGACATGCTGTCTCCTTGAAAATGAAATGAGGCGTCTCGCCAGCTGAGCGTGCCCTTGCTCACTCCCTCACCCGAGTTTTTCATGGCGGAGCTCTTGGTGATCTCCAGAGGGCCTTCTTCTCCAAGCCTGGAGTCCGGCTGGGCCGTGATGCTGGGGGAGGAGTGTGGCCAGTCAGTGGGGTGGGGAGGACAGGCTACTGGGACCTCCCGGTGCAGGGCCAGGCTGGGGCATCTGCAGGGAGGAGGCGGAGGGTGAAGCTTGTGGAGGTCCCAGGGAGAGGGGTGAGGTAAGGGCGGTTGGGCGTGGTCTGGAACACCTGAGCCCAGCAGAACCCGGAGTGGAGCAGCAGTGGGTCCCAACCCTGGCACTGCCCCTCCCAGACAGGCAACGGGGACCCAGCCACTGGGTCCTGAGTCTTCTCTGCCTCTCACGCAAAGCGGGCATAGACCAGTACCTGTCTCGGAGAGACGGAGGGCGCAGCAGGGTCCCTGCAAGGTACCCCCCACGCTGGACTCCCCTCCACAAATCTCGGTGTAATTTTTTTTTAACGAAGAGCACTGGGGTATCAGGATCAGTCCGGGTCCAATCCTGACAGTGACCCCTGTCCACGCAAATGAGAGGGGGCATTTTCCCCACCTGCCCAGCAGCCCGCAGGGCCAGCCTCCGAGCTCCTCCCGAGTGTCCTGCGTCCGGGGTGTGAGGACCAGATGGGCGCCCCAGCTCCACGGCTTGCACCGCCCAGCGTGAGTCTGTCTTTCAGCCTCCCCCGCCTGGCGCGGCGTCAGCAGCTGGGGAACGAACGGGCCACCTGGGAGTGGGTGGTGGTGGGAACCCACCCCTGCTTGTGTGAGCACATGAATGTGCGAGCGTGAGTGTGAGTGTGTATGAGTGTGCATTCGAGCAAAGCGTGTGTGTTATGTGTGTTTAAGCACATGTGAGAGAGTGTGCATCTATGAGTGTGTGTGTGAGTGTGTGAGCACGCTTTCCCTGGCACGCTGGGGGACGCACAGAGCACAGGGTAGAAGCTTTGCCACAAACCCCTCGTTCTCCCAGCTTCTCCCAACCCCCAGGCCCAGATTGCAGCTGCACTTTGTTGACCGCAGGGATCTGTGGGACTCAGACCCAGGCTGGGGTGGAAGGGGCGGGCCCCACGGCCGTCCAGGTGAGCAGAGACGAACACCAGGGCTCAGCCTCCAGGAGCCTCAGCCGGCTGCAAAGCCTGGCTCCTCAGGTTTTCGGCTGGGACTGTCATTCCTCTCGGATCTCAGGAAACAAGGTAAGGGCTTCTCAGCAAGAAAGGCAAGGAGAGCAGTTTCCATAAGGTGCATCTCCCAGCAGCCCCTGCACTTGGCAGCTGCCCTGCTGGGGCCAGGGGAGGTGGGTGGGCAGCAGCCAGCCGGGCGGCTGGGGTGGTGCGTTGCTGTGGGTGGGACGCACACAGCGGCCACCAGACCAGAGCTTCTGGGGCCCTCTGCCTCCTGCTGCTTCCCCCCATCCCTTTGGCTCCCTGGGGCCAGGGAGACAGTTACGCTCAGAGCGAGACTCTGGGACACCTGGATACCTGAAACCACTGGTTGAGTGACAGCAGGGAAGAGGCACATGGGGTCCTTGGGCCCTCTGTGTGCAGCTGAATCCGATTTCTGGGGGCCGGGTCGGGAATCTGCTTTAGTAACAAGCTTCCCTGACACACGGTTTAGGGCCCCATGGCTCACCAACCCCCGACCTTTCCTGCCGGGGAGACCACGGCCCACGGAAGTGGGGAGACTCACCCACGGTCCCAGGGCTGCACAGAGCGGCAAAGCTGGGTCTCCTGATGCTCCTCTCATGCTTTCCTGCTCATCGGGTCCTGCTGTCTGCAGTGTGGAATTTTCCATGGGGACGCAGGTCCAGTTTTACGGTAGGAGCTCTGAGAAAACAGTCTCTCTGCCAGAAATCCAGGCCATCGCCACTTTTACTGGAAGCAGGGTGTGCTGTGGAACAGGGCGTGTCTGCCACGCCCCTCCCCCACGGGTGTTCCTTTCCCACCCAGCGGGGGCCAACAGGTGCCTGGTGGAGCCCGCTCACTGACCGACACCCACACAGACCTGTCACCAGGTGGGCTGCTGGGAGGACACGGGACGCCCAGGGAGCTGGGAGAAGCTGCCCCTGAGCCCCCGGTCCCCTGGCACTGGTGGGTCAGCAGGGCAGGCATTTCTGCCCTGAAGGAGTCACAGATGGTGAGGCTCAGTGCTCCTCAGGCTCCCGGACAAGGGCATCCCTGTCTTGCTTCTCCCCCGCCCGAGCTCGGGGTCTAGAGCAGAGGGCAGGGGTGCTGGGCCCAGAGGGAGGGTCTTTCGTTGACTGTGGAAGGAGGAAACACTTTTGGGATATTTCCTTCGCCACCACCAAAGGTGATAATGACGCTTGAGCCCGTTCGTCAAGTCTCGTTCCGTGCCATCCAGAGACAAAGCGAAGCCACTGTCGTCACCACTGCGGGCAGGAAACAGTAGTGACGGACAAGTAGTTACTGAGCGCTTGCCCTGCGCCAGGAGCCAGGCACAGGGGCCAAGGGCTGTCCACAGGTGATTTCGTCCCATGAATGGGTTCTACTTTATCACTATGTGTTACTGTTCCATGTTAGGGACGGGGAAAACGAGCTCAGAGAGGTAAATTGTCCAAGGTCACACCGTGGCATCCAGGCATGTCGGGCCTAGAACCCGAGTCTCTCTACTGCAGAGTCTATGCTCTTTTTTTTTTTAAATGCAATATTTTTTTTGAAAGATTTTATTTATTTATTTTTAGAGAGGGAAGGGAGGGAGAAAGAGAGAGAGAGAGAAACATCAATGTGCGGTTGCTGGGGGCTGTGGCCTGCAACCCAGGCATGTGCCCTGACTGGGAATCGAACCTGCGACACTTTGGTTCGCAGCCCGCGCTCAATCCACTGAGCTACGCCACCCAGGGCAGAGTCTATGCTCTTCATCACCATGTCATTCTGTCTCTCAGAGTTGTCTTTCATCTTTAAGACGTTTCCTCGGCTACAAGTCATAACTGTCTCTGCACCCAGGGTCTGCCTCTCGCCTCAGCTCGTGGAGCCCGAAGTGCCATCAGTGTCCGTTCTGGGCTTTCTTGACTGCAGGCAGGCACGTCGGCAGCCTCTGTTGCCACACATCATGCCAGTCCCCACGCCACACGGCGGTTCTCCCGCTGCACTCGGTTCCCATTCTGGTGCTGCAGGGTGAAGACCGTGGTTCGGAAACACCAGACACAGGGGTCAAGGGTCAAGTGTTTCAAGGAGAAAAGCAAACAACACAGACAACAGATGGATGAGGAGGAACAAACTCTGAAAACTCAGGAGACGGAGATCCTGAGCTCCCCATAGACCACCCGCTGAACATCAGTCAGGCAGCTACAGTTTTCAATAATTACTTGGCAGCGCAGTCTGGTCGTAGGCTTGTTAAGGTGAGCCCCGCACAACGGGGTGGCACCCCGGGAGTAGGCTGGGCCGAGTCCCCGGAGCTCTGCCTCTTCCTCTGATGCTGTCATCGCTGTTCCCGGAAATGCGTCCTTCTCACCTCGTGACCCCTCAGGAACCAGGAGAGACAGGTACCTGAGGCTCTTCTTCCTCACTTCTGTCCAGCGCTCAAGAAAGCGCGTCAGAGGCTGCTTTTTGCTTAACCAATACCCACACCCCTGTCTGTTGGGCATGTTAATGGGCTTTTTATAATACCACACTCCTTAGCCTTGCAGAAAGAGGCCAGTAAGACGCAATCGAAAGTTACTGGGTGTGGTTTCTGGGAAAGCTCTTGGAAGGAGGCTGACTCAGCGGGAAGGCATGTCCTTTTGCCCTTGCCCCTTTCTACTCCCTACTGCGTGGGATGTGGATGTGATGTCTGGAGAGGCGGTAACTATTTTGGGATCATGAGGTGACCTCTAGCATGGGACCCTCATGTCAGTGATAGTGGAAGGCAGGATCGAGGAACCTCAGTGGCCGATGGGTACAGAGCTGCTGTAGTAACTCGACTGGCTGTCTCTAGACTTCTTTTAACATGAGACTAAAATTTAACTTCTGTCTTATTCTAGCCACTGTTATTTCGGTTCTGTGACTTATAACCAGGTGCAAACCTTTAATGATACGAAAGGTTTTGAGCACAGCCTTTTCCACCCGTATTCATGAATGAAGAAGAGTGGGGTGTAGCAGGGTGTCCCTGAGGCAGCCACAATGGGGGGCAGAGCCCGCTGTTTGCAGGCCTGGGGTCTCTCACTGGCCTGGCCCCACGTTCAGGAGTGGACAAACAAGTGGTTTCCTCTCTTCGGACCGGAGGAGGGGAATAGAAGGGTTTGAAGCAGAAGTGCCCGGGCAGGCATGAACGGTGCAGGGCAGAGAGAGGGCTCGGGGCTGGAGACCTGCAGAGCTGTTCCTCTGAGTAGTGCTCAGCCTCACGCTGGCTGGTGTGGCTCAGTTGGTTGAGTGTTGCTCTGCAAAGTGAAAGGTCACCAGTTCGATTCCGGATGAGGGCACATGCCTGGGTTGTGGGCCAGTCCCCAGGCAGGGTGCGTGCAAGAGGCAACTGATTGATGTTTTTCTCCCTCTCTTTCCCCTTCCCTTACCTACCTCTAAAAATAAGTGAATCTTTTTTTTAAAGAGAAGGTTTTTTAAAAAGATTTTATTTATTTATTTTTAGAGAGGGAAGGGAGAGAGAAAGAGAGAGAGAGAGAAAAACATCAATGTGCGGTTGCTGGGGGTCATGGCCTGCAACCCAGGCATGTGCCCTGACTGGGAATTGAACCTGCGACGCTTTGGTTTGCAGCCCGTGCTCAATCCACTGAGCCATGCCAGCCAAGGCATAAATGAATCTTTAAAAAAAGAAAAAAGAAGAAGTGCTCAGCCCCTGGGGTCAGGCAGTGCCCCATTTCCTGCCTGGGTGGCAAAGGACAGCACAGCTGTGGGGTGGGCACGGGGCCTTGCATTTCTGCCCCGACCCAGCCTGACCCTGACTCTCCAGGACTGGCAGCCTGGGGACTCCTGGGGCTGACCTGATGGCCGGTGGTGGGATGGCAGTGAGGGGGGGTGAGTGGGGGCCTGCTGTCCTGGAGGGCAGGGCAGTAGAAGCGGGAACAGAGATGGACAAGGCCGGGGGTGGGGGGAAGACAGGTCTGGGGCGGTCCGAGCAAACGTGAACGCAGCCGAGGGTGGCAGAGGAGGAGGGCCGTGGCCCTGCGGTGGGCAGCCGGGCGCGGGGAAGCCCGGCAGTTTCGACGCGGATGTGGACAACACCGCACTGTGGCTGCGGGCAGCTGAGCCGGCGACACAGGGAGTGGGAACCCGAGGAACTTAATTAACGTCATAAATCCTGCCCAGCTCCCTGCAGGGCTGTGGCTCCGTGTCACCTGGTCAGACTTCCCCCTTTGCAAAGCTGGCGGCAGCCTCCGCTCCCTGAAGACCCTGGAAGTTCACAGCCCTCTCTGCTGTCTTGGAGCTCACATCGAATTTTCTCGGGTCTAGTCGATATTTGCTTATGGAATCAGCAACTCAGCCAAATGCATTTAAAGGCATATGCAGCATTTGTTTGTTTGTTTAGTTTAGGTTTTTATTTTTATTATTTTTATTTTTTTTAAGATTTTATTTATTTATTTTTAGAGAGGGAAGGGAGGGAGAAAGAGAGAGAGAGAGACATCAATGTGCGGTTGCTGGGGGCCGTGGCCTGCAACCCAGGTATGTGTCCTGACTGGGAATTGAACCTGCGACGCTTTGGTTCGCAGCCTGCGCTCAATCCACTGAGCTATGCCAGCCAGGGCTTGTTTAGTTTAGTTTTAAAGCAAAACCTTCTACCTCCGGGTAAGCAGCTCTGCCTGGCCTGCTGTTTGCCAGGGGACTTTGCTCCCAGAAACACCGCTTTGCCAGTTGGTGCTCGTGATAAAGACGCAGAACACGCAGGAGGGATCGGAACAGCAGCCAGTGCCTCTGCAGTGCGTTAAGCATGGTCTCTCCTCCGAGTCAGGTGGTGGGACAGTGTAACCCTCATTTTACAGGCCAAGAATCTCAGGTAGCATCTGGCTTGTGCCGGTGTGGCCAGTGGGGCACCCAGGGCTGCTCACAGAGGCTGTTCGACCACCCTCCAAACGGCTAGCACCAAAGGCCGAGGGGCTCATTGTCAGCCAAAACGTTGGAGTGGGATCGAAGTGCGAGCTGAAAATACAGGGTCCGGCGGGAGTGCCGCCTGCTTCAGTGTGGTTGGCAGGGCTGTAGTACAGGTGTGATAACTTACGGTTTTATTGGAACATCTCCCCTAAAATGTCATATGGTGTGCTTGAGTGTGATGGTGTCGTGTTACGGAACTACAGGCTCATGGTTTTCTAGTAAAAGATGTTGTAATAGAACAGGGGTGTTATTTGTGCCGGACCCCGCATGTTGAGTGTCCACCCTGAGCCCGGCTCAGTACCAGGTGCCTTCGATATGTGATTCCATGCGATCGCCGTCCGCCCCTCCCACTTACACTTTCTTGAAAACTCTCGATTTTCTTGCAGGTGTCCTCAGTGTCCCTCCACGACCCAAGCACATTCTAGGTCACACTTCGGCCACAGTCACTGGAACGTGTGAAGTGCACACGCCCTCCGCAGCTGTGGGCGATGCAGCACCGCTCCCGCCCCCCCCCGCAGAGTCACCTGCCCACCAGCTCAGGGCAACGTTGTGTCGTTGAACGTGAAGTCCCCTCTGGGCAGACGTGTGCAGCTGGCACAGGGAGCGGGCGTGGCGATGGCGGGGCTGCCAGGGACGCCTGGCCCCGCTGTAGGATGGGCAGGGGCACCAGGGCCAGGGCTCTGGCCGAGGGGATCTGAGGAGGGCTGGAGGGCCGTGACGTGGCTGTGCTCCTTCCACCAGCCCTGCCTGCCTGCAGGTGCCGTGAGCAGGTGTGGGAAAGGGGTTGTGGCCTCCGAGGGCGCTGAGGTTCTTCTCGGTCTACCAGCTTCAGGGGGTACCGCCGAGGGTCTTCCTGTGTCCTGCACGGGGCAGGGCAAGGATGGGAGCATGGACTTGACCAGGAGGAGGGAGAATGTCGGGGGGCGGCCGTGGAGCCTGAGGCTCTGTGCCTCACTGGCCTCACTGGACCTGAGGGGGTGCCAAGGAGAGGGCCCCCACGGGAGCCCCATTTACGCCCTAGGTCTGCAGTTTGGCTCAGAGGAGAGGCCTCAGAAACTAACTCCATGCCACGGAGAGCCCCCCGCATGGGGCGAACAGGCGGGCTCCCCGGTGCTGTTGCTGCTGCTGGAAAGCGGAGGGGACCGCCCTGAATGAGCATCTTGTGAATGGTGTTCTTTGGGGCTCAGGTGTTTGAAGGTATAACAGATGCTCTGTAAAAAGATTTTCCTGGCTGGCGTAGCTCAGTGGATTGAGCGCGGGCTGCGAACCAAAATATCGCAGGTTTGATTCCCAGTCAGAGCACATGCCTGGGTTGCAGGCCACGGACCCCAGCAACCACACACTGATGTTTCTCTCTCTCTCTTTCTCCTTCCCTTCCCTCTCTAAAAATAAATAAATAAAATCTAAAAAAAAAAAAAAGATTTTCTTATCAGCCTGTAATCACTTTCGTAATCACTTTGTCACCTTTTGGAAAGTCTCAAAGCCCACGAGTATAGGAAAGGCTCTGAGAAGCCCCACATCACGATGCCTCCCTGACTCGGGACTGCCCACCGCCCACCCAGGCACTGCCAGGGACATGGAGTGCAGGGCTGTGGGAACCTGGGTGGGGGCTGCCCTGGGTACGGCCCCCTGTGGGGCTGGGCGCTCTCTCGGTAGCTGGCCGGGCTCAGCACGGGAGGGGAGGTGTGAGTGGGAGGCCCAGCTCCCCCAGGAGTAGAATCGCTGGGTCACGTAGTCATTCTAGGTTTAACATGTTGAGGGTTCGCTGAACCGCTTTCCACAGTCGAGGCTCCATTTTATTTTCCCATCGGCCGTGTTATGAGGGCTCCACCTTTTCTACGTCCTTGCCAACACTTATTATCTGTTTTTCGTGTTTAAAAAAAAAACTATAGCCACCCTATGGGTGTGAAGTGACATCTCACCTTGGTCTTGCGTTTCCCAGGCTGCTTTGCAGAGGAGGGGAGGAAGGGGCGTCAGCAAACGGAGGGGGCGGTGCAGGGTGAGGACTCAGCGGGACACACTGACTGTGAAGTGCCCGTCGACCCCCCCAGGACAGAGGTGGGACTGGCAGCTGGCGGTGAGTGGGGAGCGCGGGGAGGGGGGGTCTGGGCGGCAGTGCAGACTGAGGTGTCATCCCTGTCTGGGGCTATGTATTTATTTTTAAAGGGAAGGGAAAGGGAGGGAGAAAGAGAGGGAGAGAAACATCGATGTGTGAGAGAAACATCCGTCGGTTGCCTCTCTCTCCCATGGGTGGGTCCACCCCGACTGACCAGGGATCCAAACTGGCAACTCTTCGCTTTGTGAGACGATGCCCCACCCACTGGGCCACACCTCGGGGCTGTGTGGTGACATGTAAACCCATGAGGATACGGAGAGCGAGGCCTGTCGTTGGCAGAGGCTGGGCCCTGAGGACGGCGGGAGGAGGGAACCAGGGGGGCAGGGACCCACCGAGCTCTGGGGCAGGGGCGTCTGGGGGCGGGAGAGGGAGAGAGCCGCTTTGCTTGCGAACCTGCCTGGAATGGGTTTAGGAGCGAACGGAGGGAAAGCGGAAAGAGGGTAGAGACCACCCTTCAGAGGGTTTGAGGGGCTTTCCTGCAAAGGGAAGGGGGGACATGAGACGGCCTTGAAAGGGCGAGTGAGTCTTTCAGATTTAAGGCGGAAGGATGAAGAGCTGATGGGAAAGAGCAGCAGAAAGGAAACACACGACAATGCAGGAATGAGGGGGGTGGGTGCAGGGGACTTACCGCGAGGAGGTCCCTGAGACAGGGGGACAGGAGATGGGGCTCTGGTGGCGGAGTGGAGGGACGGGTCCTCTGAGGGTCAGGGGAGAGGACCCAGGAGGGTGGTGGTGCGGACGGGGGCTGAGGCGGCTCTCGGGCTGGGCGGGAGGGGGCGGAGGGAGGCAGGGAGGAGGCAGGCAGTAGCTGGGAGCAGGCAGGGGACGGGCCATGGGCCAGGGGCGTGGGACCCGCTTGCCCTGAGGCGCTCACAGCCCACGTGAGCTGACCCCCTGGCGTCCAGATGTAGAAAAGACACTTTTGCCTCAAGTCTCGTGCGCGGAGATGAAGCTTTGCCCACTGTAAAGCCAGCTGTTTACACCTGTAGCTAAATAAACCCTTTACCTCCTTGGAAAAGCTGCTGTAAACTTGCCCATTCTAGAAGGCCTTTGGGTTACACCTACCCAAACCAGGGTCTCTACCCTGGGATCCAGGGACTCCCTGGGGCCCTCAGACATATTTTCAGGATTCACAGGCTCCTTAAAAGAGGTCTTACGTGGGGGTTTTGTGTCAGCGGTAACTTAAACGCCGATTCTGGCCCTGCTGGACGACCGCGTGTGAGGGCACAGCGCCGTGGGGCGGGGGGGGTTCGTGCCCACCCTGTGTGTCTGTGTCTGAGAGCCCACTGGAGTGTTACATATTCCAGCTGGCAGGGACAGAACAGAGGCAGGGTAACGAGGGACAGATGTCAGACCTCAGTTCCGACGGAGGACCGCGCTGGGACAGCCGCCGGGACCTGCTTTGCTGCCGCTGAGCCGTGGGCGACTGGGTCTGAGCAAAATACCATCATTCTGTACGTTCGTTTGGTGCTGTTTGGATTTTACTGCTCATCTGTTATGTTTGCGTTTAATGCGTCTATTCGTTTCGGCTTGTAGTTCTGTGAGAACTAGAAACACAGCTTTAGCGTTTGCCCACGTGAAAATAGTTCGCTCGGCCAGCAGTGCTGGGAAGGCTGGGTTTGCACGGGCAAAGGACGGCAGGGCACCTTCCCCTGACGCCGTGTTCGAACTTCAACTCAGCGCGGATCAAAGGCCTGAACGTGAGCCCCGAAGCTAGGAAGCCCTTAGAGGGAAAGGTGGGGGCAAACCTTGATGCCCTTGGACGTGACAGTGACGTTGTGGGTGTGACACCCAAGGCACAGGCAACAGCAGAGAAAATGGCGAATCGGCTACGTCAAAGTAAAAAACTTTTGTGCGTCAAAAAACGCTCTAGAGAGTGGAAAGCCGCCTCCCAGGATGGGAGACAGTATTTGCAAACCAGAGAGTTGGCTGATAAGGGGTTAATCTCCAGAATGTATAAAGAATTCCTGCAACTCAACAACAAAAAAACAAACAACCCGATTAAAAGAATAAACAAAGGACCTGAGTAGACATTTTTTGGAAGGAGATACACAAATGGCTCATAAGCACATGAAAAGATGCTCAGTATCGCTAATCACTGGGAAACCAGAAATCAAAACCACAATTAGATACCACTTCACACCCACAGGATGACTATTATTTTTTAAAAAACACAGAAAATAACACCCGTGGGCTAGGGCATGGAGCAATGGGGGCTCTTGTGCACTGCTGGTGTGGAAGTAACATGATCAGTCACTGTAGAAAGTGGTTGGGTGCTTCTTCAGAAATTTAAATGTAGAATTAGCGTATCATCCTAGAATCCCACTTCTGGGTGTGTACCCAAAGGAACTGAAACCAGGGCCTTGAAGGGGTGTTTTTACACCCGTGTTTGGCTCTTCACAACAGCCGAAATGTGAAAGAAACCCGAATGTCCGTCAGCAGACAGGTAACCACAACAGGCACACACACACACAGTGGGCACACACACACACACAGCGGGCACACACACAGCGGGCACACACACAGCAGGCACACACACACAGCGGGATATCATTCCGCATTAAAAAGAGAGGAAATTCGGACACCCGGATGAGCCTTGGAGACACTGTGGCGAGTGAAACAAGCTAGTCACAGACAGACGGACACCATGCGAGCTGACTTACAGGGGACACCTAGAGTGGTCGGCTGCGTCAGGTGGAAAGCAGATGGTGGGTCTCCAGGGGCCAGGGGAGGGACACGGGGACAGAGCTTACTTTCGGAGGATGAAAAAGTTCTGAGACGGGTGTTGGTGATGGTTCAACAGTGTGAGTTTGCTTCATGCTACTGAACTGTACACTTCAAAATAGTTCAAGTGATAACTTTAATGTTATATATTTTACCACTAAAAAATGAAATGAACCCTGGGAGGGAGCTCATCAGCACTTCCAAACCCTGGGTGGTTCTGGTCTGGGCCAGGGTCTCCAGACAGAGCGCACTGTGTGACCCAGCCCCCACTCCTGGGGTGTCTGTGCCCGCCCACAGTTTGGGGGGACGCCTGCTGCTCTATCATCACCTCTCCTGAGAGCAGACATGACTCCGTGCGCCTCCCCAGGGGGGAATGGGGTGCAGGAGCACCGGGTGCCTCTCTCTGCCCCTCCTTAGGTCAGGAGGAAAGAGGACTCAGGTGAGTGCTGAGGCTGGAAGAAGGGCATGGAGCAGGGGTCACCAGCCTCTCGTCTCTGTGTCTCCTGGGCCCCCTGTATGCAGGCTGCACCTGGTCTCCTCTCCCCGATGGGACAGCGCTGGGGTGGGGGGACCCCCATCGGGAGGCGGCAGTTGCCCAGGACTCCCGCCTGGGCCTGGCGGGCAAGTTCACTGTGGGGGGAGGGGGGAGGAGTGATCGGTCTGGCTGTCCCAGCACTAACCCAGCTGGTTGCCGTGCTGGCTCTGTGTGGCCCAGTTGTTTCAGGGCTCTCTGTCCCAGTGAGTGGCCCCAAGAGAGCCCAGGCCTGTGTGGGCCCAGGTGAGGCGGTGCTGGGGTCTGAGGGGCCGGCCAGGTTGGGGCGAGAACAGTGAGGGGCCAGCCTGTCCAAGGAAGGCCCGTCGCTGAGGTGGGGATGGCTTTCCTGTCCCCACCTGGGCTCTCAGGTGCCCCCTCCTCCCCTGTGCCCTGTTCTTCAGATGACAATCTCCTGCCACCTCGTGCCCCCTGTCCCTTCTCACTACTTTTGTTTTTTACTCTACCCACGAACAAAGCCAAGGTCAAAATCAGCACCAGGAGCCACTGTTCATGGAGCATCTGCTATTGTGTATGCCCGCCTGAATCCTCACTGACAAGCTTGTGACTTGCGGCAAATTCCATCTGAGCCTCAGTTCCCTGTGCTGTAAAATGGGCACGTTAATACCAGCCCTGCAAGTGGCTGTGAGCTGGACCCTTAGCTGGATGGCCCCGGTGGGCCTTCAGCCAGCCGCCCTTTCTCTCCTTGATTCCGCCTCGTTGCGTCGCATGCTGACTCAGCTCTCGTTGGCACCCCTGGGTCTGCTGTGGACATGAAAACCACGTTGCCAGGCCCGTCAGACTGCAGGTGAAGATGTTAATTAGACGTTAATTAAGACCTACGCGGTCAAGTTGCCAAGTCTCAGAGCGTGGACTCGTGACGTCTTTTTGGTCCCCCGGGACGTTCCTCTCCAGCTACATGGGAGGAGGCGTCTGCGTTCCGGACTGTGAGGTTGCCCGGGAGCAGGGATCCCCATGTGCCAGGGAGGGCGTGACACCTGGAGCCGGGAGGGAAGAGGCCACGGTGCCCCGGGCTGCCCGGCCTCCTTGCCTCTGAGTCCCGGGAGCCACATGTCGAGGAAGGGTGATGAGCCAGGGAGCATCTGGCAGTTGCGAGAGCCCAGCAGATGGCACCCGCCAGGCTCGGGTTCCTCCCGCCGCCTGTGCTCCCCTTTCCCGGGGCCAGGACCCAGGATCGCAGGGACGGTGCCGTGTCTGAGGCAGAGGGAGAGAGAGTGGTGGCCGCGGGGTGGGGACCTACCAGGCCCCGGCACAGCGGGGTAGTGAGGATTTCGGCAGATACTCAATACCTTTGTCGAATGGATAATGGGATTCTCTAATCCTGGCAGGATTTAAACATTTGTCTGTGGCTGCATGACAAATAATGACCCACAGACTTAGTGGCTTAAGGCACTGTAAACACTTATCTCACAGAGTCGCTGTAGATCAGGAACCGGGAGCGGCTTAGCTGGATGGCTGAGTTTTGAGATTCCTCGTGAGGATGCCCCCGTGGGCCCGGCGGGGCTGGCGGCTCTGCATTCAAGAGGGCTCGCTGTTGCCCACGGTGGACCGGGGCTGGCTGTCGGCAGGCGGTGTCGGCTCCTCACCGCGGGGACTTGCCCATGGGGCTGCTTGAGCGGACGTCCTTGCGGTGTGGTGGCCGGACTCCTGCAGTGTGAGTGACCTGACAGAGAGGGAGACAGAAGCTACAGTGTCTTTTATGATCAGGATCCATTTCTACAACATTCCATGGCTTCGCACACGTCTTCCCATTAATGTGGGAGGGAGTGTGAACACCGCGGGGGTGGGGGTCACATGAGGGCATCTGCCCTAGTCTTGCCCTCCCGTCCCTCCCACACGGGAGTGTGCTTACCTCCTCCCAAGGTCCCCGAAAGCCTCCTAGTCCAGGACCTCGTCATCCGGGTCAGGTTCGGAAGGGGCTTCCTGGGTGAGGTCCCTTGGGTGCTGTTCTCTGAGTGCAGCTCCTCCTGGTCTGAAGGCGTGGGAACGAAAGGGACAGTTACCTGTCCCCCTCACCTGCCCCCCGCCCAGCATGCAGTGGCGTGAGAAGCATAAGCCGATTGTCGCAGACACTCCCCGTTCAAAAACAAGGTCAATAGCCACTGTGAACTGTATCGGAACTTCCAACTTTGGAAGCGCCTTCGTTCGGACTCAAGGGCCGGGAGTAATTCTCCGCGGCTTTTTTTAAAAAGATTTATTTATTTATTTTTAGAGAGCGAAGGGAGGGAGAAAGAGAGAGAGAGAGAAACATCAATGTGCGGTTGCTGGGGGCCATGGCCTGCAACCCAGGCATGTACCCTGGCTGGGAATCGAACCTGCGATACTTTGGTTCACAGTTCGGTGCTCAGGCCACTGAGCCACGCCAGCCAGGGCAGCACCAAACTCCTTTAGTCCCCCAGGGCTGAGCACATAGGCCGGGGCTGCAGAATATGACAAAGACAGGCTTTTGTCTGGAAAGATGGAAGAGGGAGACGGATGTGGCTGGCGGTTCAAGAGCAAGCACCGGCAGGTGTGAGCGGAGGGGGCGAGGGCAGAGGCCCCGAGGCAGACAGACTGGGTCAGGCACTTGACTCTGCAAAACGTGCCCTGAGCTGATGAGACACTGTTTATGGGTTTTATGTCACTTTGTGGATACTCACACATCTCTCTGTGAAAACCTCAACGTGTTTGATGACAGGGCGCTGCCCCGGGGCCTCTGGGGCCGTACCATAACACACAGTGTCTACATCCCATTACCTTCCTCGAACGTGAAGAAATCTGATTTCTGCAGTGCATGTGGCCTCAGGGCTCTTGGAGGAAGTCTGTGGATTTATAACAACATGAACCTCCCAGGGTTACTGCGGGAGCACGCCAGAAAACAGGTGGGAGGTGACATGCACAGAGGAAGACAGCGCAGGGACACAGCCGGGCTGGGCGGGGCAGAGGGGACACGGGCCCAGCCTCAGGGGGTCGGTGGGGTCAATGCCTCCAGAAGCAAGCAGCGGGCTATCTCTCTCTCTCTCATTGATCTAATCTTCACTGTATTTTTTCCCATTACCATTGAGTCCCCTCATACCTCCCCCTCCCCCAGGGAGTTTTTTCCTCAACAAACGGGTGTTATCTTCTGGGAGACAAGGAGAAAGGCCTGGCCTGTTCTTGGAATTGCCAGTCTGTTCCCAGGTGCAGCGCTCGGTCAGCCCTGCTGGATCTCTGGCCTCCAAGGGGTTTGGGTGGGGTGGCCGTGTCTCTGAAACGGGGTGCCAGGGCGCGAGGTGCTGCCCTTTGAAAGGGAAGCGGATTAATGTGGATGTACACTCTGGCCAGGGATCAGTTTACAGGACCTCGCTCAGCCAACCAAGCCACAGGGGCCAGGCCTCTACGTACTTTTATATACAATCTTGTGCCCTGCAGCCTTGCGGAGCTGATCTATTAGTTCTACCAGTTTTTTTTAAAGATATTTATTTATTTATTTTTAGAGAGGGAAGGGAGGGAGAAGGAGAGAGAGAGAAAAACATCAGTGTGCGGTTGCTGGGGGCTGTGGCCTGCAGCCCAGGCATGTGCCCTGACTGGGAATCGAACCTGCGATGCTTTGGTTCGAAGCCCGCGCTCAATCCACTGAGCTACACCAGCCAGGGCTTAGTTCTACCAGTGTTTATTGGTGGGTTTCTTAGGATTCTTTTAACGTACAAGATCACGTCATCCTCAAATAAAAACAGTCCTATTTATTTCTGTTCAGGGTAGATGCCTTTCATTCCATTTTCTTGCCTCCATGTCCTTGCTAACCCTCTAGTCCGGTGTTGAACGGACGTGGGGAGGGCAGACACCCCTGTCTGGTTCCCGATCGAAGGGAAAGGCCTCCTTTTCCTGCCTCTGTTAGGTTATCACGTGGTTTCCATTTCAGGTGAAAACACGCTCGAGTCCCCAGGCCCAAATCTCCTCCGGTCGTAGCGTCTAACCCTTCCCATGGGTCGCTGGACTCGGTTTACTAGACCAGCGGGTCCTTGAATGACGTCATTTCATTCCACGTCATGTCGTTAAAATGTGGATGAGAAAAAACATGGACTCCCAGCTGGGGCCACCATCCGTGTGGAGTTCGTGTGCTCTCCCCACGTCTGTGTGAGTTTTCACTCGGGACTCCCCCTGCCCCCTCACCTCCCAAAGGGTGCACGTCGGGTGAACTAGCGTGCCTCCGTGGTCACGGCCTGAGTGAGCGTGAGCATGGGTGGGCGTGGCCCGTGGTGGACCCGTGTCCTGTCCAGGGTGGGTGCCTGCCTTGCACCCTGGGCTGCTAGGAGGGGCTCCCCGGCCACCCTCAACCCTGAACAGAAGTAAGTGGGTTGGAAAAAAATGACCCTTCTTGTTTTCATTCATCTTTACTAAATAGATGCATAGCTCACATTTATTTCGATGTTTCATGTCGGAAGTGTTTGGGGTGTTTAGTTAGAAGTCTGGTGACATTTATGTGACCGGAAATATGCTGTAGGAACTTAAGTCTTATTTACATCAACTAGCCTATAGTGAGACTGGTGTCATTACAGGTCATTTCACTTAAAGGTACAATTCCTGAGAAACTACCTGCAGTCACTGAGTAAGGACTTGCCATAGTTTGCGAAGGATTTCTGCATCTGTGTTCTTAAGAGACATTGTTCTATAGTTTTACTTTCATACGGCGTTTTCACGCACAGTGTCCGTGTCAGGGTGACAACTGGTCTCGTAGGATGAGTTTGTGAGCGCTCTCATCTGTGTTTTGGAAGAAGTTGTGGAGAACTGGTATTAATCATTTATACGTTTGTAGGACTCGCCACATCCGAGCCTGGACTTTTCTTTGAGGACCGTTTTCTGATGACCAGTTCAACCTCTTTACTTGGTATTGGCATATTTAGATCCTCTGTTTCTTCTAGAGTCAGTTTTGGCAGTTTGTGTCTCTCTAGGAAGTTGTCCGTTTCACCTGAGTTATCTTATTGGTGTCCCACTATACTCATTTTATTAAAATTTGTTTTTATGAGAGGGGAAGCGAAGAAGAAAGAGAGGGAGAGAAACACTGACGTGTGAGAGCCACATCAGCTGGTTGCCTCTGGCACCCCCGCCCCCAGCTGGGTGCAGGATGGAAAGCCAGGCATGTGCCCTGACTGGGAATTGAACCAGCGACCTGTCAGTTCCTAGGCCAGCGCTCAATCCACTGAGCCACACCAGCCAGGCCCACTTACACTCCTTTGAAAGAGTACTTCACATCTGAAGGTGATGGCTCCTTGCTTGAAACTCTTTCCTCTTGGTTTTCACAACATACTCTCTTAATAACCATGGGACTTGGGATCGCTCCTTTAGCCTCACTGGGACAGGGCTGCTCACAGGGCCTTCTCGCTGAGTTCTCGCGAGAATCGGGGAGAGGACTCCCAGGAGGTGTGGCGCATGGCCCCTGGCACTCGGGCAGCACGGAAAACCTGCTCATTATTGTCCTTTCTATCTCCCGGCCTTCCGTCATCTCTCTGGCCACCCGCCCTCAGTCTCGGCAGCTGTATGTGAGGGCAGTGGTTCTCAGCTGGGGCGGGGGGGACTTTGCCCACTAGGGGACAACGGGTGATGTCTGGAGACATTTTGCGTTGTCACAACTGGGGGGATGCTACTGGCAGCTAGTGGGTAGAGAGACCAGGGACGCTGCTAAACGTCCTGCCATGCACAGGACACGCCCCCAGCACCCAAGTGTTATCTGGGCCCAGATGGTAACGGTATTGAAGTTGCTATGGAAACAGCTCTACACAAGTATTGTAAAAAGAGTTGAAAATACAGATAAGAAAAAAGTAATCCCCTGTAATCCTGCCACATCAAAAGACTTTCAGTTAGAAACAAATATTCAAAAAAAAAAAGAATGTTTTAGCCCAGGCGGGTGTAGCTCAGTGGATTGAACTCTGGCCTGTGAACCAAAGGGTTACAGGTTCAATTCCCAGTCAGGGCACGTGCCTGGGTTGCAGGCCAGGTCTCCAGTAGGGGGTGTGCGAGAGGCCACACAGTGATGTTTTCCTCCTCCTCCTTCCCTTCCCCTCTCTCTAAAATGAGCAAATAAAATCCTTTAAAAAATTTAAAAGGTAGGAATGTTTTATAGTGAGAATATTCTGGGTCTTTTGAATTCCCCCCCAGCCATACTGCGTACCTGGTTATGTGACCTAATAGATGTAGTGCCATGTCAGTGCCCAGCAGGTCCTGGCCAGTCTGTGATATGCCTTCCTGTCCGTCCTGATGAGAGGGGGCAGGGAAATTCCCAACTTCCCTGGAGTGATCCTTGGAAGGTGGGCTTAGTCAGGCAAGGGTGGGCAGGGCTCCTGCTTTGTCTGTGGTGGGGGGAGACCTACAAACTCATTCCCTGGGGGGCCTGATGTGTGCCTGAGGGTGTGCGCCTAGGTCTGTTCCCGTGCACCACCCAGCTGGAAGGCAGGCAGGTGCACTAGAGACTCCATAGCCTCACTCAACACAGGGAAGGAAAAAGCGAGTTAACATTGGTATATTCATTCGGCTGGCTTCTTTGGTTACCTAGTGGTTCTGCAGAGTTTTCCGGGGGCTGAGGGCTTCCCAGGCGGGCGTGTGGCCTCCCTCCGGCGCCTTCCCACCTCGAGCCTCGGGCCTTCTTTGTAACGCTCCGCCTCTCACGTGCTCAGCTGAGACCCGGGGCTCTGACGACGGCTGGGTCCTCCCTGGAAAGGAAGTAGCTGTACGACTCAGACCCACGGGTGAAAACTCAGACTCACTCGCAGTCGCTGCGCACAAACAGGCCGTGGGCCACGGCCGAGTGGGCAGGCACAGGTACTGTGTTTTACTCCCGGTTGGTCATTCTCCCGTTGGAGGAACGCCAGCCATGAGGGTCTCGGTGTCAGGCGCGCTCCCTGTGTACAGATCGGGCCCAGAGAAGCAGCCACTCTCCCAGCGCTGAGGCGGAGCCTGGGGCCTCGGATCCCCAGGCCAGCATATCCCGTGGGAAGCCCTTTCCCTCCTGGCCCATTGGACCCCGTGGGGCCGGTACACTCAGGTCCTGGGCTCCCACATGCTGATCTGAGGACCTTGAAATCATGACCTTGAAATCGATAGGAAATTCCCAAAACAGGCAGGTTCCAAACCTGTGGAAGAGACACCTCTTGGGAGTGGGTGGGCCAGAAGGGGGAACAACACATCTCTCTCTCTCTCTCTCTCTCTCTCTCTCTCTCGTCGTGGGGACATGGTGCCCCGTGGATAGTTGACCTTCCTCCCTGTGTTTGCCTCAAACCTTCCCGATGCCGCGTGGAGCCCGCAGGATCCATTTGATGCCAGCGTCACCCCTACCAAAGGGGACAAAACCCCGAGACAGGTGATCCTCAGGCAGGAGCCACCGTTCTTCGGGAGCTAAAACCTGTCGCCTCGCTGGGCAGAGCCCCCACTTAACAGTAGGAGGGGCGACGGCGACAGCTTAGAAGCTGGGCCTCTGGCTCCGCGAAAGGTGACTTTGAACGGTGGCGTTTGTTCTTGACGAGGTCTGGGTGGCTGAGCTCCCCGTGACTAATGACTCCAGCTGGAGGCCCTGCTGCCAGGAGCCGTGCGGGGTAACAAAGGCCTGCTTCTCAACGGCGCCTTTTGCGTCGTTTTTGTTATCAGCCCCGTGTGTCTAACACACACAGGTGGGAAGAACAGAGCAGCGAAGCACACGTGCCCTCACCCCACCGAGGTTTGGTCGTTAGCCAGATTTTGCCACGTTTGCTTCATCTTTCCCTTCCTTCCTTCCTTCCTTCCTTCCTTCCTTCCTTCCTTCCTTCCTTCCTTCCTTCCTTCCTTCCCTCCCTCCCTTCTTTCTTCCTTCCTTCCTTCCTTCCTTCCTTCCTTCCTTCCTTCCTTCCTTCCTTCCTTTCTTTCTTTCTTTCTTTCTTTCTTTCTTTCTTTCTTTCTTTTTTTCTTTCTTTCTTTCTTTCTTTCTTTTTCTCTTTCTCTCTTTTTCTTTTTTCCTTTTTCTCCCTCCCTCCCTCCCTCCCTTCCTTTCTCTCTCCCTCCCTCCCTCTCTTCCTTCCTTCCTTCCCGTGGAAGTATTTAAAATAATGTCTCAGTCACACTGTGACTTCACTTCTACATGTTTCCATAAACGTGTCCGTGCACAAACATGCATTTTCTTGCATAAACGCGAAGCCATGGCCACACCTAACAAAACAAATAATAGCGCCTCGGGGTTATCTGATACCCAGTTCACAGCCAGGTTCTGTTTGCCTCAGAAATGTCTTTCTGCACCACAGCTGGCCTGTTGGAGTCTGGGTCCAGGAAAAGGCCTGTGCGTAGGGTTTTGTCTTTGGGTCTCTTAAAGGCCTTTCCAACATAGGGAGGTTCTTCTCCCTTCTCTCTCTTTCTTTTTAAAAATTTTAAAAGGATTTTACTTATCTATTTATATTTAGAGAGAGGAAGAGAAGTAGAAAGAGAGGGACAAAAGCACCAATGTGTGGTTGCCTCTCACAGACCCCAAACCGGGACCTGGCCTGCAACCCAGGCCTGTGCCCTGACTGGGAATCGAACCAGCGACCCCTTGGTTCACAGGCCTGTGCTCAATCCACTGAGCCACACCAGCCAGGGTCCCCCTTTCTCTCTTTAATTTAATGTCACTGACTTACTGTAGAAGCCTGGGACCCCAAGGATCAGTCCACGTTCTGGACTTCTCTGTCGGCTTCCTTATTGTACTGCTCCCTTACCTCTTTCCCCGGTACTTCCTGCCATGGCTGTTGGCCTCGGAGGTGCCGTTAGAGTTAGGGTGACTTTCTCGTTTTATAAGACTGCTCCCTGGGTGGTGCTGGGGCCTCCAATCACGCCACATCGGGAGGCACACGCAGTGACCTTGCCCCTCTGCAGTGATGCTGAAACTGATCTGTGGGGTTTGGTGGTGACAGCCTGTCCCCTCCGTGTAAGGTCCCTCATTTGGGAGCTGGTCTCCACAGATGTTCCCCCAACGAACCATGACTCCCGGTGTGCACGGCCTTCCTATAGCCCCTGCCCCTGAAACCTGGAGGCTGTGACCTGCTTCCCACCCTCGGATGTGAGGGAGTGACACTGATTTCTGAGGCTGGGTCATAAGAAGCCTCGTCACTCCCCACTTAGTCCTTCTGGACTCCCCCTGTCCGGGAGAGGTCTCACCCTCCCGAGACCGCCATGCTGCGAGGACGCCCACGCTAGCCAAGCCGAGAGGTCGGGTGACGAGACGGATGCCCCACCTGTCCCTCTTGTTCCCGTCCTCCCGCTGAGACGCCGGGCAAGAGAACGGTGGATGGAGCTGGTGAGGAGGTGACCAGCCCCGGCCTCCATCCAGCCCCAGCTGCCTGAGAGGCCCAAAGCAGACCTGCCCGCCCGAGCCCGCTCAGCTCTGACCTTGGCCAGATGACCTTTGATGTCGCGGCTGTTGGCTCCTGCAACTCGCTACCTATCGGAACCCCGTCAGCTTTTCCTCTGAGTGTATTGACCATTGGTCATCATGGCTGGGACCAATGATCTTATTAGAACTTACAAAATGCTGCCTTTCTAATTCTACTTTTCCTCCCACATTTATTTGCAGGAATTTTTTTCTTGGCAAGGAGAGCTCCTGGGTGGCCCTGAGGAATGGGCCCCCCACGAAAGACAGGGAAATTGGCCAGCTCTTTCTTCCTCACCGGTGGCCTCCCTTTCACAGCAGCGACCTGGCCCCTCTGGATCCGTGGCTCAGACCAAGGCAGGAGAGAGAGAGGAGCTGGAGGAAGGTGAGCAGCGGACTTGGTTTCCAAGGAAACCACAAGGTAATCAGCAGGCCCACGGAGGATCATTGTCTCTGTCCTGATCAAAGCCAGATGCTGTCACCTTCTAAGCTGGCAGGTGCTTGCGCAGGGACCCAAATGGGTCCCCGGGGAGAAGACAATGGGCTTGGAGAGACTGCGGGAGTGGCTGCTCTGTCCCCTGGGCCCCAACTGGCTTCCTCTCCCACGACCTCCCCTTCCCCTCAAAGACATACCCCTTCCCCCCAATCTCCTTGAGGCTCAGGGGAGCCTAGTTTGGGGGTGAGGGCTACACGGAAAGATGTCTTCCCTGGAGCTCCGAGGGGTAGGATGCCTTTGCTCGGAGCTTGTCTGGGCTGTCATCAGCTAGGACTCCAGTCGGAGGGCCCTCCTGGTCCTGGGGCAGGGGGATGGCAGGCCCGAGTCCCGAATCCTCCAGAAGGAAAAGGTGCAATGACCCTGTGTCCGGCGAGCAGACAGTTATTTCTTTTAAAAATTTCTTCAGTTTTTTTTAAGATTTCTAGATTTATTTTTAGGGAGAGGGGTAGGGAGGGAGAAAGAGAGGGAGAGACACATCAATCAGTGGCCTGTCACATGCCCCCAAAGGGGGCCTGGTCCGAAACCCAGGCACATGCCCTGACTGGGAATCGAACTGGTGGCCTTTCAGTTCTCAGGCCGGCGCTCCGTCAGTGCACCGAGCACACCAGCCAGGCGAGCCGCAGCCGTCTGAGGTGGCCGAGGCGCAGCTCTGCCTGGGGCCGTCTGGAGCCCTGTCTGGCGAGCACTGGACACGGTGATGGGGGGCTCAGAGCTGCAGGGACGGGATGTCGGGAACTCTCCCCAGGACGCCCTGAGGTGGGCACCGTCTTCGCCCACCCGTCCCTCCAGATGTGGGAAGGGAGGCCCGGCAAGTCTGGGTCACTTGTCCAAGGCTGTCCGAAGCACCTCCTGCTCTCTTCCTGCAGAGTTAGCCCCCGACGGCCAGCCTGGCCACAGCCCCCTCACCGGGGACCGCCTGGTGACGGACATCACCTCATATCAGTGTTTGTTATCCACGCTCACTGGGGTACTGGGCTTTTTCGTTTGATCCACAGTATGGATAGCGGGCCCGCTTGTCTCGTACTCCAGGTTCTGACCGTGACTCTGGACGGACCCCAGTGTGTCTGGGGCGGGTGGGGACGAGGGCATGGAGTTCTGGCCGCTGCGTCCCCCCTTGGCAGGGCTCAGACATGGACCGAGACCCAGAGCCTGCAGACAGGGAGCGAGGGGTCCCAGCTGTCCCCTTGCCCTTGGAAGTCCCCAGGCTGTGGTTGCCCGAGGCCACGGGTGCTGCTGTTGTGTGGCAGGCAGGCCGGCTGCTGGCCACGTGGCCATGATGAAGGCCCGGGA
The DNA here is from genome assembly GCF_004126475.2 of Phyllostomus discolor. Classification (NCBI taxonomy): domain Eukaryota; kingdom Metazoa; phylum Chordata; class Mammalia; order Chiroptera; family Phyllostomidae; genus Phyllostomus; species Phyllostomus discolor. The sequence continues at coordinate 165,002,440 of NC_040908.2, forward strand.
GGTGGCTCCTGGGACCTTTGCGGGACATGAGCTTTTGCTGCCCTTGGTTATCTCCGAGGTCCTCTGTCTGACAGCCTCATGAGTTCATTGTCCCCAAACCAGGAATTAGCCACTGCCCACCCCCACGCTAGGAGGAGCCGGCTCCCAGGGCTGCTGGCTGGGCAGGGATGTTGGGAAGGGAACCCCGAACGCGGGAAGGTGAGGAGTCAGCAGCCTCTCCCGACATCTGCTCCTCCCCCTCCCGCCTCAGCGGCACAGCTGCCGGTGATTAGGGTGGGTCTGACCTTGCTCCCGGCACCAATGCTGGGCCCTGATTGGTCTACACCAACCCAAGTCACCCCGCTCGCTGGTCCACGGGGACTTTCCTTGGTCTAGGGGAGTGTGCTTCTCGCCCCCCAGCGGCGTGCCGGAGATGATTGGAACTGACTGGTGGGAATCTATTGTGGGGGTCTCTTTCCAGCTGTGTCGTCAGCTTGGAATTGGTCACGGTGGGAGCCTTTGCACCACAGAAATTGGCAAGTGCCACAGATCTGGGTCTCCCCACCCTTAGAGCTGGCTCACACTGGCGGCGGTCAAGGGGGCAGGAGGCCCGTGACCACAAAGAGGCGGACGGTGGGAAGAAGCAGATGCCCGGGAAACACATTCATCATTTAGATGACGTCACCTGACCACACCTCACCCCTGGACACCTGGGTTCTACTCCCCATCTCCTCCAGAGCGTCCCGAGTGATGCAGCTCGGCCGCTGGGACCAGGCCGGCTCCTCTGGTGCCCAGGCCTCTCGTTTTTGTCCAGCAGTGAAATTCTCCAGCCTCACGCACGGCTGCTTCCCAAGGAGGCTTCTGCCCCGGCCCTTGAGATGGGCCAGCGCAGCTCCTGAACACCTTGACGCTAAAGTCAGAGGATGGGAGAAGGGGTGGGGGAGAGGGCAGGAGCGCTCTGGTGGGGGGGGGGGAGAGAGAGGGAGGGGTGGGGGGACGAGAGGGGGAGGCCTGGAGTGGGGACAGGCCGTGGGAGGGTAAGAGAGGAGATTTCACACAGTGTAATTGTGGGGTTCTTCTGTCGTTTCCTGAGAAGTGTTAGTTGAGGATATTTGAATGGCTTCTGGACTGGTCCACTGGTTCTGCCAGAGATAGCCCTGGACCGCGAGTTCTGTCCTGCCCTTGGTTGCACAGGTGTCCCTGCACCCCGAGGGGCCCCGATGTCTGGGGCGGAGGCGAGACTGGATGAGCCCGAGCCGCACTCTGGCCTGTCCTCCTGGGGTTTCCCCCGGAGAAGAACGATGTCCCGGGTGTTTAGGGAGCAACGGTTTCCACAGCTGTGGACACTGTCGAGCTTTCTGTCCCCTGGGAAATCTCTCGGCCTGTTCTCACGTACTCGGGTCTTTCTTGTAGCAAAGAATGTGGGGCCAAGCAGGATGTAGAGACCTGGGGAAAAACGGAGACCCCCGCCACCCAGTCTTTGGTCTGCGCCTCGGGCTACACACCAGGCGGGGGAGGGGCTCGCCCTGTCAGCCTTCTTGCCGCTGGTTTTGAGTCCCCAGGAGCTGTTTCTGGTCTTTAAAAAAGCCCTTTGCTTCCTGGCTTCTCGCCTATGGTGCTGTGGAAGCAATTTCTGCAAAGGTCACGTTCCCCCTCCTGCTGCTGATTAGAGGGGGGTCTTTGCTGGGCTCTGCTCCTTAACCCTCCTCCCCGGGCGGCGCCTGCTGAGCATTCCTCCCTCTGAGACGCTGGAGACAAGGCTCCCCTTGGCCTCTGGGACATTTTTATCCCTCTCCTGGGGGGCCGGGGCTTGCTTCCTGCCCTGGGGGTCCCCCCTCCACTCTGCCATTGGTTCTCTGTCTTCTTCAGGCATTTTGTCACCGTTTCTGTGGTTTCAGTTAGCCCCTCTCTCCGGAGAGAGGGTGGACGGCCTTGAGGACTGTGAGTTCTCCAACCCTGATACCGTCCTCCCCGGGAATGACCGACAGTCGTTAGCTGCAGGGCTGAGAGAGGTTCGGGGACCCCGAAGAGCAGGGGTCTCACACCCCAGTGCCAGGAAGGGCCGGGCAGGTGACCCAGAGGGGTGGCCGGGGCCAGGTGTGAGACAACAGGGAGAGGAGGGGGCTGTGGGGAGCTGGGCGGAGGGATCCCGTGGACAGGGCAGGCACAGCCCAGCTCTAGCGGGCGGCCGTCATGTGGGAATGACGAGGCTCCGCCTTGTGGGAGCCGAGCACCTGCCCCCCAGGGACACCGGCGAAGAGAAGGGGCGCCTGTGCACACTTCCTACCAGGGGAGCTGCGTTCTCCGGGAAGCCAGCTCCCTGGTGCCCCTCCCGGCCGGACCTCTCCGACCTCTGAGTGGCTGGAACACCGTGACGCCCTCCCGTGGTCCTGATCGCATATTTCCCGGGCGATGGAGGTATCGGTTAGCTGTTGCAACCACGGTGTCGTGTAACCAGTCACCCATCCCCGAACTCTGGGGCTTAGAACGAGAATGAGTTATTCTCGAGACTCCCTGGGTCGGTTGGGGCTTGGCTGATGCGACTGGACTGGGGCTGCTCGGGCAGCTCGGCCCACGTGTCCCGTCCTCCTCGGGCGGGCGGGCCGGCGGGCGGGCTGGGGCGCGCGTCTCCCCGACAGAGGCCGAAGCGGGTGAGCAGGCGCACGAAGCCTCCTGGGACGGGCCAGCCGACGCGCCTGCGCACTGCTCTGCCGACGCGTTAGTTTTGACAAACCGAAGGTCTGTCTGCAGTCACCCTGCCTCGAGCCAGTCTGTTGACACCACTTTCCCTTTTTATGCTTTAAAAGATTTTATTTATGTATTTATTTTTGGAGAGGGGAAGAGAGGGAGAACGAGGAGGAGAGAAACATCGATGTGAGAGAGAAACATCCTTCGGTTGCCTCTCGCACACCCCCTAACGGGGGGACTTGGCTCACAACCCAGGCGGGCGCCCTGACTGGGAATCGAACTGGTGATCTTTCGGTTCACAGGCCGGCGCTCAGTCCCCTGAGCCACACCAGCCAGGGCGGTGCCACCTTTCTAACAGCATTTGCTCACTTTGTATTTCTGAGTCACATTTCGGTAATTCCCACACTATCTCAAACGTTCTCATTGTTATTATAAATGCCTCGGTGACCTGTGAACAGAGATTAGGTGCCTGCAAACTTGCAGGAAGAGCTGGAGAGGCAGACCTGGGGCTGGGCTTCCAGGGGCGGCCGTTGGGGCGGCACCACAGACCTGGCTCGGGAGGGAGTGACCAGGACGCTGGGGACTCGGCCTGCCAGCACCGCATCATCCCTGCTGGCCACAGGGTCAGGACACCGCTGTCACGACTATGGGCTCCAGGAGGGCCAAGCTTGGCCATAATTTGCCCTGGAGGTAGGTGTCCTACGTTGGCTCTGCCCTGGGGACCTCGGCACCACAGCCCTCCTCCCTGGTGGCCTGAAATCAGAAGCAGGGCCCGGCTTCACTTGTGCCCTCCGGTCTGGCCCAGGCGCAGCGGCTCCTCCATGGGAGGGAGCGAGGTCGTGGGCGGAGCCGAGCCGCACGGGTGTCTGGGACGTGCGCTGCGTTTTCCCACCTTCTGGCAAACAGCCCGGGCCCTGCAAGGGGCTGCAATGCTACGGCTTCCCCAGTGGTTGGACTTGCCGGCCTTCTTCTCGCCTTGCTTCACCTTCCCTGGCTTGAACAACTCCATTTCTCCTCCTGACCTCCCCCACCCGCTCCGCTTCCGATGTGGAAGTGCCGCTGGGCTCCTGAATTCTGCTGTGGCTAATTTTCCCACCTAAACAACCTGCTTTACATTTCTGGTTCCCTCTCATCCTATCTAAGCATTCAAGAACGAAGGTGTTAGAAACCCCTTGCCCCTGATGTTTTACCTGTCCGTGCTGCCCACAGCACCCCCACCCCAAAGAGAACTCTGGGACACCTCCCTTCCCCTCCCTCCCTCCTTTGCCACTGCCCCCAGCTCGACTCCAGAGTTCTGCCGACGCTGTTAGTTCCGTTCTTAGGCACCACCGAGTTCTCCCACAGTGCATTCCCTGGGTCCTCAGGCACAGCCGCATCCACCGGAATGTGGCTACAGACCAGCTCTGCGGCTCACTGCTGTTTCCCGTCCTCCGCGTCTCCTGCTCTTCCTGCGTCTTTCCGTCCCCCGATGGGATGTCCAGCCTGTGAGAGCGCTTTCCGGCCTGTCTTCCTCGCTGCTCACGCAGGAGTCTGTCTTGTCTTGCTCGGCTGCCTCCTCTCCCTGTCCGTCAGTGGGCTCCCTCCCTTCTCCCGTCCGGGGAGGCTCAGGGGAAGCCTGGCTGCTCGTCCGGCCGGGGCCTTGCTGTGCTGCGGCCTCAAACGCTCTCTCTCCCCCGGGAGGTTGGCTGCCATCACGGGGTGGGGGTTCTGTGCTCCCCACTCCTGCCTGCAGCCCTTTGAGAGCTCAGGGTCCATGTCTCTCTTCTCCTCTGCTGTTGCTTAAACGCCCACGCCCGCTGTTGTCCACTTGTCTCCTTCTAGAAGCCCCGTTGCCCACAGTGTGGGGTCTGATTTCGCACACAGCCCGTTCTGGCTGGTGCCTCCCTTCCTTTGTGATTGTCTCTGTCAGGCGGGCTCTCCCATGGAGTCTTCCAGAGCGTGGCTTTTGTTCTCAGAGGAGCTTGCTTTGTTTCACTTCCTCTATCAAGTCATAATTCTGGGAATCGCATGCGTGCCTGCGTTCTGAGTTCTCGAAAGTCTTCTTTCTGTGTTCTGTGGGCATCGTCACCCCCCGCCCCCCACCCCGCCCCCGGCCCCCGCTGACACTGCTCATCCGCGTCAGCAAGCCTCTTCCCTGGGTGCTGAGCGCCGAGGGGCCCCGGTCCAGCTGGGGTGGGCGCCTGTCTTGGCCCGCCCACACGAGCCGCTCCCTGGATCTGTCCGGGCCCAGCAGTGGGAGTCTGGGGGTGGGACTCGGGGTTGGCGGTGACCCACCTGGCGAGACTGGGAACCTTCACTGAAACGTATATTGTGTACTTGCAGGTCTTGGATGGAAGGGGCAGAGAGCCAAGGGCTGAAGCTGTGCAGACCCAAGGAGGCTCTGACCCCCAAACCCACTTCAGATGTGTTCAAGAAGGTTAATGCCAAAGGACCCTGAGGCCATGGACAGTGAAAAAGGAGCTTCGCTGAGAGAGGGGGACTAGGGCCCTTCTAGGGGGGCTAGCGATGCCCTTTACGTGGGAGGAAGAGCCAAGTGGGTGCATGATGACTACAGAGGGAACTGTGGTGAGGACAGGGTTTGGTGTTGGCTAAATCTGGCTCGTTTTCTTCCTGGCACAGAACTAAACTACAGTTCCCAATTTCCCCTGAAGCTGGGTGGGTCCACGTGACCATGTGACCTATGCTGACCAAGGGCGTGTGAGCAAAAAGGCCCCTTGTGCAGTGATCTGGGGGCCATATCTTGAGGATAGCTGAACTACACAAAGGAAGGATCTCAGATCTGCTTGGAGGACAAGTGCAAGGGAGGAGCACCCAACCGGGAATACCCACGTTAGACTTTGCATGAGCAAGAGACAAACTTCCGTTGTGTCAGCGGTAGAGGTTGGGAGCGTGTTTGTTACAGCAGCTAGCCTGTGCTGACTAATACAGAGGCATTTCCTGGAAGCAGACCTCTCCTCACAGCTCATTGGCCAGAACAGCTCTCTCTTACCTCATTGACAGGTGAGGTTGACATCCAAACAACATCAGGGTTTTGCCAGCAAGGAACAAAGGGGGAAATGATTTGCTGTGGGCAACGGCCAGTGGCTTGTTTGCAGGTGAAGCTAACTGGTGTTTTATATATTTATTGGCTAATTTTGCCAATTGTCTCTTTCTGTCCTTTGCCTATTTTTCTATCAAGTTTTCGTTCTTTATTTAATGAATTATAATTCATAGTTTAGGTCTTCTGATGAATTAGGGCTTGTGACGCACACCTGTCATTGTCTTTGTCATCCACTCAGCATCCAAATCCCCTTCCTTTGTTTGAGGTATCACCCAATTTCTGCCGTGGAAGCTGGAAATGTCAGGAGCTTGCTTCCCAGCCTCCTTTGCAGCTGGGATGCTGGCCCGTGACTGAGGCTTAGCCATTCAGATGCTCTTGCCTCAGAGATGCATTAGAAGCTAACGATCGGAGATAGCAGGAACCATGCAGACTTTATGCTGAAGAGGGAAGGAGCAATGGCAGCTGACCTATGGCAATGCCCTGTGTCCAGCATGGGAAGTGACAGTGGGGTCTTTACTTACTGTAGCAAATTGCCACCCCTTTCTGAGAGGCCTTCAAGACTGGCTCTCCAGGTTTCCTGGAGTCTGTGCCATTCTCAATATCCATCCCTTCTCTGCTTAAATCAGCTAAACTCAGTTTCTATTGTTTGAAAGAAAATAAATCAACAACCACCACCAAAAAAATCAACTGTGATAGTCACCCTTTGTCTATATTATCTGTCACAAATCTTTTTCCCAGTTGCCATTTGTCTTGCGATGTGTATATACAATAGCTTTTCCTCTAAAGAAGTTTTAGATTCTTATTTTATTTTTAATTATATTTTATTGATTATGCTATTACAGTTGTCCCAATTTTCCCCCTTTGTTCCCCTCCACCCAGAATCCCCTACTCCCTCAGGCTGTCCCCACACCTTTGTTCATATTCATGGTCATGCACGTAAGTTCCTTGGCCGCTCCATTTCCTATGCTGTACTGTACATCCCCCTTGGCTACTCTGTAACTATCTGTGCTTCTTAATCCCATCACCTCTTCCCCCATTCCCCCACACCCCACTCCCATCTGGCAACCATCAAAATGCTCTCTGTATCCATGATTCTGTCTCTGTTCTTGCTTGCTTAGGTTTTAAGATTCAATTGTTGACAAGTATGTATTTATTGCCATTTTATTGGTCATAGTTTTGATTTTCTTTTCTTAAATAAGTCCCTATAACTTTTCATATAACAATGGTTTGGTGATGACGAACACCTTTAGTTTTTTTCTTGTCTGGGAAGCTCTTTATCTGCCCTTTGATTCTAAATGATAGCTTTGCTCGGTAGAGCAATTTTAGCTGTAGGTCCCCACTTCCCATGACTTTGAATATTTCTTGCCAGTGCCTTCTAGCCTGCAAAGTTTCTTTTGAGAAATCAGCTGACAGTCTTATAGGGACTCCCCTGTAGGTAACTACTGGCTTTTCTCTTGCTGGTTTTAAGATTCTCCTTTTATCTCTAACCTTTGGCATTTTAATTATGATGGAGTGGGCCTCTTTGCATCCATATTGTTGGGGACTCTGTGCTCCCTGGAATTGCATGTCTATTTCCTTCATCAAATTAGGGAAGTTTTCTTTTATTATTTTTTCAAACAGATTTCCAATCTCTTCTTGTTCTTTCTCTTGCCCTTCTGGCTCCCCTGTGGTGTGAATGTTGGAACACTTGAAGTTGTCCCAGAGGCTGCTTATGCTATACTTGTCTTTTTGGACTCCTTTTTCTTCTTGTTGTTCTGATTGGTTGTTTTTTGCTTCCTTATGTTCCATATCATTTATTTGATTCTTGACTTTATTCACTGTACTGTTGATTCCCTGTAAATTGTTCTTCATTTTCATTAGTGAATCCTTCATTTCTGACCAGATCTTTTTTATGCTATTAAGGTCCTCATTAAGTTCCTTGAGCATCTTGATAATCAGTGTTTTGAACTCTGCATCTGATAGATTGCTTATCTCCATTTCATTTAGCTCTTTTTCTGGAGGTTTGATCTGTTCCTTCATTTGGGCCATGTTTCTTTGTCTCCTCATTTTGGCAGCCTCCCTGTGTTTGCTTCTGTGTATTAGGTAGAGCTGCTATGACTCCCTGTCTTGGGATTATGGCCCAATGTCATAGGAGCCCTGTAGGATCCAGTGGCACAGTCTTCCCTATCGCCCAAGCTGAGTACTTGAGGTGCACCCTTCTTTTGGGCTGAGTGTACTCTCCTCTTATAGTTGAACCTTGGTTGCTGTTGGCAAGTCAATGGGAGGGATTTACCCAGGCCAGTCAGCTGCAAGGACTGGCTGTGACCACTGACCGCCAACCTCTACCCTCTGTGGAAGCTCATCTGTGCAGGGGCAGGATGGTGGTGCACTGATGTGGTCCGTAGCTGTCCACTGGGTGTATTGGCCCTGGGGTTTCCTGGGTGGTACAAGCCAAAGTCAGCCCCCACCTGTGTTTTGCTCAGGGCCACCCTGCCTGAGCTATAGAGCAGTTTGAGATGGCTGCTACTTGTGCTGGGCTTGGAGACTCCCAGACAAAGCCAAACTATGAATCTAGACTGACTGCTGATAGTGCCAGGCCCAGGGCCACTTAGCAAGAGGTATGGGGGATGGTGTTGGGGGCTCATTAAGGCCAGCTGTTGCTTCTTGTTTGAAAGGATTTAGGAAGTCGTGAAGCTTGAGCCAAGACCAGTCACTCATATGGCAAAGCTACTGTTAACAGCTGTAAGTTGGGTGGGATGGACCCTCAGGGGATCTGCAGGACAGGACAAACAGGATTAGCCAGGTTGATGGAGTCTCAGATATGGTGCCTACCTGCTGGCTCGGTGGCTCTGCCTGCCTTTCTGTCTAGGAGGAAGCTGTCCCCCAGCTGTCACTCTGATGCCAGACACTTCAGTTCCTCCCTGTGTGCCACTGGTGCCTTTCAAGCTGTTATCCTGGTGCTGGAGCTCAGAGGGAGTGAGTCTGATTAAGTTCACGTGTGGGTTCTTGAAGAGGAACTGCTTGAGACTCCAGAAGTCTCTTCTAATGATTCAGTCCCTGGTGGTTTTGCAGCCAAAAGTTATGGGGACTTATCTTCCTGGCACTGGAACCCTGGGTAGGAGGGTCTGGTGTGGGGCTAGGACTCCTTGCTCCTGAGATATCCCTCCCAAATTTTTATCTACTACATGTGGGTGAGGGCCCAGCCCTTTCAGCATCTGCACCCCTCCTACCAGTCTGGAAGGATGTGGTTTCTTTAATTCTATAGTTGTCAGACTTCCATTCAACTCAATTTCTGCCAGTTCTGAGTGATGGTTGTTCTATAACGTAGTTGTAATTTTGATGTGGTCGTGTGAGCAGGTGAGCCATGTTTACCTGTGCCGCCATCTTGACCAGAAGTCCAAGAAGTTTTAGATTCTTATGCAGCCAAGCAGGTCAACTATTTCCATAGATGTTTCTGGTTTTCAGGTCATGTTTAGAAAGGCCTTCCATAATCCAAGATTTAAAAAATGTTCACCCATATGTGAAATTAAAATTTTTTGTTATTACTTTATTCTAATACTTGCATTGAAATACTTTATGTTTAAATATATACGCAGTTTAAAAAGTCAATATTACCAGTCGACTTAAAAAATTAGTGCCCTGCTCTGTTTCTCATTCCTGAAACCCCCTGTCCAGAGCCCATCGCGTTCAGCTTTGTCACAGATGTTTCCTCTTTTTGGATCACCATTTCTAAGTGAAATGATTTGTGCTTTCATTCCTGGTTTTCAGTTTTGGATAGATCACTTTACTTGCCGCCACGCAAAGTGAAATTTCGTTCTCTTACCTTCCACCCTTCTATTATCCGTCACTGCCCAGCCCTCGTTGAATCTATGGGCCCCTCCACATACTGAAGACACTGGTGCTTTCTCCTACAGTTTCCTGTAGCCTGGCTTTGCTGGCTGCATGCCCTTGGCATTGCTGAACATGGTTCTGCATTCCTTGTCATTTGGTAATTGGACCTAGGACAGGGGCTACCAAGTTTCGGGGCGCAAAGCCGGAGAGTAAATATTTTAGGCTCTGTGGGCCGTGTGGTTTCTTTGCAGTTCCTCAGTTCTGCCACCCGCGGTGTGAAAGGACTCACAGCCCCTATGCAAACAAGCCTGCGGGGATGTGTTCCTGCCCAGCTGGAGCCCTGGTTTGCAAACCCCCAATGGAAGCCTTGGTCAGTCTCCGGTTCCACCTGGCCCCTCGTTGGTGGTGCCGCGTCCTCAAAGAGGCACTTCGAGCCCTGTCATTCCCCTCTTCTTTTTCTGTTGTGGTGAAACACGTGTAATACACATTTAGCATCTTAACCATGTTTGAGTGCACAGCTCAGGGGGATTTAACACATCCACATGGTGTGTGGCCATCACCACCCTCCATCTCTACAGCCCTTTCTGTCTTGCGCGACGGAGACTCTGCCCCTCACCCTCACCCCGCCCCCAGCCCCTGGCAGCCACCACCACACTTTTGTCTTATGATCCAATTTTTTTTAACTTGAAAAATACAAAGCGGTAAAAACTGAAAGCAAAGTTTACCCATGGTCCCACCACACTTTTGGGGAAGTGAATAAATTAAGAAGTGAAAGCTCTGTCTTCTGCCCTCTCAACACCACTCCCCTGCCCCCGAGAGCCTCCACTAGCAGCTGGCCCAAGCTTCTTCCAGACTTTTTTATTTTTTAAGATTTCATTTATTTATTTTTAGAGAGAGGGGAAGGGAAGAAGAAAGGGAAAGACATTAAATGTGTGGTTGATTCTTGCATGCCCCCTACTGGGGGCCTGGCCTGCAACCCAGGCATGTGCCCTGACTGGGAATCGAACCTGCGACCCTTCCGTTCACCGGCCAGCACTCAAACCACTGAACCACACCAGCCAGAGTGTTCTTCCAGGCCTTTTAATGTAGTTGTAAGCCCATATATCTATACATAGATAGGGGTACTGACCTTCCACCTGCATCTCCCGGTGGCCTTTGCTCACTTACCCTCCTGGCTTCCTCAGAGGCCTTGCTAGGCAGTGGGTCAATGCACCCCCTCCCAGGCCCCACCCCTGCCGGGGCCGCTATAGGGAAGTGCCGCCCTTTCCCCTTTCTGTTCTTAGACTTTTTCTTGGAATAAGCAAACACCAGAACCACTGGATTGTAAGTAAGTTTTCCTTGGAATGTTCAGGAAATTTCCCCCCATACTCAGGGGAGGGGGCCAAGACTGGACATTGTGTCTTGTTGAGTTAATTCCCTCCTTCACGTGGGTAGAGGCAGGCGGGGACAAGGCTCCTGGCGGCCCCTCTGAGCACCTGGGTCCCTCCACTTTGCAGAGTCCTCCTCCTTTAGCCCTTTGCGGTCCAGCCCCTAGGCCCTATGCCTCCCCTGCTCACGGTCCTGTCGTCAAACCAGTTCCTCTCGGTCGCTTGCAGTCAGCCGCCATGGTGTCCACCAGGTGGCGCTCTCCCCCGCTGTGTTCCTTCCTAGCTTAGCTTTGGGACGGTCGCAGGGGAGGGGGCGGGGAGGGGCGGATAGAGCTGGGCCTCTGTTTCGGCGGATTTTCGCGGGTGGGGTGGGGTAGGGTGAAGGTAGCTGAGCCCTGGTGAGGAGAATAAAAGGTGGGGAGTGGAAAGCTGGAATCAGGTGCAGCTCACACACTGAGACAACGGGCTGTTGCCGTCATTTTCCGCCTCTCTTTGGCGAAGGCTTGAAGGAAATGGGCCAGCACGGGCCGTCCTCGCAGACCCGGTTATGGGGAACTGACCGGGAGCCCCGCAGAGAGGCCTGAAGCGGGAACGGGGGGGGGGGGGGGGGGCCCTCTTGAGACAGCGTGGGGACCCCCCCCAGTTTCCTGCAAGTCGAGATGGAGAGGCGTCCCCAGGGCTGCCTGGAGAGCTCCACCTGTGTCCCCTGCAGCTTGGGGGACACCTGGGCAGGGGACTGGCTCCCAGAAGCGGTAGGGGAATCGTGATTGGCTAGCGATTCAGCCTAAGGTAGCAGAAGAGAGGGCCGTGTTTCCCGGAGCTGCTGGCCAGTGTGGTGTCCCCACCAGAAGCCCTTTCCCGGGCTGCTGGGCCCTGCCCCCTCCCCTGGAGAAGTGCCCTCGGCTGTCAGAGCCACGGTGCCTGGAAGGTTCAGGGCACAGCCATGGCTCACTGATACCGGGTGCAAGAGGCCGCCCCTCATGTCCAGATGAGGCTCGGTCTGTGGTGCTGGGGGCTGTGCGCAACCCGAGGCTGGGCTCAGCCTGAGACCTGTCCTTGCTCACCCCTCCCCCTTGCCCTCCCTGCTTCCTTCTCCGCCTGAGGGGCTTGTCCTGCTCCCAAAACCCTGTCTCAGGCTCTGCCTCTGGACTCCCTAAGGCGGGCGACACGGAAGTGGTCCTCGGAAGCCACCTCCAAGGGTTTACGCGGTTGGATACCTTGCTGGCCGGTTGTGACAAGGCCCCGTCACTGGTGCGGGTTGGAGGGTCCCGGCTGCTCAGCTTCCGTCGTCGTCACCTGGGACAGGACTCAGGTGGGGGAGAAGGGGAGGTGCTGGCTTGTGTGATGTGGTGCCCCGGGTGTTTGAGGGACACCGGGGGAGTGATGATCTATGAGGACGGTGGACAGGGAACTGTTGCCGGGCAGTGGCTGGGCAGCACGGACGCTCTGAAGAAAGACAAGGACAAGTTCAGGTCATCGGTCACCAATTTAAAGCAAAGTCAGGGGGACTCCCTGGCAGTGCTTAGGGACAGAGGGCAGACGGCTGGAGACAGGCTCAGGGCTTAACTGTAACAGGACTTCCCAGAGGGCCGAACTCCCAGCCTGGGGCGTCTCCCCTCCAAAGCCAGGGCCCTGAGGGGAGGGGTGGGGCTGAGACCTGAGACGGAGCTGGTGGGGAGATGCTCTCGGGAACCTTGAACCACTCCCCCCACCCCACCCCTCCTGTACTCCCTGGCCTGTGGAAGTGACCCATCCCCCCACAGGAAGATAGAGTCCCTCAGCTCCTTGCTTAAAGGCTATGCAGAACTCTCCCCCATGAGGGGTGGTCCCCTCCAGACAAGACTTACCCTTTTCAGGATCTTCCTCCCCTCCCCTCTTGGCCACCAGACCCCAAAGTGCAATGACATCGCAGTGTGACCCGGCCAGGGGCTGTTTGGCTTGCTAAGGGACACGAGGAACTAATGGCCGAAGCAACTGCAGGCAGACAGCAACAGGCTCTGGCAGAGGCTGAAAGGATATCCCCAGGAGTGGGCGGGCTCCGGAGGTCCCAGGGCAAGGGGGGCAGAGTAGAAGCTGGGTATGGAAGGGGTGAGCAGCATGGAAAGACTCTGAGATCCGACCCCGGGGGAAGGCCCTGGGGGCCGCTCCCCGGAACCTCGGAAGACGTGCTCCTGCACGTTCCATGACCTCGCAGCTGGAGCAGCGGGGGCCGGCCAAGGAGGAAGCTGGGCAAACGCTCAGAGGAGTGGGCGAGCCGGCGTGGGTCCTCTGCTGTAGAGCGGAACCCCCCTGGCTGACCCAGGGCCCCAGGGGGGCCCACCTCTTCACCAAGGGGAGAAGGAACGGCCTGGGGGGAGAAGCCCAGGCCTGGCTGTGCTCTGTAGGCTGAGCCTGAGATGACCCAGCGGCAGTGAGATCCCTAGCCGCCACAGGAAGGAGAGGGTCTTGGGACAGCGGAGACCAGAGGCCAGCACCTGACTGTCACAAGCAAGGTGAAGAGTGCAATGACCACACGGGACAGCAAGGCTGGGGTGGCAGCCAGGGGCCCGGACCTGCTGGGACCTGTGGTCATGGCTGAATGGCACAGGACATCTCCATGGGCAAGGTATCTGGGCAGCCAGCAAGGGTGCCATTCCAGGCACATGATCCAGAGTAATAATCAAGAACGGACTAGCAGGAAGCCGAGGTCAGATGCTTGTGCCCAAAGGTGAACCAGCCCTCGAAGTCGGAATCCATCAACGGAAAGGGGTCCGGGCCCGCGAGGAAGGGCCCTGCAATGCCGTGGCGAGCGTCTGGAGGAGGGGCGTCGCCAGTCCCTTCCCAGAGGGACGGCAGGAGTTTGCTAGGGCTGCCGGAATGAACCCCACAAATCCAGTGTGGTGTTCCTGGGCTTCTGGGTGCATCACCCCGATCTCCGCCTTCCTGGTCATGCAGCGTTCTTCCTGTGTCTGTCTCGGTGTCCAAGCGTCCCCCTTTTCTGAGGACACGGTCATGTTGCGTGAGGGCGCGCCCTAATGACCTCACCTCAGCCCGATCATCGGCGAAGACTCTATTTTCAAATGCGGCCACCCTCACAGGCGCAGGGGTTAGGGCCGCAACGTCTTCTGTGGGGGAAGCCACCCGACCCATAGCCAGAGACTTCAGCCATCCGTGTTAGTAGCCATGCTGGGGGAGTGTCCGTGTGGGTCCTCTGGGAGTGGACAGATGGAGCCAGAAATGCCAGAGGTTTGCGGGGCATCGTCTGTGAAAGGTAAAGGGAGGGAGCAGCGGTGACCTGAGGGCCCCGAGAGGAGGCGGAGAGGGCATGGGGACTGGGAAGGAAAAACCCCAAGTGCAGCGTGGTTCTGCAGGGGTCAGAGCCCCCAGGCGGCCCTTTAGAGGAACCCCCCCATCGAGAAGAAGGTGGCAGGCCCCCTACCCTGCCACGTGTAGTCCTGGACCAGGAGCTGCCGGGGGAGGACACGGCCTTGGCTCCAGCCCGGGGTGCCCCACTGCGGAGGCTGTGAGCTCAGTCTCTGGGCGGGTTTTCTCCTGAAGGGAGGGCTGGGTGGCGCCTCTCCAGGGCTCCCACAGTGGGGACCCAGGTCGATGGATTTAGGGCTGCTGGCTCTGGGGTTCACATTGACATTGACTCCCAGGGCCCCAGGGCCGTCATGGTGTGTACCTTAGAGTAAGAGTGTGCAGGGACCAGGTCCCCAGCAGAGTCCCGGCCTGGGTCCATCTCACCAGCAGCCTATTGTATCCAGAGGTACTTCTGGTGATTATCTTCCTGGTCCCTGAAGGAGTAAAACGCTTAGCAGGAGGCGGAACCTTTGCATTGTTCCCGAGCTGCAGAGTTTGAGCTGCTGCACTCGGAAAGGCCCAGTGGAAGCCCGAGATAACAGCCTCCCTGGTTCTGCTCCCCGCCCCCAGCCTGGCCCCGCCCCCAGCCTGGCCCCGCCCCATCCCAGCTAAGATGGTAAATCAAAACCAACAGTGTTTCTGGAGAATGAGAGGTTAGTGCTGTCTTCAGAGATTTAAAGGACACAGGGGTAGGGGTCTTTGTCACAGCTCTGTCGAATTCACCAGTCTGGGCCCTGCAAAAGCCGAGGACGGTGGGCAACCAGAGACGCCCCCTCCCAGTGCAGCTTCCATGAAGGACGTGGCACCTCTCCTGGAGCCGGGTAGCGTCACCTTGGGTGTGTTCGATATGCCTATCGATCTGGCCAACATTTGCATTCATGGCCTCACCCTAGGGCTCTGGTGATTTTCCTGCTGTCAGTCACAGGGTGATCCAAAGGGACCGGCCCATCTGCACAGCCTGCAGATGGTCACAGCGGTCCACTCCATCAGCAGCAGCGGCGGTGCGTTAATCAGACCAGCCGCGGGAGGAGCAGTGGGCGTGCTGGAAGCCGTGGTGGAGTGTGTGCACCCTCGAGGCTGGAGGGAGAGACACCGAAAGATCCGGGGCCTGCTGCCCTGGGGGAGCTTTAAAACGCCCAGGGGTTCTGGGCGTGTGGGGCCATCTCCTCCAGCGTACAGGGAGCTCGTTGTACCTCTTACCTTCCGCCGCTGGGAGAGAAGCATGCCCGTTGTGGGTTTGGGGGGCGCCGCACCCAGCGCTTTGGCCCATCTGTCACGTGACACGGACGGCTGCTGCGCGTTTGCAGCTGCGGGGACGTGGACATCTGTGCTTGGGACAGATGACCCTCCGGACCCCGTGTCCTGCAGGAGGCGGGGGAGCCTACCTGTGGAAGGCCCCCGGGGCAAAGCCACTGTGCAGATCCCGAGGGGCTGGGACAAGGCCCTGCCATCTGCAGCAGGGCGTGCTGCCGGGCCCTGTGGAGACCGGACGTCATCTGATCCGGGGACAGCCCGCGACCAGGTGGCCACAATTTTTCATCATGAGCTGATGGACTGCAAGGCCCGGCCTCCACCGTAAGATGGAGGGGCCACATCAGGGGTTGGGCTCACAGGGGTCCCAGGGCCGCATCCAAGGGCGGCCCAGGCTTCCGGTTCATCCATGTGTCATGTGACCAAATCCCCTTTGTTCTGGAGGCTGAGCACCGCTCCACTGTAAAACAGACTTCATTTCACCCCTTGCTTCGAACGACTGAGTAGTATAGCTCCATTGATTTTAAAATTCCTCATCGAGAGACATTTATGTTTCCTCTGCTATTTTTCTCCTTTCTAACAATGCAGAAACACGTACCCTTTAATACATGTCTTACATACTCGCACTGTTATTTCTGTAGGGGACGGTTCTCAGAGTGGGGTGGCCGGGTCATAGGGTATAAACACTTCAAGTTGTTTGTAGTCGCCCCCAAGTTGTTCTCCCAAAAGGTCGTACAGATTCTTGCTTGCCGCCAGGGAGTCTGAGCGTGTCCCTTCCCCCGACTTCTAAAATGTTGCCAGTCTGGGAGATAAAATATGAATAGCTCATTGTTTTCATCGGCATTTCCTTAAGCATGATTGATGTAAAATATTGTTATGTTTCTTTGTCATGTATATTGTTTACGTCATGGATTCCCTATTTCTGTCCTTAGTTCATTTTCCCATTTTGTCTGATTTTTGTTCTTTCTAGGATGTTCATAGATATTCTTGTCACTATCTTTCCATGCGATTCCCACGCCCTTCCTAAGCGGGAGCCTGTTTTCTCGCTGTGCACACGGCGTCTGGTGGAGCGGAAATACGGCGTCCCCGCGGCTGCGTTCATCAGCCGTTCCCTTCACCACGTGCTTTTCGCATCTTGTTTGAGAATTTTTTTTCCCTACACAGCGAGCTTAAACGGGTTTTCCTATATTTTCTTATGAGTGTTTGAAACTTTGCTTTTCATCTTTTCATCTTTGCCACTGCTGTGTACCTCGTTTATTTTTTTTTTTTGGTGCGGTGTTATCTGAGGCTTGGTTCCTCCCAGGAGCCAACCGGAGACAAGGATTTGGGCGCAGACCATGAGAAGGGGAAGGGAACCGGGCCCAGGAAGGGAGTGTGGTGAGCAGGTACCTCTGGGGGCCGCTGGGACTGGGTCCCCCTTGGGAAATGGCGGTGTTTATCCTGCAGCGCTGCCCACCAGCAGGGAGAGAGCACCATCCTTCCCGGGACTTTCACCCAGTGAGCACGCCCAGTCTGCTGTTCTGGCAGCGGGAGTGGGAGGCGAGGTCCCAGGGGTGCGGCAGGCGCGTCAGCATCGGTAGGGTGCAGGGGAGTGGGCCCGGCACCCGAGTCCACGACAGTGTGCGGCTGGGACCTACATTTTGTTCCAACTGGATGAGCAGTTGACCCAGTACACTTTATTGAACAGACCGTCATTTTCTTACTGATATTTTTTAAAACAATTAAAAATTTTTTTAAGATTTTATTTATTGTTTTTAGAGAAAGGGGAAGGGAAGGAGAAAGAGAGGGAGAGAACCATCAGTTTGTGGTTGCCTCTCACACGCCCCCTACCGGGGACCTGACCCACAACCCAGGTATGTGCCCTGACTGGGAATCGAACCAGAGACCTTTAGGTTTGCAGCCCGCACTCAATCTACTGAGCCATACCAGCCAGGGCTGTTACTGATTTTATGAAATCAAGTATCTGGGGTCACATTCTGGGTATATTTGTCTATTCCTGTAGGACGATCACATTGTTTTAATGATTGTAGCTTTGTGTGTCTTCGTATCGGGTAGGGTAAGTCCTTCCCCTTATCTCCACCTGTTGCTCTTCAAAATGATCTTGGTTACCCTTGGTCCTTCACTTTTCCACTTGCATTTTAGGGTTATATTAAATTCCTGGAAGGGCCCATTCAGAATTTGATTGGGACTACATTAACTTTATAGATTAATTGGGGAAGAATCGCTATGTTTATGACGTTGAGTCTTTCTGCCCGTGAACATGCCGTGTCCCTTTATTTGCTCACGTCTCTGGGGTGCAGCAGTAACATTGTATCATCTTCTCCGTGAGGGCTCGCGCATCACTCTCTTTTCATCTCAATCCCTAATGGGTTTTGCTGCTATTATAAGCCATGCCTTCTTTTATGGTGTTTTCTAATTGGTTATTGCTGGGCATGAGATATTATTGGGCTTTTACATCGATCTTGTGTCTGGACCTTTATTACTTACAAAGCTTGCAGAAGCTCTTGGCTTCCCTGTGTACACAGACATACTATCGGCAGAGAAGCACAGTGTTTCAGCACTTTCTTGCCTATCGCTGCACTTCCCTTTCTTCCTCTGGTCTCGCTGAACTGACGAGGCTCCCTAGCATGATGCTGGATAGGGGCGTGCTTGCCGGCAGATCCTTATTGTGTTCCTGAATTTTAATGGCAACGCTTTTAATGTTTCCGCATGAAGAATGATCATTTGCTGTGAGTTCTTGGTAGATAGCTTTGCCCAAATGAAGGGAATCCCTTTCTATTTTTAGGATGGATTGTGAATAAGTGTTGAATTTTGTTACACGTTTTTCTGCCTCGACTGAGATGGCGAGCTTTTCTCCTCTTTAATCTGTTAGTGTGGCAAGTTCTAACGAAGCATTTTTCGGAAATTGACCACTCCATGCTTACGATGACCCCAACTTGGTCATAATGCCTATACTTGTATTTCAAAAATGTTCCATGAATTTGTTTTGCTTGTATTTTATTTAGGGTTTTTACTTGTATGTGTAAAGATGAAAGCGGGTTTATAACTTTCTTGGCTTGTGCAGTTTTGGTCCATCTGGTGTAGCACTTATGCCATCTTCCTAAGTGGGGCCTATCTTTTCTATTATTTTAAGACTTTGGCCTTGGCTGGTGTGGCTCAGTGGATTGAGCACTGGCCTGCGAAGAAAAGGTTGCTGGTTCGATTCCCAGTCAGGGCACATGTCTGGGTTGCGGGGCAGGTCCCCAGATGGGGGCGTGTGACAAGCAACTGATTGCTGAATCTCTCCCACATCCATGTTTCTCTCCCTCTCTTTCCCTGTTTCTAAAAATAAAGGAATAAAATCTTTAAAAAAACCTCTTTGTAGGATTTCATTAAAGATGAAACATTTATTGGCATTAGGTTGTTCATCATCCCCTCTGGATGGTTTCAAAGATCTTTACTGTATCAATAGTTATGATCGCTCTCTGTTTAAAGTATTTATTTACTTACTTCTTTGTTAATTTTGAGAGAAGTGAGGGAGGGCGAAGGAGAGAAGCGGGGACGTGTGAGAGAAACACCGTTCGGTTGTCCCTCACACACTCCCCGACTGGGGACCCAGCCTGTGACCCGGGCACGTGCCCTCACCAGGAACCAAACTGGCGACTTTTTGCTTCGTGGTGCGACGCCCAACCACTGAGCCACACTGGCCGGGACAGTGATGGCCTCTTTTTGGTCCCTAATGTTTATGGCTTTGCGCTTCAAGTGACTGGACTCGCTGGTTTATTTTATTGGTCTTTTCAAGGAATCAGCTTTCGGTGCTGTCGACTGGGGAAAGGGTTCAGGGAACCCAAGAGACGTCATCTGCCTTTTTTGTGGAATTTAAGGGCCATTTGAGAAATTAGACAAAAAGGGAAGCACCGAGTTGTCATCTTTATTGCTGATGAGGTTGACACAGAGGAATAAGACTTCTCTGCAGGGGCAAAGGCACTTGCAGGACGGAACCCGGGAGTGAGACGGGCTTGTGCAGCCCCGAGCACGGGGCTGGGAAACTGGCCACCCCTGTCCCCGGGAGTCGGGCGTTTGCACTCCTTACTCTCTGGTCTACAACAGTACTGAGCACGTTGTTCTTGGCTGGATTGGACAGGGAGCGGGAGAGGCAGAGAGGGAAAGAGAGAGAGGGGGAAAAAAGAGGAAGAAGGAGGAGGAGGAGCAGAGGGGGGAGGGAGAGGAAGGGGCAGCAGAGGAAGAGGACAGGGAAGAGGTAGGCTCACAGGAAGGGGGGGGGGCCCGTCTGGACCCATCAGGGAGCCACTGCCTCCGGGAGCAGTGAGTGAGGCGCAGGAGTGGAGGGCAGAGCCAGCTGTTCTCCCCCCCGCCCCCCCCACTGGGAAGGAAGCTTCAGAAGTTGGGGATCAGCAGTTCCCCTGATACTAATTATCTCCAATATTTAACAGTCCCTGCTCCGTTAGGTTTTCTTTTTACCATTTTTATGTTTCAAACCTTCTATTTCCTTTGGCTTTCTCTTTCATGTCCTCTAGCTTTTTGAGTTGAATGCTCTAGTGACCGTTTTCAGTTTTTTTTTTTTTTTTAACTATAATGCAGTTAAGGGTATAAGCGCAGAACTCAGCGCTCGGTGCTTTCGGCTGCATCCCGCAAGTTTCCCAAAGCAGCACGTTTGCCAGCATCCAATTCCTAATATTTCGTCATTTATTTGTAGGCTCCTTCATACTCTATAGTTAGTTAAGACTGACTTATTATTTTCTAAATGAGTGGAGTTAAAAAAATGTTTTTTTAAATAGCAGCTCTCCAGTTTAACCGCATTGGACTCGGAGACAAACCCTTCGGTGTTCCTTCAATGTCCTTGGGGACCTCGTAAACGGTCCCATGTTGTATGTGGTGGGTGTGTGCTGGGAAAGAATCAGTATTGCTTATTTGTCGGGTCCAAGCGCATCAAGCGGATCAGGCTTCTGAGCTGCGTCGTTCAGACATTATAAATCGTACAACACTTTTCTAAACCCGCCGATCCGCCAGTTTCTGATGGATGCGTGGCGGAGCCTTCCTCCGCGCCTGCGCTTTTCAGATGCTCGTGATAAATGAGTCCGTTTTTGCTGGGCGCGCGTTGATGTTATGGGCACGCCCACTTATGATCGTCCACTGTATCATTACATTCCATGTATTTTTCTGTGTGCCTAATGCCTTCTGCGCTGCATTCTCATCGCAATGTTGCCAGGGCCGCTTTCGTCGGTTGGCGCTTGTCTGCTGCGGCGGAGGTTCCCGGGACCGATTCTCCGTTCTTTCTCAGCTGCGGCCCCGGCTGTGTTTGCGGCGGAAGGCACCTCACTACACGACGCTGCGCAACAGCCCCTGCTGCACAGGATGTGGCTGCTGGAATGCTGGCCGGACAGGAAGGCTGCAAGGAGGGACCCCACCGGGCAGGGAGAGCGCCCTTTTCTTAAAAGAATCCTCACCCGAGGATATGTTTTATTGATTTGAGAGAGAGAGAGAAACATGGATGTGAGAGAGAAACATCAATCATTTGCCTCGTGTGCATTCCAGCGCGGGATCAAACCTGCAGCCTCGTTGTGCATGGGGGGCGGGGGGGGGGCGGGGACACTCGGCCCGCGGAGCCGCCCGCTGGCCAGGGCTGCCTGGTTTGTATCAGATGCAGGTCACCCGATCAGATGACTGCTCCGTTACCAATTCCTTGCTGGAATTTTTTTTTTTTTTTTTTTGGCTACCATAGCAGCTCTGGGATGAACATCCCTCCTCATAATGTTAGTTCTCCGGTCTCCTAGAGGTGAGGCTGCAGAGCCCAACGCAGTGCATGTTCTTAGGGTTTTTATGCAAATTAGTCTCTGAAAGATCAGCACTGGCTTTAGGGGCTAACATCAGGTCAGAGGCGGATGCTCTGTGAGTGCCGGGAGCCCAGCTTTTCCGCAGCCGCAGCCGCAGCCTTGGCCATGGGGCCCAGGGGCTTTGTGCCTTACAAATGACTTTTGTGTCTGTGACCCCAGTGGACCTTCGACCTGTGCGGCCGAGAGGACAGGAACCCATCCCTCTGGCAGACAGGAAACCTGTGGCCACGGAAGCCCCAGTGACTGGAGTCAGCACATGCACCAGTGTGCTGGGGCCGCCGCCACGGAACACCACGATCTGGGTGGCTGCGATCACAGACTTTTATTTCATCACAGTTCTGGAGGCCAGAGGTGCAAGGTCAAGGTGCAGGCGGGTTGGACTTCTTCCTGAGGCCTCTCTCCTTGGCTGGCAGATGGCGCCCCACCTTCTCGCCGTGTCCGCACTCGGTCCTTGCTCTGTGCATGCACATCCCTGGGTGTCTCTGCCTGTCCGACTTCCCTGTTCTCATCGGGACACCAGTCAGATTGGATTAGGACCTATTCTCATGGCCTCGTTTTCCCTGATCACCTCTTTAAAGGTCTCCACCTGCCCTGAGAGCCAGGACCCTGGCGGAGGACAGGGGACCAACTAGACATAAATGCAGTGTTCACGGCAGTCAGTCCGCACCAGGAACCGGCCGGGAGCTGGCAAGTCACGTGCACAGACTGTGCTCCTGCTAACTAGGTTTGGGGGAAGCCACAGAGGACACCGGGGGACCCTCTGGCCAGAGCCCCGCCCCCGGGGAGGGAGACGGATTCTCCTCGGACTGGTCACCAGCCCTGCATACACACACAGACTCCTCTGGTGCGTAGACTCGGACCACTCTTCCAAGGCGGTTTCAGTAAATGGACTTTCAGTGTTCTTCCCCCACAGCTGTCACCCGTCAGTGGCAGGAGGACGCCGGGGAGGAAGCGCTGCAGTGGAGACAAGAGCCGAGGCTTCTGGGAATTGGGTTCCCGTCAGCGGCTGCTCGAGTCTCGTCTGCAAAGTCTGCGTGGCCCCATTGTCCGGGAAAGCTCTTTGTCAGCTGTAAACCAGAGACGCCATTGGCATTAATAATGGAAACGAGATAAAACGAGGAAGAGACACGGGGTCGGAATCACTGGTGGATGCAGGAAGGAAGCCGTGCCAGGACGGTCTGGAGGAGAAAAACCCTGACCTCGCTCAGCTGTGGAGCTCCAGTCTGTTTCGTGTGCTCTGGACGCGATCAGCTGGCGGAAAGACAGACTTCTGACTTCTAACTTGTACTCGACACGGACTGGAGGCTGTGTTCAGGCCCCCGGTGAGCCAGGCTGCTGGGCTGCGTCCTGGTGGCAGGTGGCAGGCGGCAGGCGGCTGTTGCTGGGTGGGAGGGCTGCCCTAGTTGTTTCTCGGGGAAATCTGGGCCCAAGGGGGCATGCGGCAGGGCCTGCCAGTGGGCCAACTGTCTCGGGCAAACTACATCTGCAGTTGAAGAGACATGGGAACATGGGAACAGGGCCAATGAATGGGGACAGAGAAGCAGAGGCGCATCAGCCGTGGGGACGGGAGGAGGACAAGGGCTCAGGAGACCTTCCCCTCGAGCAGCACCTGCTCTGTAGCTGGCGAGATTTTAACGAGTTTCAAGGGCTCTTGCTGAGGCCTCCGCTTCTTAGATGTACGCCGGTCAGCGAACTGAATCCTAGTGTGGGGAACTGGGACGTCAGGGCCCAGCCCTTCAGGGAGGAACAGGGCTGGCAGGGCTGTCTCCGAATCCCTGACATGCGCCTGGTCAGGAGAGCCTGGGAGGGACCAGGTGGTAAGGAAGAGCAACCCCGCAGGCACCGACCTTGCACTTGGCCCAATTCTGTAACTCGGTGCTGGCAGCTGTAAATACCCTGGGTGACAGCATCCAGCAAGGCCTTGGTGGCCATGAACGTGAGATGAGAGCCTGTCGTGGGCTGGGCTGCTGAACTGGCCTGCTGGGCCGGCATCAGAAGTGATCGTTGTTTGTTTTTTTTTTCATCCCACATTGCCTCATTGAAATTTGTTTAGTGGGTGTGTTGTAAGAGGACGGAATTTGGACACAGACACGCACAGAGGGAGGCCTCTGTGTGAAGACACAGAGACACGGGGAAGAAGGCCACGTTTGCCCCGGCTGATGTGGCTCAGTGGACTGAGTGCCAGCCTGTGAACCCAAAGAGTCACTGGTTCAATTCCCAGTCAGGGCACGTGCCTGGGTTGAGGGACTAGTTCCCCATTGGGGGGTATGAGAGAGGCAACCACATATTGATGTTTCTCTCCCTCTCCTTCTCCCTCCCTTCCCCTCTCTCTGAGAATAAATAAATAAAATCTTTAAAAACAATCAAATAAAAAAAGAAGGCCACGTGATGACAGAGGCAGAGACTGGAGCGATGCGTCTATAAGCCAAGGTCATGGGCAACCAGCAGAGCTGGAAGAGGCCAGGGGGGCCTTGAGCCTTGGAGAGCACATGACCCTGAGGACAGCTTAATCTCAGACTTCTAGCCTCCGAACCATGAGAGTGTAAGTGCCACTGTTTTACCTGTTACAGCGGCCCTAGGAAACGAATGGTGCAACCTCCCAGGCATCCCCCAGGCAGAGCGAGGTTCCCTCCAGGCAGGAGGACCTGGGGGAGGTGCCGGCTGCCTCTCCAGCTTCCTCACAGCAATTCTCTCCCTGCGGGTGCAGGCGCAGGACTCAGGGTCCCCTCTCAGGCTCTCTCTCAGCCACCCTGGAGCACTGGCCAGCTCCTGGGTTGCCGCCTCTCCAGTCACCTTTACCAGGAGGTTTGCTCACCAGCGCAGCTCCGCCCTTAACACGCCCTTAACACTCCCTAGACAGCTTAGTCATCGTAACTTTTCGCAGCCCTATTCCTGGTGACGTGCTATGCTCCTTATTATTTTATATTTATGAAAACACTTGTAACTAACATTATTTTTTTTTACTGTTTTTAAGGCTTTATCTTGATCTCATTTCACAACCCAGGCAGGCTCCTCTGAAGGCTCACTCCGGGGTTGGCGAGCCCCGGCTAGACACTGTCTGGGCGTCTTCCCGGAGAACGGGAAGTAGATAGGATTCTCTACGAGGAGCTTTACGGGACCGAATCTGCAGGTGATACAACGCACAGTTCAGTGGGCATTTGTGTGGCTCGCTGGGCTTTGACAGCCCGGTACAGAGTCACCCGGAGACCCGCTCCGTCCCAGTGTGGGGGGCAGAGCTACACTGCGGAGCAGAGTCGGGGGGCCACTAGGGTGAGGCAAGACAGGCCCCTAAGCGTACGGTTTAAGGAAGCACCAATCTCAGGGTCAGGCTACTTACTGCAGGGTGGGTGCGTCCTTAAGAAACCACACCCTAGGTGCCTCGCTCCCAGGTCGGGGTTAGAAAACCCAAATGGAATTTAACTTTCTAAAAACTCCTTTTCTGACTCATGGGCACAGACAACAGGATGGTGATGGCTGGGGGGAAGGGGGTGTAAGGGGACTAAATGGTAATAGGAAACAATATAAAAAAGATTATATATTTTAAAAACAACTCCTTTTCCATATGTTTATTTACTAGAAGATCTAAGTAAATTTGCAGAAAGCAACCAGACAGAACTATTCAAGTTTAGAAGTAGTTCTTTCGCCATTTAATCTCCAGTGTGCTCACTCCTGGCATCGGTAGCCCGTGAGCATGGCCAGCATGCGGTAGCGCCGGGTCCCATGGGTACCCTCTCCTTGGCATCACAGCAGCGCCCCAGGCCCAGACCCTAGCTCCCGGAGTGGGGGGCAGCCCTCCCGCTGGGCTCGGCCCAGGGACCCACTCCATCCCCAACCCGGCCCTGTTCCCCTGTCTTCTCTCAGACGCCCCGGTGTCCAGGGCACCACCCTCTTCTTCTTGGATCCACATCCGCTGCTTTTGGGCCCAGGAAATAGTCTCCCAGCTCCTCCTGGAGGACTAGATGCCTGTGAGGGCTTTTACTTCCGGGGACTCGGGGGAGGGGCTGGGGTTTCAGAGATGCCTGTGTCCAGCACCCTGCTGGGCCCGTGGGGCAGGTACTCACTCACTCACTCACTCATTCATTCATTCATTCATTCATTCAGCATTTGTTTATGCATCCAGGCACTGGGGCTCCAGCCACGAGCGCATCAGACAGAGCTCCCTGCCCACCTGGAGCTTGCGTTCCAGGTGGGGCGGGCTGGGAAGGACGGACGAGAAGCAAGGCAAAGGAGTCACACCCCTAGTTTCTCAGAGGGTGCTAAATGCTGGCAGGAAGTGGACTGGGCGTCAGGGAAGGCCGTGCAGACACCTGAGGAAAGACCTAAGGAAGTGAGAGTGTGAGGGGTGAGGATGTCTGCGGGAAGGAAGCTCCAGGAAGAAGGAACAGCCGGTGCAAAGGCCCTGAGGCCTGTGCATTGGAGAAGCCGCCGCTGGCCCGATGAATGGAGCAGAAGAAGCAGGGAGCCCTGTGGACTCAGCTGGGGAGGTGACGGGGCAGGTAATGCGGCCTCGAGAGAGGAGGGCGGGGTGTGTGGCCTGACTTACTCTTCCTAACGGTGGTCCTCACCACGTTAGACCCGGAGGCCCCTTTCCCAACCGATGTTTTGTGACATCCTCTGTACTACCTGGAAATGAAACTGAGAGACAATACGCTCTGCCGATACCGATTTCTAGTTTTTAGGCATCCACATGGCCCCTTAACCATAATATACGGGAGAGGAAAGCAAATTACAGTAAAGCCATAATTACTGTTCCAAACGTAACTGCCCCCACCCCGCCCTAGGAGTGTCATTGTGGTGGGGGGACTAGCTCCCCCTTGTGGTGAGTCCCTTGGAACTGCAGAGGAGAGATGGAAACCACCTGATCCGTGGAGTGTGGAGCACCCCAGGGCCCAGGGGCTGTGGACCCCAGACTGGAACCAGAGTGTGGGAAGTCATGGCCGACAGAGGGAGGGAGGTGGCCTTGATGGCCGTGGGATAATATTCGATGACAATCACAGACTCTTGGAGGGGAGAAAATAGGGAAGCATGTCAGTCTCGCAAGTGAGCTGGGCCTTACAGTCGTTGACAGGGGAAGGGCAGAAGAGAGACACCCAGAGGCACTACCTTCCCCGGTCCCCCCTCAAGAGCCCCCGCCCTGAACATCACCCCCTGGGGAGGCAGCTCGCAGCCTTGTGGGCCACAGGCCAGAGCCTTGGCTGGGGTGCGGGAGAGGGGGCGGAGGACGAGGGGAAAACATCGGGGAAAGCGAAGCAGAGAAGTAATTTCATCCCACAGGTCCCTTCCCATGGTCCTGTAAGATATGAAAAATGAGCCCTGGCTGGCGTAGCTCAGTGGATTGAGCGCGGGCTGGGAACCAAAGTGTCCCAGGTTCGATTCCCAGCCAGGGTACATGCCTGGGTTGTAGGCCATAACCCCCAGCAACCGCACATTGATGTTTCTCTCTATCTCCCTCCCTTCCCTCTCTAAAAATAAATAAATAAAATCTTTAAAAAAATGTACAGGACAATCTTTTTATTTATTTATTTATTTATTTTTAGAGAAGGAAGAGAGGGAGAAGGGGAGAGAGAGAGAGAAACATCAATGTGCGGTTGCTGGGGGGTCATGGCCTGCAACCCAGGCATGTGCTCTGACTGGGAATTGAACCTGCGACACTTTGGTTCGCAGCCCACGCTCAATCCACTGAGCTACCCAGCCAGGGCTTCAGGACAATCTTTTATGATGAGGTTCAGTGAAATCCTTGTGTTGCTCATGCCTCCAAATCTAATGACGCTTGTCCCCGAGTCTGTTACCGGGCCCATGGCCTGCGCTGGATGGGAGAGCGGCAGAAGGCAACCGTCAGATGCCCATGTTGCTGGCGCTCTGAGGCCCTGCAGGGTGAACGGCTCTGGGAGAAGTCCCGGCCAAGCGAGGTACAGTCTCCCTGCGCCCGGTGGGGTGGCTGCGTGCCTGGAAAGGCTGGTCCATTAAGCAGGCACAAGGGAAACTCAGTTTTCTATGTCAAACAGGGTCGGGTTCTAGGCACAAATAAATGCCCAACAGGCTTCGCGCCCTGCAGCGTGACGTCGGGAGCCCTGGAAAGGCCGCCGGGCACGGGGGTGGGTGGCTCTCCAGGGCGGGGCTGGCAGCTGGCGCAGGGCGCTGCTCTGGCCCAGCCACTGCGTGTCGAGTGCTGTCGTGGCAGCGGCCACAGGGCCCCTGACCTCCACATGCCCCTCGGGGTGGGCCCTGCCACTGTGCAGAAACTGTTTTGAAAGTGTCCCGGGGGTGCTGGATGGAGACGGGGACGCCGGTGACATTGCCCTGGGGGACGGGGGCCTGGCCCCTGGTGGTGGCGGGAGGGAGGCGAGGGGAGGGGGGCGAGGCTGCGGTCTGGGTTCACTCTGGGGGTGGTGCTGACGGAATCTGCTGGTGCATCGGCCACGGAACGTGGGAGAAAGGGAAGAACCAAGGGCGACTACGAGGAGCTTGGTCCGAGCCACCGGCCAGGTGCGGCTGTCATTACACAGGGGAAATTGTCATTCCACGGGGGCTTGTTCAGGGCGTGTTACACTGAGATGCCCCCTAGACATTCATGGGTTGTCCATTCATGCCCAGCAGAGTGCCGGGCATAAGGGGGTTAAAGGTGGAGGTCAGGGCTGCGGCGTGGTTCTGCCGACAGCCACAACCCAGAGACTGGCTGAGACCCCTCGGGGTGGGCGTGTCGGGGGGGTGCCCAGCGGGGCCGCAGCAGGAGGCCCCCTGCAGTGCCGAGTCCTGGGAGCCAAGTGGGAGAACGTTCCAAGAAGGGCGGTCAGCTGTGTCAGGTACCACGGGAAAGTCCAGTAGCTGACCTCTGGGTTCAGGGAGCAGGAAATCGCTGGTGGCCCTGACAAGAGAGGGCACACTGAGAACATGACAGGAGACGAGGAGGTCGCAGGAGGGACATCTTTGAGCAGGTGAGGAGGCAGACGCAGGCCTGAGGCGGGAGAGACTGGGGACCGGCGTGCGGGCCTCCCTCCTGCACGCGGGTGAGCGCTGGCCCCAGGGCCCAGCTGGGTCTCTCTGTACTGCTCCCCTTACCAAAGAGGAAATCCAAGGGAAGACCTAGGGCGGAGGAAGGCTGGACTGTAGAACATCCTTTCAGAGGAAAGAAAGTTCTTCGGGTCCCGCTGGGGTTGAGTGGGGCTGAGCCACAGCAGGCCTGCTCCTGAGCGAGCCCAGGCGTCCCACCCCCACCCCGCCCGTTGCAAAGCGGTCAGGGACCCCCACAGAGGGCCGCTGGCAGCGGGGCTTGGAGACCCGGCTGCAGATACCGCGAGCCCTCACTAGTTGAGGATTCTGTACTTGCAGACTTGCCTATTTGTCAGGATTTGTGACCCCAAACCGGTGCTCGCTGCGATTTTGCAGTCGGTGGTGGAGGCACACGGGGCGGCCAACAACTCGAGCTGCCCGAAGGGCCGTTTCCAGCCGGGCTGAGCTCGCTGCCGCTCCTCCTCCGCCTGGGCTCCGCTCTCCTACCACAAACAAGGGCCCTTTTCAAAGCCAGTCTGGTGCCAGGGCTTTGCATTGTTGTGGGGTTTGGTTTGGTTTTATTTTTTGGTGACTGTATTGTCACCAAAGGGCCCCCAAGGGTTGTGCTGAAGCGCTTTCCAGTGCCCCCCGCACCGAGGGTGGGCGGTGCCTTACCGAGAAATGATGGGTGCTCGGTGAGCTGCAGGCTCGAGCCGCAGGCTGCGAGTCCGATATTAAAGAGTCGACAATGCACAGTAAATAAGGCATTTTGAGCGGAAATGCACAGAACAAGGTTATGTATTGACGAGCTGACAAAACACTGTGACCCTCGGCTGGAGGCTGATTCCGTTATTTCCCCTGTGGGCAGTGGTTCGTTATTTGATAATCCTGTGTTCTCCACGACTTTATAGAACACGTTCACCCCGGAGAGCGAGAATCGATTGTCATCTGAAATTCCTGAGGGGTTTAGAAATGAGTTTAAGGTTTCCTTGCCTGGTGGAGAATCGATATAATCTCCATTTTACAGAGGAGGCCATGGGATCAGAGAGGTTTAGCGACTCACTTGGGGCCACACAGTCGGTTACCGGCCGAGCTGGGGCTCGAACCCAGAGCTCTGTGATCCTGTGCCCTGCGCCACGTTTTCAAATGTCTCCACAGGAGCCTCCCTTGCACAGGAGGGTCACGTGCGCCCTGGGAGCACAGAGGAGGAGCTCGAAATGGCCTACCTGAGTGTAAAGCTTCTTGAAACTCTTCTGTTTTCCCTGGAAAATTCTGGTCCATTGTCCATGTTACTCAAAGTTCTCAGCTGCTGTTTTCCTATACAAATGACTTTAAGTCATTGTTGAATTGTTTCACCTCCAGGGAACTAGACACACTTGCTTGGGTGTCACATACATTTCTCAAGGGAAGGGGCTTGGTGAGCTGCTCATTCCTGGGTCCCCTGGGTGCTCTGAGCGCAGTGGCGTAGAGGCACTCATTGCACACAGCTGGGCCACTTTTCTGGAATCCCCGAGTCTTGGTGTGCGGGGCACTCTTGTGCCTCTGCCATGACTGGCCACTTGGGGGCGCCCCACACAAGCTGGCTCCACATATCCCTTGGTTTCACTCCCCATGTGGCCTTGTTTCCAGGGAGGTCTGCATCCTTCTGGGGTCAGCCCTGGTTGCCTTGGATACTCATGGCCCCCAGCCAGAGCCGGGTCTCAGGGCTGAGGGGCTCTGCTGGTTTTAGGCCGTCAGTTCAGCGTCAGCCATTTAGGGCATTTCTGTGGGTAAGTACAACCCTGGAAGGAGCCACCTGGCGGGCAGGAAGAATGGGTGGCGCCCTTCCCCGATTCAGAGGAGCTCAGCGGAGTTCGCTTAGGCTGGCCACACCCTCCCCCAGGGGATTTGTGGGTGCACCCGAGGGTCCCCCAAACAGGAGGGGCCCAATCCCTCTTCACAGCGACACAGAGCCCACCTGTGGCCCTGCGGGTTTCAGGGTCACGGGGAGTGACCCTGTCCTTCTGTCCCTTTTCCCCTGTCCCTGGCCTTTCCCATCCGCTCACCACGGCGTCTTCACGCGGCGTCTCCCTCCGCCCTCACGCTGACCCGCAATGGACGCGGTGGACATCCGGTACGTGCATTCAGACAGCCGTGCCTCCCCAGAAGGACTGTTTCCTGCCTGCTCGGCATTCAAGGCCCTCGCCAGGCATGGCCTCTGGGGTTAGTCGTGGGAATTGCACGCTCTCACACGGGTGCATGCGTGGGAATGCACACGCCTCCACGTGCCCGTGTCCCAGCAGTCGCCGCTGTGCCACACCCGTGGCTGTGAGGGAATCCGCTGAGGGATCTTGTCAAAAACCACAAACGCAGGGCCCCTCGGAGTCCTGCTGACTCCGACTCGCTGGGGGCCTCCCCTGAGAACTGCGGCACGGTCCCCAGCTGCCCCCGGCTCTGCCCTGTGCCATTCTGCCTTGTGTGTCGCTGTCCATCCTCCCCTCTCTCCAGTCTCTCTCCACCCTGAGCCAGAGCTGTGTTTTAGGGAAATACCCTTTTTACATCGCCTTGTTCGGTGGCTTCCCCACGCCTCAGCGTGGGGGGACAGTCTGCAAGCGGCCTCAAGCCCCACCCCGATGGGCACGCCCTCCCACCCTGCCTCCCTCCCAGCACTGTCGCTTCTCAGCTCAGTTTCCTCCTCCTGGTTTCTTTTCAGTAATTTTGTTTCCCTTTCCTGGTTTCTTATCATGAGTATAAGATATTAACTATTTTCTTCTTCATCTTTCTACTCTACGAGCAAAAGCATTTAGAATCACACAATTTCCTCTGAGTGTCATTTTATTTGAGGATTTGCATAGATTCCGGGATGACATGTCCTCTTTTTCCTTGTTTTCAAGGTAGTATGGCATTGATTCTTTAAATTCCCTTTTTGAGTCAAGTGTGGGCTAGGAAACTGTCTCTTTAATTTCAATGTTGTAAACATTATTTGGTCATCTGCGTACTCATTATCCCTCATTGTTTGGGGTTATGGTTAGGGGGTGTGGTCTGAGAAGCATCTGTTTTTAAAGCATTACCAAGGTTTTCTTCATGACTAAGAACAGAATCATGTTTCATGGGGGTGAAAAATGAATTTCTGTGTCCAGATGACATGAAGTTCCAGATGTGCTTCTGTTGGATGAAGATCTCTATCACACTGCATTGTATTGTGCCGCATTGTGTTGCATTGCACTGCACTGTGTTGTGTTGCATTGCACTGCATTGCACCGTGTTGCATCGCACTGCATTGTATTGTGCTGCATTGCACTGCATTGTGTTGCACTGCATTGTATTGTGTTGCATTTCGTTGTATTGTGCTGCATTGCACTGCATTGTGTTGTGTTGCATTGCGTTGCATTGCACTGCATTGTATTGAACTGAAGTTCCCCCCGTACTTGCGTGTGCATGTGCATGTGCACGGAGTGATTTGTGTGTGTGTGTTCATGTGTACACACACATACTGAGATATGTTTGTGCTTCTGTTTTATGGACACAGGTTTGTAAGTAGCCTGTTTTCTTCATCATGGTAACTTTTATTATTACATGGTGTTCCCTTTTTTCTCCCCTAGACATTGCTTTTAACCTTACATGCCCCCTTTTCTCACGATAATGTCACCTCTCTCTCGTGTTTGCTTTTTGTGTCTACGTGTCTGGATTTCTTGTGCACATTTTATGTGGGTTTCTTTCCAGGGACTTCCTTTCCTCCTCCTTTCTCTTTCTTGCCTCCTTCTGGGTTAATTTTTGTTTAAAATTTTTTTTCTCATTATTCATTCTTTTGTGGTGACCTTCATGTATTTAATGTATGCTTCAGTCACCAAAATCTACATTAAATTGCACCTCACTCTCAATGGCCCAGGGGCCTTCAGCGCACTTTGAACCCTGCCCTGCCACCTCGGTTCACGCCCTGGTCACCAGGCCTTTTGACCTCGCTTTTTCATCTGCTCCCATTAGACATCACTGCTACCGCCTTACACTCAGTATTTGGATTTGCCCACATACTTACCAATTCCGTTGCTCATCACTGCTTCTTCTTTCTAATGTGAAAGGTACTTTTAATTCTGAAATGGCCCACCTCACCCACCCCAGCGAGGGAAGACGCCCTGGGATCCACAGCGGGCGCCTGCCGTGGCCCAGCCCATGCAGCGGTGGGTGGAGCCTTGCCCTTGGGGTCAGGCTGGCCTGGTTGGGGTGCGGGGGGTGGGGGGAGGGGGACGCGGTGGACCGGGAACTGACAAGCACAGGTGCCCGCAGTGATGGGCAAGACTCGAACCGGCCAGGAGAGAGTAGAGCAGGGGGGTTCCGGGCCTGGAAAGCTGAGAAGGGCAAGTCCCATTCCCTCCGCAGGGGTGGTCAGGACCAAGGACAGGGCCGAGGTCACTGGGGTGTCAGGCCACACTTGCCCTGAGGCTGCCGGCCCCTGCCCCTGCTAACAGGGTGGAAAACTCACCAGGCTAAAGGGACCCACAAGTCTTTTCACAAAGAGGGAAGGTTGGGACTGTCACGGAGCTGGAGAGGCTCAGCAGGCAGAGCTAGGGACGTGCGGAACCGTTTGTTATCAAGGATATTTTGAAGTTCCAGCAAAGGTACAGCATTTTTGGAAGGAAACCCTCTTAGGGATCCTCTTCTTTTTGATGACACCCCATCATGGAGACAAACCAGAGAAGACATGAAAAATATAAAGAATTTCCCAGCTCTTAAGTTAGACCCAAATGAAGCAGTGACTTCATTTAAATCAACACCTGGTTTCGCCAGATCCTGACCCCGCCCCACCCCCGCATCCCCCGCCCCCAGGAAAGAGATGAGCCACTCGAAGAGGCACCGGGGCCCAGCACCCTGACTCCCAGTCTCTGGTCACAAGGCCCCAGTCAGGGCGCCAGTGACAGCTCCTGTGGGCTGGGAGGCTGCAGGGACAGGCACCAAGGGGCTGGGCCTGCTGGTGCTGGGGGAGGGCGTGGAGGGCAGGGCCCTGCCACCTAAGGAGGCCACCCCTTGCTGTCACAATGCGCCAACTGTCCCGGTGGTGGCACCAAAGGGCTGAGGGGACGATGCCTCAGGATGGTGTGTGATCTTCTTCTTCCTGCTCCCCGACTCCAGAGCTCTCCTTATTGGAAAAATGATTTCCTTTTCCAAGTTTTAACAACTTTTGAAACGTATGATTTTAAAAGCAGGTTGGAAAAATGCCTACTAAAGAAAGTGGGAGTTCTGGACAGGTGGCCCAGTTGGTGGGAGCATTGTCCCATACACCAGAACGTTGTTGGTTCGATTCCCGGTCAGCGCACATCCCTAGGTAGTAGGTTCGATCCCCATTTGGAGTTCGTACAGGAGGCAACCGATTGATGTTTCTCTCTCTCTCTCTCTTTTCTCTCTAAAATCGATAATAAAAATATACCCTTGGGTAAGTATTTTAAAAAGTTGGAAAGTAAGCCCTGGCTGGCATAGCTCAGTGGATTGAGCATGGGCTGGGAACCAAAGTGTCCCAGGTTCGATTCCTAGCCAGGGTACATTCCTGGGTTGTAGGCCATAACCCCCAGCAACCGCACATTGATGTTTCTCTCTTTCTCTCCCTCCCTTCCTTCTCTCTCTAAAAATAAATAAATAAAATCTTTTAAAAAAAAGTTGGAAAGTATTCAAAAAGGAAGAGTTAGTTGGAATTGGTTTCCAGTTTATCATCTGTTGATTGCACTGGAGTGGAGACTCCATAATCTTCATTTTTTAAAAGATTTAATTAATTTATTTATTTTAGAGAGGGAAGGGAGGGAGAAAGGGAGAGAGAAACATTAATGTGCAGTTGCTGGGGGCCGTGGCCTGCAACCCAGGTATGTGGCCTGACTGGGAATCGAACCTGCGATGCTTTGGTTCGCAGCCCGAGCTCGATCCACTGAGCTTCGTCAGCCAGGGAGACTCCATAATCTTATCTGCTGTGACTCCCTGCCATCACCTGCCACCTGTCTCCGGGCTCTTCACTGCCCACTCCTTCTGCCCCAGGACCTTTGCACAGGCTCTGCCCGGATTGCACCTTCCCAGACACCCGCATGGCCCACTCCCTCGCTTCCAAGTCTTTGCTCACCTTTTTGATGGTGCCAACCTTGACCATCTCACGTAAAAGTGCGTGACTGACCCCTCCCGGTCCCCCGGGCACTGCTCTGCTTTGCCTTCCTTCTGTAGCGCTCGTCACCCGCCAACAGACTGGGTGAGTTCTTTGTTTATTACGTCTGTTGTTTGTGGCCTGTCTCCCGACGCCGGACCACAGGGTCCCGGAGGGCAGGGATTTGCATGGGTGCGTCCCGAGCACCTGGAACAGCCTGCCGTGCAGCAGGCACGCGATACATTTTTGCTTGATGAATTAAATGGATGGAAACTGGCTGATATTTATGATTGATGCTGCGTCGGGCCCTGTTCTAAGTGCTTCACTGTCTTCCCG
Organism: Phyllostomus discolor; assembly: GCF_004126475.2. NCBI lineage: Eukaryota > Metazoa > Chordata > Mammalia > Chiroptera > Phyllostomidae > Phyllostomus > Phyllostomus discolor. The sequence continues at coordinate 165,037,174 of NC_040908.2, forward strand.
AGACTCTTGAAGAAAGCTTTAATGAGCCCATTTTACACACGAGGAACCCCAGGCTCAGAGCAGCTCTGCAGCTTGCCTGAGGTCGCGAAGCTGGTAAAGGTCGTGTCAGGGCAGGTCACCCTTGCCAGGCGTGGGGCAGCGACCATGACAGGGTGGTCCGGCCCTGGTGGGAGTGAGGGTGCAGGAGGAGCCTGAGCAGACCCTCCTGGCTGAGCCCCGGGGAGAGGATGCTTCCCTCCGGCAGTGACACGAACTGGGTGGAGAACGTGGAGGGGACGAGGAGGCCAGTTAGGAGGCCATCACCCTGTCCCCTGGGGAGCTGGGGGTTCTCTGCACCAGGCGGATAGCCGTGGGGATGGGGAGAGGGGCTGGGGATGGGCCACGGGACTTGGTGATGAACGAGGGTTGTTCAGATTGCGTCCTCACAGGGGCAGACTGTATGATGGATACATGTGTGCAAAGGGTTTGTGCGAGAGGTGCTGCCAGGGTTTCTGGAAGGAACCGAACAGGCACAGCCCCAGGGCTATTCAGCCAGAGCAGCCCCAGGGCCCAGACGGTGGCAGGCACCGGTCAGTCCCAGCAGGAAGCAGGCAGCGGCTGGGGGAGGGGCACATGGCCAGGAGCAAGGGTCTGAGGGCAGCTGGGCCAGCTCTGAGGGAGGGGTTGCACCCAGGTTACCTGCAACCAGGTGGATGCTGCTGCCGCTCCTGGGCTGCAGGGAGATGGACGGAGGGTCAGGGATGGGACTCGGTACCTTTGAGAGGTCTGCTGTGTGAGTTTGGGCCCGGGCTGGGGGTGTACTCCTGGGAGCCGTGGGACCACCCAGAGGAGACTGGTCAGATGAAAGATGGTGCGTCTTCAATTTAAGGACCTCACTTACCTCTCCATCCGCCTCCTAGCTCTGGGCTAGCTGCACTGCTTCTCTGATTCCCAGCATGCCTCACGCCTTTTCCTGCCACAGGGCCTTGGCATATGCCGTTCCCTCTGCTGGGCTCCTGTTGCCTCTCCTGCGCACTTAGTTCATGTCTGGTCATGCCGAAGCCCATGGCATGCACCCTGCTTCTCAGGGGGCTCCCTGCGACCCCCATGTCCACACCAAGGCCCTCTGTGCACCGTCCTGGGAGCGTGGCCTCCCCGTGGGCAGGCACAGTGGCTACAGGAGTTGGTTGACATCTGCTAGTCTGACTTTGTGGGCTTGGTCCACAGGGGGCGTCTTAGCCCCTCGCCTCCATGCCCCACGGAGAACAAGCTCCAAAAACGCTGCTCTGCCTGCGCCTTCCTGCCACGGGGGCTTCTCCGCGGGCTCTGTCACTCCCCGGCAGAGCCCACAGGCCGTGGCCGGACTGGGTCCCCTGCCTGGAACCCGCCTGTTTGTCCAGCTCTATTCCTCGCCAAGATCGTCTCTGCCCAGCGCACACCGAACAGTCCCCTTTCCCTGAGGCGGCCAGCGTCTCTGCCCGGATGCTGGGTGACCCAGTTAGCGGGCCTGCCCGTCCCCTGCGCTGACAGCTGACGCCAGCACCCACGTCTCAGGCGTCCTTCCAGCCGCCTCCGGCCCGCGGGCTCCCCCTCCGCCCCACCTCCTGGCAGCCGCCCACTCCCGCCCTGTGCTCCCTCCGCGCTGCGCACCTGCCCCTCCGGCCCTGCGCATGGCCGGCCCTTCTGGGGTCCTTCTTGGCAAAGCTACCTCGTGTCCTTTGTTCTGGGGAGGGGGGGGCAGGCAGCAGCCAGGCCTGAGTCCACCTCACTGGCCCCTGGAACAGAGCCCAGCCCAGTCGTGGGGGGCGGGACAACAAAGCTGACGCCGTGTGCTTCCGAGCGTGCGTGTCCCCTGGAGCTGAAAAGTGGCCGTGCGCCCTCGCCGGGCGCCCAGACGTTCTCCCCCCCCCCCCCCCCCCATGCAGAGGAAGGCACGAACACCTCCGCCCCTGCTCCCGGGACCCGGCGGCGGCTGGGCCACCCCCCTCGGGGACAAGCCTTGCAGAGCACCTTGTTGTCTTGCTTTCCCGTTAACTTTGTGCGTTACCCAGTCTGTTCTGAAAACGTTAGTTGCGTCAGGAAATATCCCAGGCACGTGGAAAAGAGTCCGCTGAGAATAACCAGAACGGACCCCATCCATTTATGGGCGCGTGAAAGAAGTTCTTTAACATGTAGTCAGGGTTTTTTTGTGGCGGTCAAGCATACACAACACCAAATTTACCATTTTATCCATTCGGTGGAACCAAGCGCGTTCGCATCGCTGCGTGACCCTCCCTCCGCCGTCCGCCCCCAGAGCGTGCTCCTGTCCCCGTCACACCCCGATGCCCGCGCCCCTCCCCCAGCCCCCGGCACCCGCACTCCTACCTTCCGCGGATGAGCCTGCCCTGGGGACCGCGTGTAAGTGAGGTCACGCGGCCTTTGTCCTCCGGGCCTGGCCGGTTCACGACGTAGCGGGCCGACCTCGGGGTTCATCCAGGGTGCGGCCCCTGCCGGCGTTTCCTCTCTTTTCCGGGCTGAGTGATGATGCACCCCGTGTACCTGCCGCTGTGCTCACGGTCTTCTCCCGCTTTCTGTGGTCTCGGTGCCCTGGGGCCACGCGGGGCCTCGATGCTGGACAGCCGGCCTCTCCCGGGTCGAGCTGACTCCTGGAGACAGCAAATGACTCTCCCACGGATGCACGCTGGGCGCTCAACCCCCCACCCCAGGGCGCACACCCCCAACCACCTCCTTTATCGAACTCGCAGACACCAAGCCAGTGTCCAGTGTTCCCCCTGCCCTAAGCGCTAAGCGCCCCCAGGGCCGGGTGCTGGACAACCACGGCCCACCGAGATGGCCGGAGCCCACCCAAACCATTCAAACAACCGATGAAACTTGCTGGGGGGCCCTACCCTCCTCCCCCATGCCCCGTCCCCCCGCAGCCCCCACAAATAAAACAGTAAAGACTCTGGGTCACACTTCCTTTTCTTCTCTCTTCTGCCTCCTGACCATAGCCCCCCACCCCCACCCCGGGTCCCTCCCCGCAGGGCCCTGCCTGGCACGCTGGGGGACAGGGCATGTGCATCTTTGTAACATCAGACATGGCCAAGCTGTTCTCCTCCAAACGGAGGCACCAGCGTGCACCCTGAGCAGCAGGTACGAGGACTCCCGGCCCTCGGATTCACCCCACGCCCCACAAGACACCCTCTCGTCACAGCTGTCCTCCTAGGAGCGGAGGTCCCCTGCGAGGGGTTGGTGGTTTCCCGGAGTGTCTCTCAGCTGTGAGGTGGCGTCTCCAGGTCGGCGAGTTTCTGGAGGGCACACCTTGTTTCCCCAGCAGAGAGGGTCCTCGGGGCCCTCTGGGGCCCCTCGGTGGTCTGGCTGTCCCTGGATGTCCACGCCGACCCCCCGCCTGCCCCTGGGTCTGAGACTCATGCCCCACACGTGGCTCTGACCTGGACTTGAGGCGTCCTGTGAGTCCCCGGGGCAGCCCGGCCGATGGACGGGCACCAGACAAAGAAAAACGTGCCCCTTGGCGTGCCGGTCGTGACGCGTTCTCACGCTCGGCTGCTCCAACCAGGCCGGGCGTCTCAGCACAGAGGAGGCACATTTCTCTGAAATTAGGATGTTCCAAGTAACTGCTCGTCTCAGGCCTTCTGATATCGCTTTAAGAAGTCTGTTCTGCCCATAAAATCGTCGCTCTGCTGTGCGCGCCATTCAGACGGCATTTATGCCAATTTTCAGACAGCAGCTTCTTCCACTTTACCTTCTGTAATTCAGAATCGGAATCTTCGAGTCCTCGGGAAATCGCTTTGGTAAATATTCTAAAGTGAAAATCCTTGCAAATGAGGACTTTTGAGAACGAGTGTAAATTTTAAATTGGGGACTAAAGGAACCTTTTATGTGCGGTTCTGTCTGTCCCGTGGATCGCGACGCGCTCTGCTCTCTGTTCCGTGAGCGTGTCTCGATTGCCCCGTGTTTTCACGAGCTGGGGGCGGCTGGGTACTGGGGGCGAGACGGGCTCCAAAGCTGTTCCCTGTGCTTCATGCCTTCGGAGCATTTGCTCGGGTAGCTGGCGCTGCCCCGGCCTCCCCAGGGGTGACCCGGGATGGTGCCCCGGGGGTGGCTGGGGTCACAGGTCCGGTAAAACCCGTGGTGGGTTCTTGCTCTATCTTGGTTGGGGGGTCTCAGCTCCCTGCAAAGTTTTCTCAGTCCTCTCCGAAAATATTTCTGGATGTCCCATGGGTGTTCGCGCGGGTGCCAGCTACAGGGCACCAACACCACCCATGCTTAGCACACCAGCACCCGCCTCTGCCAGGCTGTCCTCCCGTTGGCCCGGCCTCCTGGCTTCTGCCCTCCGGGTGCTCCTGGTGGCAGGAGCGGGGGAAGGCCCCACTCCCTGGGCCTCTGAGGCTGGGAGATGTCAAGAACAGCTCTGAGATTTTCTGTCTGGGACCCAGATGTGCCCAGGCTGGGCCAGGGCCGGGGCCCGGGCCCAGTGGTGAACATGCAGCTCTGGCCTTGGGCCCCTCTGCCCCGGGGTGCGCTCTGCTTGCAGCTGGGTCGGCCTCTCCCGCCTGCTCCTCCTCCCTGTTCCTCAGAGGGAGCCAGATTTCCGGGGCTGCCTCTGTCTCCACCCAGCGGGGGCTGACTGTGCTGGGGAAACCGAGTCTCCTTGGGAATGGTGACACGTATCTCCCGGTTAACTGCGTTCCTGCGTGTCGAGTCTTCAGACCCTTCCACAGGGCATCGTTCCGATGCCGCTTCCCAGTGGGTGCAGCTGAGCGCAGGACGCGCGTGGGGACACCTTCGGAGGCCGCGAGGTGGAGTCAGCAGGAGCTGGGAACAGAGGTGACAGTCCCCAGACTTCTCCCGGCTCCTGTTCCCCAAGCAGGAAGCAGTGGACACGCGAGGTGACCCCTAAGGACTCCTTAAGCTCTTTAAACTGTTGGGAATACAAGCAAAAGTTTGTTTCTTATTACTTTTTTTTAAAGATTTTATTTATTTATTTTTAGAGAGGGAAGGGAGGGAGAAAGAGAGAGAGAGAAACATCAATGTGCAGTTGCAGGGGGCTGTGGCCTGCAACCCAGGCATGTGCCCTGACTGGGAATCGAACCTGCGGTGCTTTGGTTCACAGCCCGAGCTCAATCCACTGAGCTACGCCAGCCAGGGCCTGTTTCTTATTACTTATTAAAACCGTGGCTAATGGATAGATCTGATGAGCCTCAGACACGCCTCTGTGCTCGGCGACCCCGTTTGAGACGCTCGCCCGTCTCCGCCTCTGCGCCTGGCTGACCCGCGCTTTTGCTCAGGGCTGTCCCCGGGACGACCGCCTCGTCCGCAGCCCACCCACTCTCATCGGTGGTGTTTTCACCCCCATTCAGTTCTGTTTGCTTTTGACTTCCCGTGATGACGTCTCCGTCGACTCAAGAATGACTGCACAGGGTCAGAACGACCAGGCAGCGGGTGTGGAGGGGCGTCTGGGGATGGGGAATACGTTCAAAATCCAAACAGCCTAAAACGTTCCCAGGGAAAACTAACCTTTCTACTCCACCCCCCCAGCCCGCCACCCCCAGGCAACTCATGTGAGTCGTTAACCCGGCGTCCTGCATGCGAAGCCACAGAATCCACGGACAGGGGCTGCGTATCCGGGCACAGGCCTGCCTGCCCCCCGCCCCCGTGCACAGGGTCCTGCTCCCTTCCTTCCCAGACGCGTCTTAGTTTGTCCTCACGGGATTGTTTCACTCCTCCCGGACGTACAGCCTTTAAAAGCCTCTCTGGTTGGGATCTCTTCCTGCTAAACTCTCCATTTTCATTTGCAGGTAATGGTTTTATTTTACAGTAACGGCCCTTTGAAACACTGTTACAGTGCCTTCTGGCTGGCTGGCTGGCAGGAGGTCATCCTCGTCATTCTGTTATGGGCAATCCATCTTTTCTCTGTGAATACTTTGAAGACCTTCCTGCCTTACGGTCACATCACTTGATACATAAGGGGAAAGACAATAAAGTGTATTGAAAAGGACATTGATTTGAAGAGGGACAGATTACAGTTGAACTCAGGTCGTATCTCAGAGATCTCAGGCCTGTTTCCTAGTCTCTGGGGCCTGAGACGTCACGTTAGGGAGGGACGTGTGCCCTGCACGGCGGCTGCGGAAATCGGGCAGCCGCACCCAGGCCAGGATGAGTACAGACGCCGCGGTGACGTGGTCAAGGTCATTCCCACAGATTCCAGCCCTTGTTGTATTGTCAGGGCGCTATCAGGTTAAGTTTGAGACTGTCGATGATGATGCTCAGTGTTTTTTGTTTGTTTGTTTGTTTGTTTTGTTTTGTTTTGTTTTTTGAGAGGGAAGGGAGGGAGAAAGAGAGAGAGGGAGAAATATCAATGTGCGGTTGCTGGGGGTCATGGCCTGCAACCCAGGCATGTGCCCTGACTGGGAATCGAACCTGCGACACTTTGGTTCACAGCCCAAGCTCAATCCACTGAGCTATGCCAGCCAGGGCCTCAGTGTTTATTTTGAAATGTCGAAACATATAAGTCCAACGAGGGCTCATTTTATTATTTCCTGTTATGAAGTTTCTACAAAATCAACCTAGCCCCGACCAGTGTGGCTCAGTGGGCTGAGTGTCGTCCCACAAAGCGGAAGGTCGCTGGTTTGATTCCCGGTCAGGCCACATGTCTGGGTTTTGCGTTCAATTCCCAGTTGGGGTGCGTACAAGAGGCAACCGGTCCATGCTCCTCTCACATCGATGCTTCTGTCTGTTCCCCCCTCCCTTCTCCTCTCTCTCAAAAAAAAAAAAAAGTCAGTCTAATAAGGAAGCCGACAAGCTTCTGCTAATTAATTTGTTGGCTTGAACAACAGCAGCTCAAACTCAGAATCTGAGGTTAAAACTGGACAAAGGACAAGGGGGGTTTTGGGTCCTCCTTTGGGCAAGAGACTCGTAGCTGTTTCTGTTTCTGTTCACATGGCAAGGCGTTGGTCCTGCCCATGTCTGCGGGGACAGAATGAGGAAGCCAAATGTTCTTGAACGTGACACTTTTCCCGCCCTTTCAAGGCACCGGAAGGGAATGGTGTGAATCCACGTGGGGAGGTGACATCCTAGACTTGTGACTGGCATCCGAAGGTGGGGCTGTCTTGTGGGACCAAGCCCCTAAACCGTGGGATCTGACGCTCTCTCTGGGGAGATGGTGTCGGAAGGGAGTTGAGTGGCGAGACACCCAGTGGGTGCAGGAGAACCAGGTGGTGGCGTGGGGAAGTCCCCCCGCACACTGGCATTGGATTCGGGACCTGTTTCCCTGGTGACTCCTTCTCTGATCCTTGATTTTTTAAGAGTGTGTTGTTTAAATTCCACAGTTTTGTGCATTTTCCAATTTCACTTGTTATTGTTTTCTAACTTTCTCCCACTGTGGTCAGAGAAGGTATTTTAAGGATCTTTTGTTTTAAATCTACTGAGACTAATCTGCGGCCTAATGTCCGGCCCCGCCTGGACAATGCCCCACGTGCACTTGAGAAGAGCGGGAACTCTGCCGTCTGGTGGAGTGCTCCGTGAGTGTCTCTCACGTCCAGGGGGTCTGGGTATCGTGTTTCTCCTCTATTTTCGTCTTTCTTTCTTTTTTCTTTAAAAAGATTTTATTTATTTTTAGAGAGAGGGGAAAAGAGGGAGAAAGAGGGGGAGAAACATCAATGTGTGGTTGCCTCTCGCACGCCCCCTGCTGGGGACCTGGCCCGCAACCCAGGCATGTGTCCTGACTGGGAATCGAACCAGTGACCCTTTGCTTCACAGACCTACACTTAATCCACTGAGCCATACCAGCCAGGGCCGCTTCCGTACTCCCATCTGGTTGTTCTGTCCATTATTGAGAGTCGGGTATTGAAGTGTCCAACTGTTATTGTACAGCTGCCTATTTCTCCCATTAATTCTGTCAGTTTTCGCTTCATTCACTTTCACGGCCTGTTATCGGGTGGGTGAGTGTTCATGCGTGTGGGAGGGGGGCCACACCGGCCCGGAATGAAAACCCGCCGTGAGGGGGCACATGCTTCCGGTGCCCTCCAGCCACCAAGTGGTCCCTCCGTCTGTGCTTTATCTTTATTTATTGCTTCCCATTTATAAATATTTCTTTTTTTTCTTCTAGATTTTTGTGCTTTATTTTTTCCCTCTTTATTTAAGTGTGCCATTTATTTCTATGTGTGGGGTGAAGTAAGGATCTAACTTTCCTCCCCCGTATTGCTGTCCAACTGTCCTGGTCCCCTTTCTAAAGACCCTCCTGCTCTCGCCCACTGAGTAGGATGCAGCCAGTGGTCCCGGGAGGCCACGCTGTTCCGCTGACCCGCGGTCCATCCAGGCACAGCATCAGCGCGAGTGTGTCAGGCTGCAAGTAGAAAGCCCGGCCCGTATGCCTCAGACAGGTGGGACTTTCTTTTCGTGGGTAGCTGTAAGTCCAGAATGGAGGATTTCTGGCGTTGGTTTGTTGCCTAACGATGCCACCAGGGACCAGGCCCTTCTTTCTTTGCACCCATCATCTTAACCACGCCTGTCGCTTCCTGGTCACAAGATGGCCACCATTGCACCGTGTCTCAGCTCTGCCTTCGGGAGCGGGGAAGGGGTGCCAGGAGCTTCTGCCCTTCTTGTCGGGAAGCACGGTTTCCCCAGGAGCCCCCAGCAGGCTGCTGCTGTGTCTCCTAGGCCACTGCTGAATCCCGTTCCGCCGCCCCTTAACTGCAAAGAGAGCAGCGGAAGTGGGAAAGTGGGCCGTCCCACGTGGCTTCAAATAATGACAACTGCCTTGAGCTGGGTATAAAAGTGTGGGCTCGGTGCCCTCGTAGTCCAGCCTCTGGATTTACTCACTGTGGCGCTGCAGTCCCGCTGCAGAACACTGCGGGGGCAATCGTGCAGGGGAAAAGCAGATGGAGGCTCTACACGCAGCCTCCTGGGCGTGGCTAAGCGTTCCCACGTGGAGCTTGTTATTCAGCCCTTAGGGGATTGGACGCCTGCTAGGCCACGCCCCCAGGTGACGTCACAGGGAAGGCTGGAGGGCGCTGCAGTGTGTAGAGCCCAGTGGGTCGGTGAAATGGGGGTGGGGGTGGGAGTGGGAGGACGGTCCTTACTCATGGGTGGAGACCTGCTGCATTCGTTTCCTACTGTTGCCGCAGCAAACTACCCCAAAGTCAGTAGCTTAGAAGCAACACAAATTTACTACAGTTCTCCAAGAGTCTGACGCGGGCCTCACTGGGCAACAACCGAGGGGCACTCCACTGCGGCTGGTTCCTTCCGGAGGCTCCAGGGTGAATGTGCTGCTTGCTCCGCCCCCGCCCCGGCTTCCAGAGGCGCTTCTCCAGCCTCAAGCACAGCGGCGCGGTGCCCTCCAGCCCCTCTGCACTGTCTTCACAGCCACTCCGCTCTCCTGAGGACCCTTGTGATGCTATCAAGCCCACCAGGGTAATCTCCCTATCATAAGATCCTTAATTTAGTCGCATCCACAGAGTCTCTTTTGCATGTATGGGCGCATTTAAAGGTTGTGGGGATGAGGACCAAGTATACCCGCTTGTTGTCAGAGGAAGGCAGCAGCTGACTCTCCTTGTAGGGGAGGGGGAGGGGGAGGGGGAGGGGAGGGGGGAGGGGGAGGGAGGGCCGGGGCGGGGCAGGGCAGACCTGGGCAGGACGGGCTGCAACTTGCTGGGCTGGCAACTCAGCTCTGCTGTGAATCGGGCCTGGAGGGTCCCCTGCCTGCTTCCTGTTTAAAGTCCACCCAGGGCCCCAGTCCGAGACCCATCTGCTTTCCTCCCTCACCCCTCAGGTCCAGTCCGCCCCTCGGTGCCCCCGGTGGCAGGCCTGTCCCTTCCCGGCTGCTCCCCCTGGCCCCTGTCCACCCCAGCTGCCTCTTGGCGGGTCTCCTGCCTCCATCTGGCCCAGCGCTGTAGCCAGAACGAGCTTTCCAAGGTGGAAGTCTGAGCAAGTTGCGTTGTTTAACACCCCGCACCAGCTCTGGGTTACCTTTGGGGAGGAAACCCGCACCCCCAGCTCTGCAGACAGGCCCTGGTGCCGATTCCCACCCCCACCCCCCCGCCAAGGGAGGGGGAACCGCATTTCCTCCGTGTGCCAAGTGGCTTCTCGCCTCTTCTGCTCTGCAGGTGTGGCTCCTGCCTGATCCCCATCTCCAGCCCTCCCTGCCAACTCCCACTCATCCTCAGGGCCCAGCTCTGCTGTCACCCCCCCACCCCCCATGGGAAGCCTCAGGGATCAGCAAGGAGCCTGTGGATGCAAAAGAAACTGGTTCGGGCAGGTCCACATCAATGGGGGAGGGGCAGTCTGAAAAGGGCTGTTAGCACAAGGGGAAGGGACGCTGGACGCTAAGGGATGCTGCCCAAGTCCCCGCCACCCTCTCCCATACGCTGACGCCGGCCTGGGCCTGCCTCCCCCGTGGGCATCTGTGGCCCCTGGCGTGTCCGTCAGTCCTGGCACTGACTGCAGTGTGTCCTCCATGGCCCACTGCTGGCCCGCCTACTGCCCCCTGAGCCCCGGGTGAGGCTGGTGCCTCGCTCAGCTTCGCCCTGTGGGTGAGCATGGTGCCAGGCTCAGTGCCGCCCGCGGGCTGTGGGTGTGGCAGGAACCGGAGGGGCCCTTCCGAACTTTGAAAACACGGTGAACTGAGAGACCTGTGTGAGCTGTGGGGGGGCACCGACCCAAGGCAGATGGAGGGGAAACTGAGGCTGGGAAGCTAAGTCCTTCCTGCTTTACAAAAGGAAAATCTAGGAAAAAAACTAAACAGAGGCTCAGCCCCTGGCCCACCCTCAGGGTGCTCCCAACCGAGGTGTGGGGGTGGGGCACGTCCGTGGGGACATTGCCGGACCACCTAGAGCTGCTCAGCTGGAGAGAACCCCAAACTGGAACGTCCCAGATCCTTCCGACAGACAGGACCGTGAGGCAGGCGTGAGCAGAGCAGGAACCACAGGCCAGGTGCGGAATGTCCCCAGGGCGGCAAGTCCCGGGCGCCTGGCAATGGGCGAAAGCAGAGAAAGCAACTGGTAGAGGCCAGCGCTGCAGGTGGAGGCAGCAGGGCCGGGCTCTCCGGGGAAGGGAACAAGGAGTCGGGCTGACCCCACCGGCGCTGTAAAGCAAAGCAAGCGGGAACTCCATGAAAGAAAGTGCCCTTCCCAAGACACGGAGCAGGCCCCCTCTGGCCAGCGAACGGCCCTACTGAATGGCTACAGGCTTTAGAGTTTTTTTGGCTGGGTCCAGTGACCTTTATTAATAAAACAAGACAAGGCAGGGCTCCCGAATCCCTTCCCCGCTTCAGGGGGGCTGGGATGCAAACTGGAGGCCAGGGGACTCTCAGTGTGTTGGGGGATCGATCTGGGGCAAGGGCTCCCCAGCAGCTGTCCCTGGGGCCGGTGGTTCGGGGGACTCTGACTCCTTGGAGGCCATGTGGGCCACCAGGTCCACCACCCTGTTGCTGTAGCCGATTTCACTGTCGTACCAGGAAATGAGCTTGACGAAGTGGTCGTTGAGGGCCATGCCAGCGCCGGCATCAAAGGTGGAGGAGTGGGTGTCATTGTTAAAGTCAGAGGAGACGACCTGGTCCTCCGTGTAGCCCAGGATGCCCTTGAGGGGGCCCTCTGACGCCTCTTTCACCGCCTTCTTGATGTCGTGGTATTTGGCAGCTCTCTCCAGGCGACAGGTCAGGTCCACAGCCGACACACTGAGGATGGGGACATAGAAGGCCACGCCAATGAGCTTCCCTTTCAGCTCCGGGATGACCTTGCCCATGGCCTTGGCAGCTCCCGTAGAAGCAGGGATGATGCTCTGGGCAGACACTTGGCTGTCACGCCACCGCTTCCCAGAGGGGTCGTCCAGGGTCTGGGTGGCAGTGATGGCGTGGATGATGGTCATGAGTCCCTCTGCGATGCCAAATCTGTCATGGATGACCTTGACCAGAGGGGCCAAGCAGCTGGTGGTGCAGGAGGCATTGCTGACAATCTTCATGGAGTTGTCATACTGGTCGTGGTTCACACCCATCACAAACACGGGGGCATCCGCAGAAGGGGCCGAGATGACGACCCTCTTGGCTCCTCCCTCCAGGTGAGCCCTGGCTTTCTCCACGGTGGTGAAGACACCCGTGGACTCCACAATGTACTCAGCGCCGGCATCAGCCCACTTGATTTTGGCGGGATCTCGCTCCTGGAAGATGGAGATGGCCTTCCCATTGATGATCAGCTTCTTGTTCAAGGCCTTGACTGTGCCCTTGAACTTGCCATGAGTAGAATCATACTGGAACAAGTAGGCCATGTAGTTGAGGGCAATGAAAGGATCGTTGATGGCGACAATGTCCACTTTGCCAGAGTAAAAGGCAGCCTTGGTGACCAGGCGCCCGATACGGCCGAATCCGTTCACTCCGACCTTCGCCATCGTGCGCCAGGGCCGCGGCTGGCACTGTGCAGGGAGACGCGGCTGCCCGTGGAACAGGAGGCGCCGAGAGCCCCTTATGAAGCAGCGCCCCATCCGATTTCCCACAATCCTCCTCGACTGCTCACTCGGAGAGGAAACCACAAAACTAATTCTTAGCAGGTGTCGCAAGGCAGTTCTCGGCAATCAGGACTGACCGGGGACAGCTGCAGGGTCAGGTTCTCCCACTCTGCCTCCGGCCTCACAAGGACTTCGCCCCAGGGTGGTCTCCTCTCCCCAGCACATTGCTGGGCATGCGGTTTGGACCCCATGGGGGGGGGATGAGAGGGGTGGAGGATGGCTTCACACGCCCCCCATACAAGCTCTCGCTCCACCGCTCCCTCAAGCATGAAGCCCTCAGGGCAACGAGGTTCTGATGGGCATAACCCTCGGAACAAAGCCTTGGGTCTGAGGACCACAGGGGTGGAGTTTGGGGCAAACTCGAGATGGCGCCTGGGCCTCGGCTATGTTCTGGCTCCAGGCCCAGAAAAGCAGCAAAACCAGACAAAGCATGGCCACAACTGACATCTGGACCAGCAATGACCCATGACCCCTGACCCTAGTGCCGACCAATCAGTAGAGACAATGACCCTGAAAGGGTACACCTGGAAAGCTGATGAATATTCTATTGAATCCTCCCCTTAGACCTCCTCTAACCTTTGGAAACCAGATACAGACCTTCGACCTTGGAAATGAAGGACCCAGAGTTTGCTCTCTCCCTCCCTCCCTCCCCCATCTCCCGCTCACACTCCCACCTGCACCTTTCCCCTCCCCCTTCTTTCCTCAGGTGCATTCCCTCTGGGGCACACCTGTGCCTTTCCCCCCTTCTTCTCCCAGGTGTGTTATCTTTGCCTTTCTGTTTCCTAAGCTTCACAGGCTCTTCCTTTGCCTCCTTAACGTGGTTTCTCAGTCCACGCAGCCCCCTGGTTCACGTCTACCTCCGAGACTTTCTAAATAAACTTCTTACACTAGAGTTCTTGGCTCTGATGTCTGTCTTAGCCAAACTCAAGGACCAAGTTCTAACTTCGAACACTGCACATTTAACACTTCCTCCGTGGAATGGAGAAATATTGCGGACAACTCACAAAGTGGAAAGGAAATTCATGTCAGAATTGACTTCCGGTACTCCAGTTGGGGCTTGGAAAACAACATTAAGAACCCTCATCCAATGTGAGTATGTGCCGGAGAAGGAAAATGCAACCCATCCGGGAAGCATTTTTAACCAGGGATGTTTAGAAGTGAGTGTAGTGATGATGAAGTATATATACACTCCGTACATGTACATCACTCATCTTTCTGTGTTCAGCTCAGAAACCTACTTCGTATCTCTGGCACTTTAAGAACTTGCAAAGTCTAAGAGAACTGGGCATATTTGAGTGTTAACATCAGACTTGTGATTCGAATTTCAATGTGCTCCTGAGTCATTGATTTTGACCTCTGATTGTAAGTTGAAATTTTGCTAAGTTGGTAAACGGTTTTTGAATATTTAAAAATCACCGTAATTATAAGTTTAGTGTCTCTGATTGATAAGAACCACTTAAGAACTTGGGAAGATTTGTTAGATAATTGAAAAACTTAGAAAACGGAATATAATAAACTTTGATTGCAGCTTAAAATGTTTAATGGAGTTTAATTAACTAAGTAGGTAAATGGTACAAACATTAATCAAAGTTCGCCTGAAAAATGATTGTTGAAATTGGCTGGATCTATTCATAGAATGAGATTTGTAAATTGCATCTGAAAGCTCAGCGAAGAATTGGGGCTTAAAAACCAAAGTATTTCTGAAAAGGCTTTTCTCTGCTCCAACGCTGCCCTCAAGAACACCAGCAAAATCCTTGCATTTGCGCCAGAAGGAGGCTCCAGGGAGAATGACTCAGCAGCCACCTGCCCAAGCAATGCCCAGGACAAATGGGTCACTAGGCATAGCAGGATGTGCCCACCAGGGGGCGCTGTGAGCCCTGGACCTAGGCTCCCACCTTCCCCTTCCCGCCTCTGATCTGTAGGTGCTCCCAAACGACCCATCGGGCTAGTGCAGACACCTGGGATCCCTGGAAGTCCCAGCCCCTGCGCCTCGCTGCCTCTTTGAGAAACAAGCATGAACACACCCCCCTGCCTGGTCTTCAGGGCCTCTTGCTGGCTTGGCTCCGCGTTGCCCTCGGTGGTTGGCTTCATCGTGCTGCGGCCCTGGGCTACCGCATCCCGGCCCGGTACCTCCTCCACCGCACCACCCCCAAGCCCTCCTGTACTCTTGACAAGTATGATCCAGGTTCCCGTGACAACGCAGAGATGCCCGGTGTGAGACTGGGAGAGATAAGCCAAACATTTCACCACGAACCCCAGAGGCCACGCCCACGCGCCAGCTGGCTAAGCGGAAGTTATCAGTAAACATGGCTCGTCGGTGAGACTGCATGCCCCAGAGGTCTCCAAGGCCGGCGCTGCGCCCCTGGGGCACCCCGACAGTCTGCTGGAGTGTGGAAAGTAGTGTCAGGACTCCCGTTTGTGTTTATTTTTAGCTCATCCATTTACCTTTCCAGTTCTTGAATATCTTTTCTATTATCTTGAATGTATTGAAACAGGAGTATGAATATATATTTATAACGAAATGAACATGAAGTGGTGGGCGTAATGCTTTACAATCTTTGTTTAATGAAGGTGACTAAAGAAAGTTGTTACAGCAATAGCTTATCCACAAGTATGTATTGATCATCTACTGTGTACAAAGAACTGTCCTAGAGGCTGGGAATTTTTGGCATCTGCAGCTCACAATAGGGCTGCTTTTCCTGGAACACAAAGAGCATTTACAAATCAACAACAAAATGACCAACAGCCTCGTGGGGCAGGGGTGGGCGCAGGCAGGGACGAGGCACGGAAATGAGCTACAGGTGGCAGGGAAGCATGCCAAAGGCGCTCACTCGCCGCAGGGGGGCGGGGCATTCATCAGTTTTCCTGTTGCCAGCCAAGATCCTCCACCGCTGGGAACACGCTGCATGGATGGAGATGCGGGAGGCAGCCCTGACAGGTGTGGTTCAGCTGGTTCAGCATCACCCTGCAAAGCCACAGGTCACCGGTTCGATTCCTGGGCAGGGCACCTGCCTGGGTTGCGGGTCTGGTCTCCTATCAGGGTGTGGACGAGAGGCAACCGATGGATGTTCCCCTCTCATCATTGAGAGACATCAATATTTTTCTCCCTCTCTCCTTCCCTTCCCTTCTCTCTATAAATAAATAAATAAATAAATAAATAAATAAATAAAATCTTAAAAAAAAAAAAAGACGAGGAAGGCAGACCGCCCATTACAACAGTGACAGCTTCCGAATGACAGCACAGGCCCTCCACGCCAGCCACTTACTTTCTGGGACTCTACCTGCAGATGTACCACCCACGGGGAATAAATTACGCACACCGATTCAGTGGGGCAACTACTCAGGGTTGAAGAAGGTTCGCAAAGCTCTGTGTGTAGTGATATGGAATGACCTCCAAGAACTATCGGCAGTGGGGATGACCAAGGGCTGGGATTTGAGTAAAGGGAGAGAAAAAAAAAAAAGGAATATATCTACATTCATGCACAGCCCGTGGAAGGCGGGCTGCTGGCGTGTGAGGCAGAACCAGGGCCTGCCTTGGGGGGCTGGGGGTGCTCCCCAGAACAGGGCAGACCCCCAGGCCGGGGGAGAGGCGAGCTGGCAAAGGCTGCAGCCCGGGGTGGAGAGAGGACCCGCTCCGGGTCTCCGTGGAGGCCTCGTGCAGAAGGCCCGACAGCCGGAGAGAGGGCTACTGTTTGCATCTCGGTTTCCGGGTGCTGAGAGTGAGGCTTCGAGGGGTGAAATAGCTGGCCCCGTGTTCCATGGTGACACAGCAAGATTCCACTCAGCTCTCTTTGCAAAGCTGAGCTGCATTCTTTTACTTGTGGGCACCTGTCTCCCTACAAGCCCAGGGGCAGCCTCGAGGCGGAGGCCGAGGCCAGGGCTGCGGGTCTGCTGACCACATGCCCACCCCTCAGGGCACATTTTTTTATCCATTTTTCCAGAAGCAGGACGCAGACACTTGGAGAGAAGAGACTCATCAAGTCAACCCGTTCTTGTCCTCCTTCTGGGGGCTTCATAGATAGTCAGGTTCAAGCCTCCCAAACTTCAGAGGCCCTGCCCAGAGGTGGCGCATCACACCGCGCCGCCCACCCCACCCCCACCCCACCCGGCCAGAGAGGAGAACCCGGCTAGAAGCCCCTCTGGCAACCCGAGCCGGCCGCCCTGACTCTCCTCGTGCTTCTGCTGAGACTCCGAGAGCAGCCCACCTCACGGCCACCTGCCTGCCACCTTCCAGGAGAAGGTAACAGCCCCACAGCCTTCATCTCAGGCCCCCCCCCTCCGCCCCCCAACGGGCCGGCCTGTGGCCTCGGGCGTGCGAGCAAGCGCGATGCACCGGAAAGAAGTCAGGTTGTGGACGCGCGAACCGGCCTAATAAAATGTGAAAAGTCTGGAGGGCCAGGGCGGCTTTCCCCGGGCGCTGGTGACACTGCAATGCTCGTCACATCACCCAGACAGGGGGTGACAGGCCCAGGGCCCCGCAGGAGGCCTGATGTCCTCACACGAACTCACTGGACGGCAGAGGCCCCTGCCCCGTGACCCCGGGTCTGAACCTGGCACAGCAAGGCCAGGCCCGGGCAACTCCCACTCTCCTGCAGGACCCCTGGGTCCCACCGGGAAGGTCAGGCTTGCTCCCAGCCCTCCCCTCCCCCCAATCTGGAGCACGTGTCCCTGCCGGTCGGGCTTGACCAGCCACCTGTCCAGTGCTCGCTTTGACCATGTGCCAGTCCCTGTTCTGAGGGCTTTGCCAGCGTCCAGACCACCTCCCACACAGGAACGGCTACTGCAACCCCTATTTTCCAGGGAAGGAAACTGAGGCACGGAGAGGTTAAGCCCCCTGTCCCAAGTCACCGAGCAGGCTGGCGCCGGGCCCCTGTGTTCTTGGCTGCTGTGCGGTGATGCGTGCCTTCCTGTTTGTGCCCCAGACTAAGTCTGTGACGTCAGGGCCTACGTCCGCATCATCCGCCTTTGCGGCCGCGTCATCCGCCTTTGCGGTCGCGTCATCCGCCTTCGCGTCCGCGTCATCCGCCTTTGTGTCCGCAGAACTTGGCACGGTGCCCAGGTCCTCCGTGAGGGTTTGCAGTTGGAATAATGAACAGGTGGGTGAATGAAGGCCAAGGTCACCTATGTATTGCAAGAGTCACGGCAGGAGCTCGGTGTATACACCCACCTCTATCGCTGGAGTTTAGACATTTCACTGAGTGCGCGTCATTTTTTAAAATTGTTCCCGCTCAGCAACTGTTCCTGGGACCATGCAGCCTAAACAGTTCAGCCTGGAGATATATTTTTTCTCTAATTTTTTCCTATTACTTCAACTCTTAAGATCGATGGTTTCTCCAACATGGTTTAGATAGATGTTGAAATCCCTGTCTGTCTTCCATGCCTTGTAAGTTTTTGTGTTTGTGTTTTTTCTCGTGGTCTTTTACTCTGTGTTTGGGAAATTCACGAATGGCCAACTTCCCAGGTAACTGTATCTGCTTCATTGTTCAACCTGTTCACTGGCGGTTTTCAAATTTGTCAGTCACGTTTGCAATTTCCAAAATGCTGAGAATGTTTCCTTTCCACAATAGTCTGTTTGTAAAAAAATATTATTTATTTATTTATAGATGGAGGAGAAGGAAGGAAGCATAGAAGAGAAACATCAATGTGTGGTTGCCTCTTATGCGCCCCCTACTGGGGACCTGGCCCACAAGCAAGGCATGTGCCCTGATTGGGAATCGAACCAGTGACCCTTTGGTTCAAAGGCCGGCACTCAATCCACTAAGACACAGTAGCCTGTTTTTAAGAAACAGATATCCTCTGAAGTTTCTCTGAGAATATAAACTGTGGTTTAGCTTTTTCTCCTGCTTGCTGCATCCCTTCGCCCCCTCCTGAGCTGGTTCCCCTGCCTGCAGATGTGCTGCTGCACTGGAATTCCTCTGGGGGCCGCTGTTTCTCGGTTGTCTCTTTGTATCTGTAGATGAGGGGGTCCTGGACAGAACCGCTGGTTGCTGGAATGTCCTTTCTAGGCCACGTGGGAATTCCGCTCACCTGCCCGGGACTGCAGACTCTGACTGCAAGAGCCCTGGCCGTGGTCACTGTGAGGTGGGGCCACAGGTGAGGTGTGTGGCCGGGTGGAGTGAGTGGATCCAATTTTCTCAATAGAGGGCTCTTCCGACGTGGGACCCTTTCATTGCTGGGTGCTGCTCCCTTCTGTGGCCCTAGCACCCAGTTTGAGAACTCCCGTGAGCTGCGCTTGAGCCTTTGGTCCCTGGGCAAGCACGGGAGTCGGTGGCTAAGGGGTGTTGGGGGGTGCCTGGCATGGCCCTTCTGCCGATACCCCTTCTAGTAACTACCCGACGCCCTTGGCCTGCGCCTCCCGTCCCCCACGGCCTCCCACCTGGCGCTACTTCATGTCTACAAAAGCTCTGGTCTGGGAGCTCCTTCTTTTCCTCCTGCGTGGGGCTGCGGCCCCTCGGTCTGTGGGTTTCCTTTGTTCCTCTGCCCCCTGATCTTCATGTGTCTTCCCTTCTTACTCTGCCTTTTCTCAGCGTCCTCCGTCTGCTTGGATTTGGGGAGGGCGGAGAGGCAGGCGCATGCTCTGGCCACCCCTCGCTCCCCTTCAGGCCCCAGAAACCAGATAACAAGCCTCAGGAGACCCTGGGAAGTGGGGCCTCGGGCCTCCCGTCTCCCCTGGGCGATGTCACCCTGCAGGTTCCTTAGAGGCGGGCTCCCTGGCTGGGGAAGCAGTGGCCGCATGGGTCCCGTCTGTGGCTGGGTTGAGACCTGTGAGGGGGAGTGTTCAGAGTCTACCTTCTGCAGGGGGCAGAGGGGTGCGCTGGGGAGGATGGAAGGGGGGCAGTGGGGAACACGGTCCCGGGCGTCTGTCTTTACAGTTCTCTGCACAAAGAGCACGTTCTAGCTCGGCTGGCGGAGCAGCATCTCATCGCTCTCGTGCGCCCGGCCTCCCTGGTCCGTGGCCTGATGAGGTGGAGAGCTGGAATCGACAGGGACCGGCACTGGGCGAGCGAGGGTGCTTTCTGGCACCTGGTCCCTCCCTCACGCAGCAGACGCTGAGCAGGCAGGGCTTAGGGGCACCGGAGCTTAAGGACCAGTCGAGTTTCCTGTGTTTAAGGAGCTTCGATTTTGATCAGGAGGCTGTGTTGTAAATAAAGACAAAGCCCCTCACGGAAACCCGCCCTGAGGAGGTCTGGGCAGGGCCCGGACCCTGCGCTGCTGCAAGCTCCCGAGTGAGGGCCATGCTGCCGGCCCGTGGGCCACGCTTGGAGGGGCGTGGGGAGAGGGAGACGGCAGCTTCCTGCTTCCCCCTTGCTGCCGCGGCCGTGGGGACTCGTGGGAGCCTGCCAGGAGCAGAGCTGCCCCTGTGGCCTCCAAGGGGGCCTCTGTGTCCGACCCCAGGCCCATGCAGGCCTGAGTCTCGGTGGCGGATCAGCCAGGAGATAGGTCCCCGCTGCTTGGCATCTCCCTGTCCAGGGTTCATGCCAGCCCGGGGGGAAAGCGCTGGAGTGGGGGGTGCGCCTGGGCGGGACAGCGCCCGTCAGCCTGGGGTTGGGGCAGGCTCCGCTCTCTTCAGAGCTGCGGGGGCTGGCTCTGTCCCGAGGTGGGGGCATGGGTCAGACCAGGGCCTGTGGCCACGCACGGGTCCCTCAGGTCTCAGGGTTTGTCGTAGGGTCCCCTCGAGCACCATGTCAGACCTGCCCGTGGAGTGAGAGCACACTGGGCATGTGCTCAGGGACCCCGAATTTCTCGGGATCGAAGGACTCAGCAGCATCCACAGCCTGAGCTCGACTCTCACAGGTTCACCAGGGGTCAAGGTAAAGGCTCCGGGCAGCTGTAGAGTCCCCCTCCGATGCGAGCAGCCCGTGGTGTCGGCTCAGGGCCTGGGCAAGTGTGGTCATCCGGAGGCCACGCTGGAAAACCCTCCCCGTCCAACTGCGGAGTCCCGGGGGCTCTTGGGGCAGAAGCTGTGCCCGCGGGGAGGGCTGCCGACCGATGGCCAACAGGCTTAGTGGCTGATCCAGCAGGTGACCGAGAAGGCTCGCTCTGCGGGGCCCCAAGGTCAGCACGCTCCTCGGTTTCGGAAAACAGATGCTTCAAAATTCTGACGTAAGCTGCGTGCCATCGAGGTCTTGGAAAGGGTCGTATGCCTTCTAATACTGACGTGGAGGCAGTTTGCTAGGTCATTCTGTGGGTGGTTTCTCTTGCTGGGCTTCCTCTGCCCAGCCCTTCTCTTCCAAGTCCACCCCCACACTGTGGCCAGGAAGGACTGTCCGCCGTGGAAACACCTGGGCGGCTCCCTTGCTCGAACTTGCTCACCAGCCCTGGGGGCGGGGCTGGGCTGTGGGCACCGTGCTCCATCCCCACAGGTTCCTCTGGGGCTCAGACCCTCTTCCCCCTTCTCTCCTCCCGCAGCAGCCTCGGGACCTCTGCACATGCTGTCCCCCTTCCTTGAACACCCGTCCCCCCTCCTACATCCCACCCTCAGCCCTGCACCCCCTCGGTTCTTCCTGAGCCCCCCTACAGTGAAAATGTCCGCGGTGTCCTGCCCTCCCATCTGAGTCCTGTGGATGGAGGGGAATTGCTAAAAAATCATTTCGAGAACCGAATGGGACAAATGAACGTGAACATGAGTTTCCTGGGGCTGCTGTCGGCAAGTAGCCCAAACTGGGCAGCTAACGGCCAGAGACGTTTACTCTCCCACAGCCCTGAAGGCCAGAAGCCCCAAGTCACAGCGTCTGCAGGGCATCTGCAGGCCCGTGCTCCCGCCACAGGCTCTGGAGGACCGCTCTCCTGTGTGTGTTCCGCCGGGGGGTGGGGGGCGCTCCAGGTGTCCTCGGCTCCTGGCTGTGTGGCTCCAGTCTCAGCCTCCGTCCTCACACGACCTTCTGTTTTTCTCCTCCTGCCTCTCCTCATTGCGTCTCTTTATAAGGACACTCGTCATTGGGTTTGGCGCCCTGGAAAATCCGGGATGATCTCCTGTCTAGATCTTCAACTTCACCGCATCTGCAAAGACCCTCTTCCCAAATAAGCCCACCCTCGCAGGTTCCGGGGATTAGGACGTGGACATGTTGGTGTGGGGACCACCCTTCTCCCCGTTACAATGCCAGTTCCATGGGAATGCCAAACCCTCCAGCGCATGCAAGAGCGAGCCCACTAACCCCCGGGAGTGGACCGGTTAGGCAGAAACCAGCCAGGGTGACCCCGTGACGCCCTCACATGGCCACAGGCAAATGGAGAGGACAGACAGAGGACAGCTGGCTCCTGTGCCATCGTCCCCCAACCGGGGGCCAGCCCTTCGCATCTCCAAGCCTCTCCTCTGCGGCAGGGGACCCTGCAGTGGCACATGCCCTGCAGGAGAGTGGCGTGGGGCTCTGGGCCAGACCCCCGGGGTTTTGCCGCTGCTCCTGTGGCATTACCTGTCTCCTCGTGGGTCACCCACCAGGGTCACAAGGCCAACGCCAGGAACCAGCCTGGTGTCCCGGGGGCTGCAAGCAACCCACTGTCACTCCTCATAGAGAGGGCGGGACTTCTTGCCTTAGGCTGGGCTCCTCCAAGGACCTGAGTGTGAACCATTTGGGTGAGGTTGTCTCATGGATGCCGGCAGGGCAGGGCAGGGCAGGGAGCCAGCAGGGGGCGCTGTCGAGTGGTTCCATTCTGACTCAGGGCCGAGAGCCTGGCGCGCCTCCACAGGCACAGCGGGGCAGTGGCTCTGGGGTGTTCCGCTTGGCACTCCTGCCCCGCCCCACGCCCCACGTGGAAGGGCGGCCAGGGGAAGCTGCCAGGGGAAGCCCGCTGATGCCGTAGGTGCCATCAGAAGGCACCAGAAAAGGACGCTGCGGGCCCCTGACCCACAAAATCAAAGGAAGTGAACAGAAGGTAAGCATCAGGGGGCGGACCCAGGTGACGGGAGGTGCAGGAAAGTCCAGCCTCACACCTCCCGCCTGGGGAAGAGCCGGCCGGAGGCTGGGGATGGCGGGAACATTCCAAGGGCTTCAGAGCTGTGACGTTTTGACGTTTTGACGTCGGTCAGAGCTCAGACTGGGGGCGGCGGGTGGCGAGGGACAACGCGCAGGAGGCGGGGACGTTTTGTGCGTGAGTAGCCCGGGCCAGTCTGAGCAAATAAAGCTTGGACACAGGACTGTCTGGTCAAAGTCCTAGTTCCTGGAAACGCAAGCTCAGCTCAGACCCCCTTCCGCCATCTCTCCTCGCTGGGTCGGTCGCAGAGCCTCCTGTGACCATGGTTCTCAGCCTCCCCACACAGCGAGGGCCAGGCAGGTTACTTCCGGCGGCCCGGACCCACAGACCAAGGGAGAAAACCCTCCCTTAGGTAAACTGAGTCAGGGTGCAAGAGAACATGGCCAAACTCTTTTCAATGAAGTGAGAATAACGTTGATACCAAAACCTGACAAAGGTCATAGGGAGGGAGGGAGGGAGGGAGGGAGGAAGGGAGGGAGGGAGGAAGGAAGGAAGGCAGGCAAGCCAAATCTCATATGTGAATATTCATGAAAAACTTGAAATAAAACATTAAAAGCATAATCTGGCAGCGCATTAAAGGAATAATACAACTTGTCTAAGAATAATGACCCCTGGCCCTGGCTGGTGTGGCTCAGTGGATTGAGCATCAGCCTGTGAACCAAAGGGTCGTCAGTTCAATTCCCAGTCAGGGCACATGCCTGGGTTGTAGGCCAGGTCCCCAGTAGGGGGCGTGTGAGAGGCAACCACACACTGACGTTTTTCTCCCTCTCTTTCTCCCTCCCTTCCCCTCTTTCTAAAAATAAGTAAATAAAATCTAAAAAAAACCCACCAACAGTGACCAACCCAGCAGCCATCCTTGATTAAAAATGACCAACCGTGAAGTTCTATCACCACAGAGCAGAGAAAGGCCTTTCTGATTATGATGCAAAATCCAAAAGTCAAAAAAGACAAGATTGAACATTTAATTACAAAAAAAATTCCACAGGCAAAAAAAAAATCAATAACAAAAACGTGCTAACAAAGTCAAAAGACAAAGTAAAAAATATATATATTTGCAACTTTCACCACAGCAGAGCCACCCTAACATATAAGGGGCTTATAGAAACTGGTGAGGCAGCCACGAACTGCAATAAAAAATAGACACAGCATACAAAGAAACAGCTTGTAGGAAAAAAAAAACTATATTAAAAGATGCTCAATCTACAAAAAGATGCTCAATCTACAAAAAGATGCTCAAAATACAAAATAAAGCTACATGGAGATGCCATTTGTCACCCATGACATTGGCGGGATGCCACAGGTGTGGTGGCAGCGCCCTGTGTGAGGGAGCCGACTCAGGGGTGCGCTCCGGGGGAGGGCGGGGCGGGGGCTGCCTCTGCAAAATCCAGGAGGCCCCTGGGGCCTGCGCGCGGAGGCCCGGCTGCCGGGAACGCTCCCTGCAGATGCCGCGCACGCCTTAGGAACAGTGCACACATTTCCAGTCCCCTGCGACATTGAGATATTGAATGCCACCCCAGCGTCCATCCACAGGAGGCCAGTTAAAGAAATGATGGACATCCAGACAGCGGAATACTACGCAGCTATAACAGACGGAGGAGGACCTCGCGGGCGCTCAGGGGGTAAGGTGGGAGATAGACGCAAAATGCTAAACTACCTTCTGTGTGAGGGAAAGTAAAGCTGGGAATGCACGTTTACCCTCTGCACCGAGCGGGACAGCCCGAAAGGAAGCCTAAGAAACGCAAACGGCCTCCCGGAGGGGGCGTGGCAAGCGCGACCCCTGGCGGGTGGGGAGGGGCTGAGAGCGCACGCCTTCTCCTCTTGTTCCTTACGGCACATTTTCTGGTTTCAAACCGTGTGGATTTACTGCCTAGTCAACATTTTAAAACTTGACGCCTATGTTTGAAGAACTTCTACGCTTTTCTGAAAGTGCCTCCATTGCTGGTGGCCACTGTCCCTGGGCAGCGGAGGGTGCTGGGGGCAAGGAAGGGTGCCTGTCTTCCGCATTCTGGACCTTGGGGCTGTTGGCCGTGTGCACACGCAGCTTCTGGATGAAAAAGGAATGACATTCGCTCATGACGCCGTGTTTCCGAGTGCGCGGAAGCCAGCAGTCGTGGGGGCTCCTCTTGGGCGTGGGATCGTTGGGGTCGGGGCACAAGGGAAGGGACTTCCTTTTTCCTGACGTGAGTCTGTGACTTGTACAACGTGCATGCCCTCCACCTTCCCTCCCTGGCAAAAGGCACGTGGGAGCCCTCAGGAGGGTTTGCAAAGAGGAGGTTTTTGTGTAAGACCTGGGAGATCGAAACCCTCGCTGGACAGCGACCCGAGGAGCATTCCAGAGGGAAGCAAGACATGCCTTACGCTGGGTGTCCCTGGGGGTGTCCCCACAGCTGGGCCCTCGGGGAGGAAGGAAGGAGCTGAGGAGGCGAGGTCCGCCAGCGTCCCACCTGGGGCTGAGCACGGCCGCTCCGCACCAGCACCCGCCCCGCCCCGGGAGCCCCGTTCTCCAGACAAAAAGAGAGTCAGATGTTTTGTGGTTACCGTTTCCTTCTTTATTTTTTTCTTTTTTGTTTTATTTCCTTTTTTATTTCTTTATGGCTACTGTTTCTTTGGCTTTCAGATGGATCGTTGGCTCTCTTCGCACGGGTTGGTGCGGGAAGCCTTGAACCTGAGACCTCACAGACCCCTGGCCCCGCCCGGGGACGTGAGCCTAGGAAGGTTCCTCCCCTTCTCCCGACCCGGGTTCTCCCCCAAGTGCAGGCAGGGGCCGAACCCAGGGGGTCCCGCTGAATCGGAGAGGCCTTGACGTCCACTGGAAAAGAAACGAAGGGAGAGATATGGGCGAGGTACCACGTTGGAGTGGGGACGGGGATGTCGATGGCTGACGTCCATTCTCTCATTAAATCTCACAGCCTTAGGTGGGAGGCCGCCAGGTGGAGCTGCGGAGCTCAGGGCCAGAGAAGGGAGGTGAGCTGCCTGAGGCTGTTGGGCAGCTGAGCTCCACCTTGGCTTTAATTGACAAGGAAAACCCACCCCAATGGCAATTCTGGTTCAATGAGAACCAGGGGTTCAATTCACACCAATTAATCTAATGAGACACGTGGAGGGCTTGGGGGCTATAACCTGAGGCTGCCTGCCTCCTCCCCCTGTGCCTCTGCTCCCCACCTGGGCCTGGGAACCCTCGGGGGGATGGGCACTTCAGCAAGAATGAGGCGATGCTGTGAATGCTGCAGTCCTGGTTGTGACCACCAGGTGGCGGAGCTGCTGTAGGAAGCCCTGCCCCCAGAGGCGCCAGAAAAAAAGAAAATGCAAGTCAAAAATTCCTTGGCGTGGAAGCACGAGGCAGTTGGAAGTTCCAGGAGCCTTCTGTCACATCCGGGAGGCTTGACCTTCTGCTGTAAGCAAAGCCTAGGGGCGCCCACGGCAGGCAAAGGGCAGGGGGGAAGAGAACATTTTTTAAAGCCCATGGAAGAAGAAAGAGAAAAGAATTCTTTCCGATGCCTTGATTTAGCAGCCTCTTTTAGCCCAGAAATTCTCTGCAGGTGAGGCTGGGTCCCACTGCAGTGGAATCACCTGGGGGCCCGTAGTACAATGTATGTTCCTGGGCCCTCCTGTGGCTTCTGATCCAGGCTCAGGTTCGAAACACGGACGTGGCCGGAGAGGGGAAGCCTCTCTTCGAGGTAACGGTGCCACGTCCGGACCTGCCCTGTGGGATGGCGTAGGTACACAGGCACGTGGCACATTTTTTTTCTGTGTGAAAGTCAGCCTTTAGGCTGTCCCAGGTTGTTATGGGGTTATGCGCGACTGGCTCCCTGTGCTTTAGTGAGAGGTGGTTCTCTCTGTTTGCTATTTCAAAATGCAGAATGAGTCCTGGCCGGGTGGCTCAGTTGGTTGGAGCCTTGTTGCGTATACCAGAGTTGCAGGTTCAGTCCCTGGTCGGGACCCATACCTAGGCTGCGGTTCAGTCCCCAGTCGGGGGACATACAGGAGGCAGCCAATCGACGTTCTTTCACATTGGTGTTTCTCCCTCTCCCTTCCCCTCTCTCTAAAATCGATAAACTTATCCTCGGGAGAGGATTTAAAAAGCGTATAATGAGTTCCTGCCCAGAGAGGCAGAGTGAGGAAGCAGCCTTGGCTTTGAAACGCAGGCCCGGAATCCGACTCCTTGACTTCCTGGCCAGATGACATCTTGGCTAAGTTCCCCGAGACCTGCGAGGGGTTCTGGGAAGCTCAGGGCCCAGATGCACAGCCACGCCTCCCCCACGCGCTGGGCACTCAGACTGCCCTCTGCAGCTGACCCAGCGACTCCCTCTCACAGCCTGGGAGGCGGCTTTGGGCTCCTGGGCTGGCCCTCCTTCCGACCCAAACCCTGAATTCCAGCCTCTGGCTGAGATTTGGTCCACGACAGGCCCGAGGCCCCATAGCAGCTGGCCAGGGCCATGGGAAGAGCTCAGGCTTTATTATTATTTTTAAATATTTTATTTATTTATTTTTAGACAGAGAGGGAAGGAGGGAGAAAGAGAGGGAGAGAAACATCAATGTGTGGTTGCCTGTCATGTGGCCCCTACCTGGGACCTGGCCTGCAACCCACGCATGTGCCCCGACTGAACCAAAGACCCTTTGGTTCACAGGCTGGTGCTCAGTCCACTGAGCCACACCAGCCAGAGCAGAGCTCAGGCTTTAGAGTCTGATTTGAATCCTGACTCCGCTGTGTGACCTGGGGCAAGCTGCCTGCCCTCTCTGAGCCTGTTTCCTTGTCTGGGGGCATTAGCACCACCCTTCTCCTGGGCCGTGATGAGGAGTGAATGAGAGGGTGTCAGCAGCACGGTCGGCATAGAGCAGAGCAAGCAGCGGTCCAGGAGAGGCCCCGGGGCGGGGCTGACTTGGCCCCTCCTCACACCAGGCTGCACTGGTGGGAGACCCTGGGTCATGGTGGCATGACTTTGTGACCTTACTCATTTCCCGACCCTGTGCACCTGCCCAGCTCCAGGGCCCACAGAGGGGCTTCTAAGGGATGCCAGGAAACTGTAGGCTTGGTTTCCACCCTGGGGGAGCTTACGATCTAATAAAGGCCACCTGGAACCTGGAAACAGAAGCTTCCCAAAATAGCGCGGTCTGCGAGCTGGTCTCCCAGTGCTGCCTGGCGGAGGCGCCGGGGAAGGAGGGACTGGTCACAGGCTCGCAGGCGCTCCACCCTGACCCCTGCCTCCTCGAGGCCAGCTGGGAGGTGGGCCTTTCCCTGTCCTCGCCTCTGTGCTTCCGCAAGATGGACTGAAACTGTCCAGCATGCGTGAAGGGGGTGGGGGGCAACTGTTCCCTGACCGAAAGGGCCACACATGGAGGGTTCTGACAGCTTGAGATCTGGGAGCTCGGTCAGCCGGCCGGCAGGGCGCTGCTGTGGGCGCTGTCACAGCGGAGCCTGCCTCTCTCACCTGGGCCCACGTGGAGACCCAGCCTTGACCCGGGCTGCCAGGCGATGGCTGCTGTGGGTGTTTCCTCCACAGCTGTGGTTCAGTAGCATCCCCGTGGGGCAGCTTGCTGTTTTTTACAAAATCTACCTGGCCTTTGCATGTTGGAAGGCCAGAGTGCTTCAGGCACCCCAGGCAGCCTGGGCACAGGGAGCTCTGTCCCTCAGTGTCCCCAGAGCGGCGGGGCCCCCAGGCAGTCCCTCCTGGGAACAGGGTGAGGAGGAGCTTCTGAGAGCGTTGAGGTCACCTCGGACTGGCTGGGCTGGTTGCTGGTCAGTGGCTCAGCCCACCTGTCCAGAGAGTGGGTTGGGTGCAGGCCCGGGGGCCCTGTACTTGCTAGTGGTTCCTGGCAGCAGGCCGGGCACCCACCGGCTCCCTGACCACTGTGCTGCCCCGCCCCCATCCCCACCAGGAGACCTGCCCTGCACGCTGGCAGCTCTGGCCATGGCGTTCTCCGAGCTCTTGGAGTGAGTGGGGGTGGGGGTGTCATCACCCCCTCCCCCCTGCTGTCTCCGTACCCTCCCGAATGCTTCTGTACTTCTCGGCGGCCACCCCCTGGCCACCGCTGCTGGGCCCACATGCTAGACAATGGCTCTGAGTCCCCTGTGGCCCTCACACCCAAGGCCCTCCTGGTCATCTCCATCCCACCGGGCCCCAACCACGGGCCCCACCAGCGTCAGCGCTTCCGCCAGCCTCAGTGGCAGCTCCTGGACCCCAACGCCACAGCCACCCACTGGAGCGAGGCAGCCACGGAGCCCTGTGTGGACGGCTGGGCCTACGACCACAGCACGTTCAGCTCTACCATCATAGCCGAGGTGAGGCCTCCCCACCCACCCCGTAGCTGTCCTCCTTCCTGGCCTCCCAGGAAGGGCGGAGCGGGACTCAAACCCAGGCATCCGATGCCAAAGTCCATTTCTGACCAGGAGGCCATGCTGCTTGCGGAGAGCAAGGCGTCACTGTTTCCATGACACACACACGCTGCGCATGCTCCGAGGGCTGGGGAAGGGCGCGCCGCCAGCACTGACATGCGCGCCCACAGCGGGGCTCCGGCCGGCACCCCAGCTTTACTCCTCCGTGCCCACATCCCGGGCTCCTCTCCAGGCCCCACTGTGCTTGCTCCCCAAACAGGTTAGGGCGGAAGTTGAGGCGGAGCTGGTGCTGCCTGCAGGTGGCTGAGGCCACACTAGTGCCATCTTTGCCCCAGGTTTCCTTCTCTATTGTGGCCTCCGATTCTTCAGCGCTTTTGGATTGGCCAGAATCTTCCTGACCCCAGGACACTCAGCGAGTTGCTCGGCCCACCCCCTGCCATGGGGAGGTAGGGGGGCGGGGCCCTCACCCACAAACTACCACGTTACCTTTCAGTGGTAGAGTGGACCACGACCCACAGGCGGGCTGTCACAGTGACGATGCTGGGGTGCAGCTACAGCGCAGGCCACGTGGCCCTGGGTGGTCTGGCCTTTGCCCTGCGGGACTGGAGAGCCCTCCATCTGGTCACATCAGCACCCTTCTCTGCCATCTTCCGGATACCCTGGTAGGTACGGTGTTGGGCCTTTTCCCTTGGGGATTGCATCAGTGAACAGGAGGGGGACCTAGATGGGAGGGGGCCCCTCAACCCCGCCACCCTGGCTGTCCATGAGTCCAGGAAGCTGAGAGCCCTGGAAAGGGGTGATGTGAATGGGGCCCTCAATGGGGAGAGACGGTTTGGGGGTTCAGAGTTCCAGGGAAGGCATTTCAGCCAGAGGTCTGGGGTCCCACCCAGCCCACTGGCCTCCCTCCCATTGGCATCAGCACCCCCACACGCAGCGGCCTCGCCTGCACATCATTTGTGGAGCCTGTGGGCGTGCGAGTCATGAGGATAGGCATCGGATATGGAAAGATGTCATGATCACTATTATTTTGGTGCCACAAAAACCCCTGAGGCCTGCAACTACAGCGGGACCTCGGGACCTCAGAACTCCTGGTTAATTCGATCTGGAACTTGTGAGGAGTGCTGAAACTGACGAGGGCTGAAACTGACAAGTACCAAACTAGGAAGCGCTTTCTCTTGTGGGGCAGCAGCGTGACTCACACACGTTTTAGCAAATGTGACGAGTCCCGAGCGAGCACCGAGGGCTCAAACATCTTTTTCTCGTGAAAATGCAGCAAGTGCAGAGTTTGCCGAGTTCTGGAGCCGACAGGTACCGGGGCACGACTGCACCCGCCTGGGGCGGGGGGGGGGGACTGGAGTAGGAGACATGGGAAACACACACGAATTCAGGTCCCCGTGCCTTCTCTTGGGCCCGTGAGTCGGCGGCGCTGAGCTCACCTGGGCCCAGGGAAGCCCGCTGTGGGTGTAGGGAGTCATTCGGGCTCGCTCACCACATCTCAGGCACTCCCTGCACTCCCGCCCCGCGCACGGCAGACACGTCAGCAGACAGAGCCACTGACCACGTGCAGTTTCACTGCATACACGGGATCCCTGAGCAAGGGCGAGGGCCACCCTGGTCGCACTGATTGGCTGTGCCCGGGGAGCTGCTGGTACCACCAGATATGTGTTACCATTTCTTCTAACGAGGGAGGGATGTTATCACCAGAGTTTTCAGCTGAGGGCTGAGGCCTTGAGAGGGCCAGCCGCTTGCCCAAGGCCGGGCAGCTGGTGAGGGCCAGAGGCAGGATGGGAACCTAGGCCCGTGGGCTCTTTGAACCACTGTCCAACTGCCTCCAGAAGTTTCTCTTGGCTTCTCTGCACGCTGGGCAGAGATCCTGCTGGCCGGGGAACTGTGCCCCTTTCACCAGGGAGGCCCTTCCCCCTGCCGACCTGCCCCGAGGCTGGGAAGAAGCAGACTTGTTTATAAGACCATTCGGTCCGGCTGGCAGTGTTTTTAATGCGTGGGTTGTTTTTTTTTTAGTTCAGCATGATGTCAGCTTTCCGCCACGACAATGGCCCCAGAGTCAGCCTGTGCCCACGCAGCCTGGGCGCCTGCTGCGTGCACTGCCCAGGTGGGCAGGATCCGGCTTCCAGGGAGCCAGATGGGATGGTCCTGGGGGGAGGGCTCTGGCCCTCGTTCCGCAAGTCTCAGAGGACTGCGTCTCCCGGCCTGGCGTCAGCGTTGCAGAGGGAGCTGCGGCTGCCTTCTCCTCCCTCCTGTGGCGGGGGCGGGTCTGCTGCCTGCCATGCCCTCCGCACCGGGCCTGTGGGGTGGGCCCGGCACGTGTGGGGAAAGCAAAGACCCAACCAGGCTGTTCTCTAACAGGCGGCTGCCAGAATCCACATGAAGGCTAATGAGTCCTGGCAATCCGGACCGAGCCCTTCAGGAACTCAGAAACGTGGCCAGGATAAATGGCGTCAGGGATGCCAAGAAGACACTGACCACAGAGGTGAGGTGCTGCTTTTTGTGACCCAGAGTGTGGGATGTGGCTGGGAAAGGACACCTGCTGATATAGTATCAGCATTATCACCATCTTCACCACTGCCCACTCCCCCACCACCTCCATAACCACCACCATTACTGTCACCTTCACCATCTCTATCATCATCACCACCACCACCACCACCATCATCACAACCATCATATCACCACCATCACCAACACCAGCACCATCACATCATCATGGCCACCATCACCATCACTACCACCACCACCGACCATCACCACTGTCACCTTCACCACCATCACTACCACCACCACCATCAGCACCACTACCACCACCATTAGCATCACCATCATCACCATCACCACCATCACTTCTACACAAACATAACTACCATCACTACCACCAACAGTAACACCACCACTATATCAACAGCGTCATAACCATGCACACCCCCACCATCACCTTCACCACCCCATCAGCACCTCACCAGCAGACCACAACTATGAACTTCATCTGCATCACCACCAGCATCACCAGTACCACCACCACCATCACCATCAGCATCCCCACAAAGCACCATCATCCCCATCACCGTTACTATCGCCGACACCTTCACCGCCATCGCTACCGCCAGTAACAATATAACTGTTACCAACAATACACCCTCCTCCCCACCTCTGTCATTCACCACCCTAATGCACACGCACCGCACACCCGCCTCAGGGGCCTCCCTGTGTGTTTGGGGATGGGATGTTCTTATCCAAAGGCAACTGTTTCAGGGCGGTAGGTGTGGGGAGGATGTGCAGCCAAAGACTAGAGGACGCAGATCGCCCAGAGGCAGGAGGATCAGGGAAGGCTTCCAGGAAGAGGCAAGTTAGAGCTGACCAGGGCTGAACTGAGCACCAGGCAGGCGGAGCACAGAGGGGCAGCAGGAGGCTGGATGGGCCCTTGGGGTGCAGAGAGGGGCCAGTACGGCTGGAGTGGGCCGGCCCTGACGTCAGCCTTGATGAGTGAGGAAGGAGGGAGGGGTTCTGCATAGTAGCTGCCAAGAGCACCCCGCAGCCCGGAGCGCAGAGGGCCGGAGCCGGGACTTGAGACTCCTCCTCCGAGGGCCCTGCAGTCTCCAGAGGTCAAGCCCAGGCTCCCCCACCACTCTGGACACCATGCCCTGGCCTGGAGGTGGGGCGGGGCCACAGGCCCAACACTCACTGTGGTCCTGTGCCCCCCGAGGTGCTGATGTGCGCCATGGAGGAGGCGGTGGCCTCTGCAAGGGCCTTCCAGTCGCCGCTGGACCGGTTCCGCGTGCCCACACTCTGTAGGAGAAGCTGCTGTCTGTTATCGGTGAGGCATGCCACCCCTATCTACCCTGCTGGGAGCAGAGCTGTGGGGGGAGGGGAAGTGATGTTGTGTGGGGCCCCTGCAGGCCTCTGGGGGTGAGTCTCAGGCTGGGACAGGCAGCTCCTCCGGAGGCAGGAGTCCTGGAGGGCAGGGGACAGGCAGTATGTGCTGATGTGGCCCGGAGGCCAGCTCCTGCTGGGGGGACCCGGGGCCAGGCTGACAGCACAGGCTGGAGGGAGACCCCGGCCCAGCAGTGGCTGAAGCGGCCCCTGCGTTTCAGCAATGGATTCAACCCAACAGCACACTTCTCTGGGGCGGGGGGCACGGGGCCCCTCCTTACCTCTCTGAGCCACCCTGAGAGATAAACTCATTCACACGCACAGGTGGGGCCAGAGGGAGCCAGAGTGGCAAGTAACTTACTCAAGAGGAAAATCAAGAGGACAAGCAGGCATTGGAACACAGACTGAGCGGCCTCGTCCCCAGGTGTCACCTGCAGGCCCCACATGGAGCGTGGGACCCTCGCCTCCCCACCAGGGAGCCCTGCCCTGGCACCCGAGGGGCCTGGGACTGAGAAAAGCCCCCTTCATAAAACACATGCAGTCAAAGTGGCTTCTACGGGAGCATACTGAAAAGTGAGAGTCAGATTCAGCGGGGACTTACCTTGAAATAAAATGAAAGATTAGGAAAATGTTTATTTTATGCTATATTTAGCCACACACATATTTACGAGGACATTCGCTACATCTTAGATCAGAGAGTGGATCAAATGCTTTTTAAAAAAAAGACTGTGCCCTGGCTGGTGCAGCTCAGTGGATTGAGCGTGGGCTGCGAACCAAAAGCATCGCAGGTTCGATTCCCAGCCAGGACACATGCCTGGGTTGCAGGCCATGGCCCCCAGCAACTGCACATTGATGTTTCTCTCTCTCTCTTTCTCTATTTCCTCTCTAAAAAAAATAATAAATCTTTTAAAAAATGTTTTTAAAAGATTGTATTTATTTATTTTTAGAGAGAGGGGAAGGGAGGGAGAAAGAGAGGGAAGGAAACATCCCTGTGTGGTTGCCTCTCGAGCGCCCCTTAAAGGGCTGGAGACACCAGACCTTCCGTTTCTAAGGAGGGACAGCCCGGCCCCGCCTCCTCCACCGAGACTCTGAGACTCCGTTCTACCATGAGTCCATCTTTTAAGACAGGGAGAAATGGGCCACCGCAGAGGGGCAGAGGCCTCTCTGGGGAGCAGAGCCAGAGCCGGGCCGTGGCTCCAGAAACAGAGCCAGAGGCCAGAACAAGAGGACGCTCAGCCTGCCCCTCTGAGTCCCTGTGCACACGGCCGGTCAGGCCTTCCCTCTCGTCGCGGCTAGAAGGCCACCCGGGCCTCCGCCCATGGCCCAGCCCTGGGACGGGTGAGGCCACTGCCCTCCCCACCCCTTCCTGGGACAGCCCGACCCCAGGGGGAGACACGGCTTACATTTGGTAGCTTCGGCGGCTCTGGCAGTGACACGCTCAGGCTGGGCTGTGTCCTCCGGGGGCAGCCTCGGGTCAGCGGCTCGGTGGGGGCGCCCTCTCCTGGCGGGGCAGGGACCCGACCCGGGCTTGGCCCTGCAGCTTCTCCCTCGTGATCGCCTTCCCCGGGCTGGTCCCACAACCTGCAGAACCTGGGAGACGCCGTCTTCCTCCTCCGGTCCTCTCGGCGCCGTGGACTTGCCGGGCCGGGCCGCCAACAACTTCTCGCTCAAGTTCTTCGGCCGCCGCGTGACCCCGGCCAGCTCCAGGCCGCAGCGGGCCTCTCGTCCTGGCCCACGTGCTGGGCCCACAAGGCGAGGCCAGGGTGGCGAGCGGGAGCAGCCAGGGCGCCGCTTGACCGCCGGGGCCCAGCTTCCCTGCCCACGGCTTGGCTCTGCACGGACCCACCCGGGCCCTCCTTCCCCTCCCCCATCCTCAAGGCTGGGCGGGCCCACTGTCCCAGCTCTGCCCGAGACTGTCACCATTACAACCTTTGCCATATCATCTCGGGAATCCAATCCCCAAGTAGCTGCTCCCTGTCTACCGGAGGAAGCTGAGGTTCAGAGTGGTGACGTCCACGTGCCCAAGATCCCCTCCGCCTGCAGGTGTCCCAGCCAGGGGCTCGAGCCTGCCGGGGGGGCGGGCGGAGAAGGACCGGGGAGGCTGAGACAGGCGTTGGGTTTGCTGCAACAGGAGGCGGGAAAGGTGCCTGGAGGCCAGGCACCCAGCCGGGTGAGTGTGATGTGGCATGCAGGGAGCCAGGCGGCTGCCGAGGGCCTTTGTCGGCCTCTTTTATTTTGGAATGAGGCTGCAGGGCCCTGGAGAGCCTCTCTGTGTGCCCTTTGTTTCTCAAGGAGGGAGACTGGGCCCTGGCCTTGTGGCTCAGTTGGTTAGAGCATCATACGGATATGCCAAGGTTGCCGGTTCGATTCCCAGTCAGGACACACAAAAGAATCAACCACTGAACACATACATAAGTGGAACAACAAATCAATCTCTCTCTCTCTCCCTTTCTTTTCCTCTCTCTCCCTAAAATCAATAAATACAATAAAAAAAATGGAGGGAGACTGGGACAGAGGCAGGGATGGCTGGAGTGTGGCCTGGACCTCAGCTTCCTGGAGAGGAATGCTGCTACCCACCCATGCTGTCTGTGAACCCCGGGAGTCCCCACCGTCAGGCCAAGGGAGAGCGAGAAGGTGTCTGGGTACCTGGGCCCCGAATGACCCTCTCCTTCACGGGAAGGGCCCAGGCTCTCAGGCCCCGAGGAGTGCTGCCCGGCAGCCACCTGGTAGGAGGCAGGCCCCCTGTGCCGCCCTCAGCCGCCCCACCGTGCTCACCCACCCCAGACCCAGCTGCCTTCTTGCCTTGCCTCCCCCGCCCCCAGCCGCCTCCATGATGTCACCCGGCCCTTAGTCCCCATCTGAGCCTTGCACGGCCCGGGCCTGCCTTCAGCCCCCCGAAGCCTTGCAGACCCAGCGCCTCAGCCCCGGGCTGGCCAGGCCACCTCTGGGGCTGACCCCACCGTCCTCTGTGCCTCTGCCCGGACTTGCAGAGCCTGTGGGCAGTCCCGGGGAAGGGCTGTTTCCGTGTGCGCCCAACCCGCTACCCTGTCTGCGAGGCTGAGCTCTTCCCAACCTCGCTGCGGCAGGCTGGGCCGCGGGCTGCACCCCGAAGGGGCCGCCAGACCTGGGGGTGGGGGAGAAAGGGACACCCCGGGAGGGTCCGTGGGGAGGCCGAGGAGGGCCGGGCACCCGGGGATACTTGGCAGAGGGCAGAGGTGGACCCAGCTGCTGGCACAGAACTGACCGCACGGCCCCGCTCCCTTCCCCCGAGGCCGTCCTCAGCCAGGGCCTCCCAGAGCAGCCGGTCCCCAAGCCCTGCCCCAGGAGCCCGCCCGACAGCAGGGCCCCCAGCAGGCAGGCCTCCCGGCCTGTGATGAGAAACCACCCTCTGTTCGGGCAGGACCCGGTGAGGACACCAGCAGCTGCCCTGGTAGAGTGGGGACCCCCACCCACCCCCCGCTGCCCCCTTGTCCCGGCAGAGTCCCCTCCTCAGAACCCGAGGGTTCCAGGGGACACAGACGGAAAACAGGTGGTCTCAGGTTAGACCTCCCCCACACCGGGCAGCTGGGTAGACTGAGGCTTCAGGACTTAGTGTCACGGGACTTCCTCCACAGGAGGTCAGGAGTGGACCGCAGCCCCCTGACTTCCAGCCCCGTGTCCCCCCTCACTCATGACGCTCACTCACACACGTGTCCAGCCTCCCATTCATTTTCTTGATGCACACGGACTGACTTTGTTGATACCACACAGAAAGCGCAAGCAGGCAACTCAGTGGCACAGCGGGAGCCCCGAGGCCGGCCCCCACATTACCTGAGACCAGAGTGGAGTGGGCCCTGGATAGTTCCCATGAAGGATGCTGGATGTTCCCGGGAAGCAGAGGCCCCCTTTCTGGATGGGAACATCTAGGTGGGCTCCATGGAGGGGGTGACATTAGGGAAGGCCCTGAAGAGGGCAACTGCTTTATTCCAGCTTTTCCTCCCCTGGCATCATCTCCTGACCCAGCCCAGCGTTCCTCCCCACTCTTGGGTGAAGCCCTCCCTTCTGAAGTGCCAACAGTGACGAGGGTGTGGGCCATCCCTTGTGCCCACAGGATGACAGCAGATGGCTTCTTGCAATTAGTAGGTCAGCCCGGGGCTATGTGGGGCCCCCTGCTGGGTGTGCCCCCCCCACCAGGCCCGGCCCCTGCTGCCTGCCCTCTCCTATAGTGCTCTCCCCATCTTTCCAGTCTCGTCCTGCTCTTCCTTCCAGAGACTCAGGGAATTCCGCTCCCTGCCACTACCCAGGACCTGGAGGAACAGCGAGGGACTCCCTCTCACACAGGGGTGCGGCTGGGCAGGGCCACAGATGCTGCGGCTCCCGGCCAGGGACACGTCCTGGCGAAGAGGGCAGTGCCTGGCTGGGCTCGCCTTCAGGATGGCAGCGGCTGCGGGGGGTGGCAAGGCTTGTGTTTATGGAACCATTTAATCCTGACAACACCCTGCCAGGGAGAGACCACTGCTGTCTGCCTTTACACCAACCTCAGAGAGATGAAGCAACTTATTCCAAGTGTCACGGGCGGCGGTGCCTTAGGCAGGAAAACACGATGATGGTTAGAGCCCAGCGGCTCTGCAGCCAGAATGCCTGGCGCTAAATCCCTGTCTACCCGGGCCTGCTGCTCGGCTTTCGCACCAAAACTGCCTGCAGAGGGACAGTGTCCGCCGTCCTGGTCGAGTCTTCCCCCGGAGAACTCCGGGCCCAGGCAGAGCCATGGGTGAGTTCTCTTGGACCCTCCGGGAACCAGCCACGCTACCGTCCTGCATGTGCTTGGAGAGAGGAGAAATGCGGGAACAGTCCTCAACCTCATCTCACAATCAGGGCCGCCTTTACGTTTCTGCTTCCTCATTCGTAAAACGGGCGTTAAAAAAAATTAAAAAGAAAAAACCAGCCCAGCTGGAAGAGTCGTTTCTGGGTGTGATGCGTGGTTACAGGGAAGCACCCAGGACAGGCCCGGGCCCTCGGCACGAGCTCACCTGGGGCCGCTGCCCTGGCCGGGGGCGGTGCTCACGCGGAGCCCGAGCCGGCCAGCGGGGCAGGTCCTGAGTGACTATGGTGCTAACAGCTGGCGCTCAGTGGGCCCCTCCTGCTTCAGCACAGCCCCCCGGCCCCGCCCGTGTCATCCGACGGCAGCCCCACACGGCGCTGTCGTGTGCCATCTCACCGTCAAAGCGATGGAGACACCGGGGAGGTTGCGTGACTCATTCAAGAACGCAGGGATGCTGGGACTTCACTCACTCTGTCGCCGCATTTGATTGGTTGTGTCCCAGCGGTGTTCCAGGCTCCGCCCAGTGCGTGGTGGATGAGCCCAGCCCCGCGGAGTTTGCGCTGCCGCTGGGGCACTGGACTCCGGGTCCCACCCTCCCCGCTGTGAAGGTGCACCAGCCGCTTCACCACTCACCGCTGCCCTCTGTTGCTTATTCTGGGGGGGGGGGGGGGGGGGGGGGGGACAGCAGCAGCAGCCAAGGGCAGCCAGTGAGCGGCAGTCAGCCCGGACAGCACCTGGTTCTAGGAGTTCTGCCTGGGCGGAGCCCCTCTGGCCAAAGATCCCTGCAGGAGGGACCCGCCTCGTCTCCATTCAGAGGGCCAAGCCACTCAGGCAGCCTCGAGGGCCGGGTGTGGCCGGGCCAGGCCGGCTGCTGCCCTCCCCACTCTGGTCAGAGCCCCTGCCTCAGCCCCATCGGGGCCCACCTGGCTGCCTTCGGTCTCCACACCTTCACTCAGCGCCCTCCCCTCCCCACCAGAACCTGGCTCTGCAAGGTCCGCACCCCAAGCTTCTGGAGCGGACCCCAGGACAGACAGGGGCAGCTCCAGACAGACCTGGGTCCGGTCTCTCCCCCCACTTCCAGAGTCCTCACCTGTGAAGAGGGAGCGACCACAGAACCTTCCTCTGGGGGGGAGGGGGCAGCAGCAGGACTCACGGCTATGAGCGCAGGCCAGGCTCCAACAGGCAGAACCGCCCGCAGCTGCCCGAGATGGGTGTTGAGGTCACGTCCTGCCCCGAGGCACCTGCTGAGGAGGCAGGTGGGGGCAGGAGTCCAGCCCAGGGCTACACTGGCCCTAACAGGGGCTGTGTTCACTCTGAGAAAGGGTGATTTTTTTTTAAATCCCACCCGAGAATATGTTTATTGAGTTGAGAGAGAAAGAAGGAGAAACATCGAGAGAGACACATTCGGCATGCACCCAAACCAGAGATTGCACCCACAACCCAGGCATGTGCCTTGACCGGGAACCGAACCTGCAACCTTTTGGTGCATGCGCAGTGCGCCAACCAACCCTGCCCGCCAGCCAGGGTGACCCTGCTGGTGAGGGGGTGTTCCCTGCCCTGGGGTCACGGGGACAGCAGCCTCACACACGACAGACACCCGGCCCTGCGCGGAGGAGGTGGGCTGCACTTGATCCATTGTGGGCACGCACGGCGGCACACCACAGGGGCGCACGGGGATGCGCACAAGAGCAGGGGGCCACCTGGGGATGTGGGAGGAGGCCCTGCACCACCCTGGGAGTCAGGGAGCCTGGTCCCAGAGGGGGGGTGTAGTGGGCTTGTTTGGTGATTTCACAGGTTGGCAAAAAACTAACACATGGAGAACAGGGAGAACAGGGTCCCCTGGGCCCCTGGATGGGAGCGCTGTTTGGCCAGGGGACCTTGTCCACAGCAGCAGGCCGGGGACAGACACTAGCAGTCAGGCCATTCGAGACCCTCCTGGTTTTGTCCGGTGCCAAAGAGCATGTGACACGGGCCTTAATTTTGGCCTCGCACCTCAGGGCACCTTTTGGTTGCTGGTCTGTCTCAAGGGGCCACCTTTTCCCAGTTCACGCAGAGCCTCTCCAGCAGCAGCCTGGGCTGTTGAAACAATGGGATAACTGAGGCCGGCCACCTCTTTGAGAGGTGAAGAAGCTCAAGCCCGGAAGGATGGGGTGACGTGCTGAGAGTCCCATGGTGAACCCTGGCTGGATGCCCAGTCCAGGGCTCTGCCCGGAACACCGAGTCCCTCGGCCTCCCCTGCAGTGCTCCGTGCCCGGTTAGCCTCGGTCCTGTCCCAGAGTGACACCTTCCCTGGGGATCTGCCCTGTAGACCACGGCCCGCTCTCCTTGACAACACGGGGAGACCTCCAGCCCCAGGCTCCCCACCCTGGGCACCCCAATTCC
Organism: Phyllostomus discolor; assembly: GCF_004126475.2. Lineage (NCBI taxonomy): Eukaryota > Metazoa > Chordata > Mammalia > Chiroptera > Phyllostomidae > Phyllostomus > Phyllostomus discolor. The sequence continues at coordinate 165,077,019 of NC_040908.2, forward strand.
CTCTCACACCCGAGGCACCCCAGACCAGTGACACTCAATTCCAATCAAACCCCCTGACTGTGTAACACCCTCTGGTGTCTGGTGGTGACCATCGTACTTCCCCCGCCCACAGGCCCCTGTGGGCCCCCAGCCTCCCTTCACGACTAAATTCTAAATGATTTAAATGACACAAAGCATATTATTGTTATCATAGAGTTAAATTAGAAATTAGTAGCAGAGCAGTATCCAAAAAGACCCCTTAAACTAAACAACACTCATCTAAATGACCCATCGCTCAAAGAAGAAACCACAACTTCCGGCCAAGGTGGACGCGTAGGTAGACACACTGTGCCTGCTCGCACAACCGAGAGAAGGACAACAACAAACTGAAACACAAAAAACAACCCGAACTGCCCGAAAATCGAACTGTATGGAAGTCCAACAACCAAGGAGTCAAAGAAGCATTCGTCCAGATGGGCAGGAGGGGCGGAGCCAGGAGCCAGGTGGGGAGAACTCGCAGGGAGGCAGCAGCTGGCGGAGCAGGCGGTCCCACATTTACGTGCAGACAAACCGGGAGGAACAATTGGGGAGGGAGACAGACTGTGCAACCCAGGGTCCCAGCGCGGCGAGATAGAGCCTCAAAACCCCCGACTGAAAACACCTGTGCAGGTTGCAGCGGCAGCAGGAGAGACTCCCTGCCTCACAGGGCAGTTCGTAGGAGAGACCCACAGGGTCCTAGAACGTACACAAGCCCACTCACCTGGGAATCAGCACCAGAAGGGCCCACTTTGCTTGTGGGCAGTGGGAGAAGGGACTGCAAACAGGCAGAGAACAGAGCAAGCGCCATTGTTCCCTCTTGGGCCCTCCCCCACATACAGCGTCACAAACCAGCGACTGGGCTGCCCCGCCCCGTGAACACCTGAGGCTCCGCCCTTCACTAGTAACAGGCGTGCGGAGAGGACAGAAAAAAAAAGGGGGTGGGGGCCAAATGAAAGAACAGATCAAAGCTCCAGAAAAAGTACAACTAAGCAACAAAGACATAACCAACCTATCAGACGCAGAGTTCAAAACACTGGTAGTTAGGATGCTCACAGGAATGATTGAGTATGGTCGTAAAACACAGGAAAAAGTGAAGGCTATGAAAAGTGAAATAAAGAAAAATGTACGGGGAACCCACAGCGGTGGGAAGGAAACTGGGACTCTAATCAATGGTGTGGACCAGAAGGAAGAAATAAACATTCAAGCAGAACAGAATGAAGAAACACAAATTCAAAAAAAATTAGGAGAGGCCTAGGAACTTCCAGGACAACTTTAAATGTTCCAACATCCAAATCACAGGGGTGCCAGAGGGAAAAGAGGAAGACCAAGACATTGAAAACTTATTTGAAAAAAATAATGAAGAAGAACTTCCCCAATCTGGCAAAGGAAATAGACTTCTAGGAAGTCCAGGAAGCTCAGAGAGTCCCAAAGAAGTTGGACCCAAGGAAGCACACACCAAGGCACATCATAATTACATTAGCCAAGACTAAAAATAAGGAGGAATCTTAAGAGCAGCAAGAGAAAAGGTGACAGTTACTTACAAAGGAGTGCCCACTAGACTATCAGCTGATTTCTCAAAAGAAACCTTGCAGGCATGAAGGGGCTGGAAAGAAGTATTCAAAGTCATGAAAGGAAAGGACTTACATCCAAGATGGCTCTATCCAGCAAAGCTATCATTTAGAATGGAAGGGCAGATAAAATGCTTCCCAGATAAGCTCAAAATAAAGGAGTTCATCATCACCAAGCCCTTATTATATGAAATGTTAAAGGGACTTATCTAAGAAAAAGAAGCTGATCTAAATAGGAACAGTAAAATGACAACAAACTCACAACTATCAACAACCGAACCTAAAAACAAAAACAAACTAAGCAAACAACTAAAACAGGAACAGAATCACAGTGGAGATCACATGGAGGGTTATCAGTGCGGGCAGAGGGAGTAGGGGAAAAGGTACAGAGAATAAGTAGCACAGGTGGTAGGTACAAAACAGACAGGGGGAGGTTAAGAATAGCATAGGAAATGGAGAAGCCAAAGAACTGATATGTACGACCCATGGACATGAACTAAGGGGCGTGGGAATGAGGGTGGGAGGGGGTGTACAGGGCAGAGGGGAATAAATGGGGGGAAATGGGACAACTGTAATAGCATAATCAATAAAATATATTAACAACAGAAATCCCAAAGGAAATTAGAAAATGTTTTGAAATGGATTTATGACACATCAAAATTTGCAGGACGAAGTTAAAGCAGTGACTAGAATGAAGTTTATAGCATTAAATGCCTACATGAGAAAGGAATTCTCAAATACATCAACTTAAGAAATCAGAAAAAAGAAGAGCTAATTCCTTAAAGTAAGCAGGAGACAGGAAATAATAAACAGCAGTAATCTGAAAATCATAAAAGAGTCGCTGAAACCTGAAGCTGGTTCTAGGGAAAAGATCAATAAAATGTATAAACCTCTAGACACGCTGATCAGAAAAAAGAGAGAAAAGACACATCACCAATACCAGGAATGAGAGAGGAAGCATCACTACAAATCCCACAGACGCTGAAACGATAAGGGACTATCATGAGCCAGATTTCACCAACAGATGAGATCGCTTAGATGCAATTAACAAATTTCTTGAAGGATAAAATGACTACAGCTCACTCAAGAAACAGGTAACATTGTTAGCCCTGTATCTAGTAAAGAAATTGAATTTGCGATTTAAAACCTTCCCAAAGAAACAACTCCAAACCTGGATGGTGTCACTGGTTAATTCTGCCAAACATTTAAGAAAAAAAAAATTCTACTCAAAATCCTCCATACAGTTGGAAAAGAGATAACACTCTCCAACTCATTCGATGAGGCCAGCATTAGTCAGCTACCAAAATCAGAAAAAGGCATTAAAGGAAAGAAAACTGTGAGTCAATATCTCTTATAAACATAGAGACAAAGATTCTTAACATTTAGGAAAAGTCTCAACATTTAGAAAATTGAATTCAACAATATACTGTGTTTAAAGAGGCAGCACATCATGACCAAGTGGAGTTTAAAGACTTTTTCATTATTGATTTTTAGAGAGAGGGGAAGGGAAGGAGAAAGAGGTGGAGAGAAACATCCATACGAGAGAGAAACATCAATTGGCGGCCCGTCACACATGCCCTGACCGGGGGACCGAACCCACACCCCAGGCACGCGCCCTGACTGGGCCGTCAAACTGCTGACCTTTCCCCTCGTGGGGGGATGTCCAGCCCACTGAGCCGTGCCCATCAGAGCACCACGTGGAGTTTATTGCAGGACTGAGAAGCAGGTTTAACACTCAAAAATCAAGGTAGACAAACAAAATTATTAACAAACCATGTGATCATCTCCATAAGAACAGCATTTCACAAATTCAGTATTTATTCCTGATCGATGGCATGCAGCAACCTGGGAACTCGGGGACTTGCTCAGCTGGTGAGGGGCATCTGTGGACACCCTGGCGGCCACATCCCGCCCAGCGGTGGGGGGCCGGGTGCTTTCCTGCGAGGGTTAGAACTGAGTCTCATCACTTCCGCTCCGCATCAGTCCGAGTCCGTGCAATGAGGCGAGAAAAGCTAAACAGGAGGCCCACAGACTAGAAAGGAGGGCAAACCCTTCGTTATTTGCAGAGAACGGAACTGTAGAAAACCCTAAGAAATCCACGAAAATGTTCCCAGAAATAAGTAATGAGTTTGCGAAGGCTGGAGGCTACGGGGTCAATACACGAAACTCTGCTGTACCTCTGTGTGGTAGCGACAGTCAGAAACTGAACAGTCAGAAGACATCACTCCACAACAGCACGGGGGGAGGGGGGGAGTGGTGTCTAGGGATAAGTTCAAGGAAATAGAGGCCAGCTCTGTGCACTGAGACCCACGACACACTGCGGAGAGACGTCAGTGAAGACCAAAATGCACGGAGAGACGGGCCATATTCATCGATGGGAAGACTCTGTGACCAAGGTGTCCATCCTCCACAGAGTCATGTACAGGTTCAGTGCACTGCCGGTCAAACGCCAGCCCAAGGCGCCTGGCCAGAGCACGCTGGGGTCCTGGGCCTGGCACAGAGGGTGGGAGTGGGGCACCCAGGGGCCCCTCAGGCCTCACCAGGCTCAGTGAGTGGCGGTGGGGGCTGCAAGGACCACCCCTGAAGGAGCACCCTGGCTTCTCTATCCAGTCGCACGCAGCCTGCACAAGTCTAAGAGCTGAGAATGGACTTGCTCTCGGACGTACAACTGTCTTGGCTTAGGAAAACCCCTTGAGTGGGTCAGGTAGGGAAGGTGAGGCCCCGAGGACACCTGCGTCTGCAGGAGAAAGAGCAGCACAGGAGGGGGCCGAAGGAGCAGCTGCCTGTGGTGGGGGAAAGCAGAGGAGACAGAGGGTTGGGGGGGAGGCTGCCGGGAGAGGCCAGAGGCCGGAGGCCAGCCAGCAGGACTGTGAGGTTCCACACAGGCTCCGATGCCCCTGTGGGCCCCTGGAACCCGGAGGATTCAGAAAGTGGTGCATGTGTGTGGCATCTGCGTGCACACGTGTGAGCACGCGAGTGTACCTGTGTGCAGGCATGCTGCATGTGCGTGTAAATAAAGGCTGGGGCTGACACTGGCTTTCCAGGACACAGCTGCATCCAGGGTAGGAACCCAGGGAGAGTCACAGCCCTTGGAGGACAGACTCTGGCACGCTCCCATAGCCCGGAGCCCTGCCCGCGCCCCCCTCCCGGACCTCCCTTCATCGTGCTCAGACAGCCCAGGTGGGAGGGGGCCTGCAAGCTCGTCCCCAGTGTCTGCATTACGGGTGTTCTTTCTTAGAAAGTTAGAATTCTTTGTTAAGGCCACAAGCAGACATGAGCCCTACGTGGAAACCTAAATCACGTTCCAACCCGGATTTGCCACAGCCTCTCCGCGGTGCACAGTCAGGCGCTTGTCCTTTGAAGGGCAGATGCCCTGCCCGGTCTGACCCTGAGCCTGCTCCCCACCCTGGCCCCGCCCCCGTGGGCCCTCCTCACAGCAGCCTCCCAGGGCTCCTGGGTGCCTCCCGCTGTCCTCCTCAGAAATCAGGATGATGCCTTGGCCTGTGTGCCTCCGTCAGCTGGGCGTCACCCCACAAAGCAAAAGGTCGCTGGTTTGATTCTCAGGCAGGGCACGTGCCTGGCTCTGGGTTCGGTTCCAGGCGGGGCGTGCACGAGAGGGAACTGATCGATGTCTCTCTCTCACACGGATGCTTCTCTCCCTCTCTCTCCTTCCCTCCCCCTCTCTCTCTACAAATCAATCAATTAATCCCTTAAACAGTGAAGGTGATGGTGATGGCAAGGACGATGAGGAGAGCACTGATGTGAAGCACTCACTGGCTGCCAGGGACCTTTCTCGCTGGTGGTCCTACATAAACCCACTGAGTCCTCTCAAGAGCTTTATAAAATCAGAACTCTCGTTACCCCGTTTTACACAGGAGGACGCCGAGGCACAGAGAGGTTAAGCCCCTTTCCCGAGGCCACACAGCTTGGTCAGAGCAGGGATTCGGATGCAGACAGCCAGCTTCAGAGCCTGTGTGCACAGCCCTCGGGCCGGGTGCCGCTCAGTCCGGGGATCCTTGGGGTGTCAGGGGCACGGCCGGCCGGCACTGGCCGCTGCAGTCCCCGGCTGTGCGCGCCTCGTCCCCAGAAGCGGAAGAGAAGGCTGCTGGTTGTACCGCGCATGCGCACGCGGCCGGATTCCGGCCACCGTGTTTCCCGGTGAAGTGGGAGGGGTTTTGCTAAATGTTTCCCTTTCCCCAGCTAGTCCTTGCATCCACCTGAAACTAGTCTTGGCCGGCTGCGGCTCACAAAATCGGAAGGAGACAGCTTTCGGCAGGAGAACCAGGCCCTTCCAAGATGCGGCTGAACCAGCATCCCGGAGGACAGGCCGGGGCTGGGACAGCGGGACCGGCAGCCAGGAAGAGGGGCCCTGAGGCACAGGCCCCACTCTCCCCCGGGACGCGGCACAGGGGCCGGGGGCGGGGTTTGCAGCCGCCTCCTTAAAGGGTCCCAGCCGGTCCGGGTCAGCCGCGGGCAAGGCCCCCACGGAGACGGGCAAGGTCCAGCCTGCTTGTGCAGCGAGTCACGACCGGTCTGGTTCTGACGGCAGGCGAACATCTCTCGGTTGAATTTTAACGTGAAATACTGTTTGGACGCCGGAAGGAGTGTGAAGTTCCTTTGGGGAAGGAGGGCCCGACCTGCAGGAGCCGCCAGGCGCACGGAGAGGAAGGAGCCCGAGGGGCCGCCCCACGCCCCCCTGGGCCTGCATCGAGGACATGTGTTCAGTGGGCCGGAGGCATCCGGGCGGGGGCTCCTGGGAAGCCCGGATGGAGGTGGCTGCGGCCAGGGCTGCAGCAGCTCACCCGAGGGAGCCAATTACAGCCATGAGAGAGTCAGCCCCAGGCCTGGGCCGCCTGCCTGAGATGGCGTGGGGCCAGTGGCCCGAGACTGCCCCCCGCACCGCCACACAGCCTCTGCGTGGGCAGTGGGTACACGTGGGGGGCCGGGCCTCAGCCTGTCCCCGGAGTCAGGGGCTTCGAGGCCACAGAACAACGCATTTCCACGTAGCCGAAGCCTGGGACGGCTCTGGGGTGGAGCCAGGGACAGGCAGCAGGGCTTCTGCTGACGAGTGCCCCCTGGGTACCTGGCAGGTGCCACACACAGTGCAGCACAGGTGGCAACGGGCGGCTCCAGAAGTCAGCTGGGGGTCGGCTGCTTCTCTGTCCAGGAAAACCTCTTATTGGACCTTTGCCCATCGCCACCATCATCACCTGAATCACCACCAGCTGCACCAACACCATCCTCATCAAGCAGGGAGGCACCCCTCCGCTGTTCCGTGAGGAGTTCTGAGTTGAGCCTGTGGCCACCTTTGGGTCACATTTGTTCCTACGAGGAGTGGGGCCCTTGGGAACAAGCGACACCCAGGACATGAGAGGGTCTTCAGAGGGTCTAGAGAAAGAGTTGGGTTTGGGGTCTCATTATCCTGACTTTGACACTGGGGTGACCAGAGAAGCGGAGGACCGTCGGAGAACTACCACATTGCCAAGTGGGCCACGAGGCCCATTTTACAGATGAGGATATCGAGGCCCCGGGAGCCCAGATTCAACTAGAGACCAGGAAGCCCACGTGGCCTCTCTCCGGCCCTGCCAGGGCCCCGTCTGCACGCTGGGTCCTGCTCTGGGCACAGTTTGGGGACAGACAACTCAGACGCAGCCCTGGGAAGCTTGCAGCCCACTAGCTGGCAGAGGGAGGAGCTCAAGGCTGGTGCAGCGGGAGGGGCTGCTGGGAGGCGCACAGGGACTGGAGCGGGAGGAGCTGCTCCAGCGGGGGGCTTGCACGGAGGCAGGAGCCCCCAGGGAGACAGCACCCCGGGACACAGCACCCCGGGAGACAGGGCGCAGGGCACTGGGGCTGGGCCCAGGCCATGCGAGGGAGGCAGAGAGCAAAGGTGTTAAGGGTGGGCTGGGAGGGGAGGGCTCAGCGCCGGGGCCGAGTCTCTGGAGCACGAGCGGGTCTTCGAAGGCTCCAACCAGGGGTGGCAGGTGGCAGCTGGCAGGTGCCTTCCAAGGGGCCAAACCAGAGTGGCCTCTCAGGAGGGCTGTCCCACCCGGAGGAACCCCCTCACGGCGACAAGGGGCAGGAGGTGAGGACGGGCTCAGACGCTATGTTAATGCTGTGTCGCAGGTTCCGGGAGCCCAGAGGCACGAGCAAACTGAGCTGGCTGTGGCTGCCGCCTCCTCCGGGCGTCCGCCTGGATTCAGCCCGCCCCGCAGGCCACCCAGGGACTGTCTGAGTCATGGACAGCACATCCTCCTGCTGGCCTTCCTCCTGCCTGGCCTGGCACCAGAGGCAGCTGCTGTCACCACAGGACGTGGGGGCTGGGAGGAGTCACGGTCTGGCAGAGAGAGGTGCTCACACAGTGAACCCCCAGGTTCCCCCACCAAAAAAAACCCCAACCAGGTTGACAAACAGCCTGCCTGTGTCCACTCCCGGAGTTATGACATCCTCCTGCTAATAATACCTCACGATCACCCGGGCTGGCCCAGGCGGGGACACTGGGTCTTCCACAGCACCACCTCCCGTCATCTCCAGGGTCACCAGCTAAGCCAGTGATGGCCACCCCCCACGTCTCCACCCAGCTCCCACCCTGCACCTGGACCGGGACCACTCGGTGACACCCCGGCTCTGCAGTGCAGCAGCCTCCCTTTCTGCGGGGTCCTCACCCCACGTCCTCGCTGCCCTCTCATCTGCCATCCCAGCCCTCCCCCTGCACCTGCACAGCCCAGCCGCCACACCTGTCTCCACCACCGTCACCAGGCCGAGCCCAACTCCCTGTCCACGGTGCGCCTGGCCCTGGCGGCAGGACAGGGCGCCGCCTGCACTCTCACCCAGTTGCCCTCTCCCCAACGCCAGCCCTGCTTCTGCTCTCACTGGCCTCCCAGGGCCCCCAACTTCACAGCCACTAGAGGAGCTTCAGGTCCACGTGCCGTGTCTGCACACCCAGCCTCATCTCCTACAGCCCAGTGCAGCTCCTAGGGCCCCTCGGAGCTGGACCCCGGCCCCTCCCACAGCCTCAGGGCCTGTGCTCCCCCGACGTCCCCCTCCTCCTGCAGACATTGTCAGGTTTTCCCCGAGCCCGGGGTTTCCATCAGCACCCAGACCGGGGCGCATCTCCCACCATCGTGAGAACCCGGTGCCGGAGACGGCTGTTCCCCTGCACCCTCCCTTCCTGCGTGCCCACCGGCCGCCATCTCCGGGGGCCTTGGGGCCGGTGCTCACCTGTGGAGCATAAATGGAGCCCAAGTGTCACGCCCTCCCGTCCCCTTCTACAGCTTGACGCCCACGGGCACAGCCACCGTGCACCCGGCGGCCGGGGCAGAGCCGCAGGGCTGGGCAGCCTGCATCCCCATCTCGGCTGGGAGGGGAGCCGCCCACTGGTCGGCCGCAGCCATCCGGAACGCTCCACGATCAAGAAATACACTTCTGCGGTGCTGGAAGCACGACTCCTTTGGGGTTCGCGTGGGGCAGCAGCCGGCATCACCCTGGTGAACCGGGCCACTCCCCATCTGGCGACCACTTGGCCATCGGGCCTCCCTCCACGAGCTGCCTGCACGTGCGGCCTCCCCTTCCTTCCGTCCAGTATCTGGGCCACCCCCTGCTCCACCGCAAGCCCGCTGGCCGCGGCCCTCGAGGATGTCCAGCTGCCCGCCCAGGGGTCAGTTCCAGTCCCCACCCCACACCCTCTGTCAGCAGCACGTCACCACGTCAGATGCCGTCCCCTCTGTCCCTGGGGACACCGCTGCCACCCTGGTGACTACCTCGCTGGCTTCGCCCGCACAGTCTCCCTGGCTGGACCCTCCACGCCCTGAGCTGCCGCAGCGGAGACCAGGCCCACCCTGGCTGGTGTGGCCGCTTGGAGCGTCGTCCCACACAGGAAGGTTCCAGCCTCGACCCCCGGGCAGGGCACACGTCTAGGATGCGGGTGCGGTCCCTGGTGCAGGCGCGTGCGGAAAGGACCTGACAGTGCTCTTCTCTTGCACGATGTTTCTCTCTTTTCCCTCCTCTCTCCCTCCCACTCTCAAAGGCACTGAGCAAATGCCCTCGGGTGACGATAAAATAAAAATAAATAGAAATAAACATCGGAGACCAAGGGTCTGGCGTGCAACCTCACAGCCGCTGGGTGAGCTCACCCAGGCCGGGACTGGGAAGTGCCCCTGGGCCCTCAGAATGCTCCGTCCGCAGCCCCCGCCCCCCCCCCCCCCCAGGGCTGGCTGGCGCCCCAGGCCCCACCTGGGTGGCTAACAGCCACCTCCATCTCACCATGTGCAAAGCCAGGCCATGGACTCCCCCTCAACCTGCTTCTGTCCCCACCTGTGTCTCCAGCGGGAAGCTGTCCTTCCCACCCCCCCCCACCCCCAGCAACTCACATCCAACCCCAGCAAACCAGCACACCCCGAGGGCGGCCCTGACGCCCTGCCTCTGAGCCTCCTCTTCATGCCTGGGGAGCGCACGCTGCCTCCTCTGGGGGGGCCCTGCTCAACCGGCCCCTGCCCAGCGCACTCCCCCCGAGCGGCCCCCGGGGGGCTCGTTCTTAGCCGTGTCACCGCATAGTGTCGCCCATGTACGCACCTGCAGGTGCTGGCCTGGGGCCGCCCCGCCCTTGTGTGTTCCCGCCCTCGCCTTCGGTCTCGCCGCGGCGGCCACATGGGCCTCCTCACCACTCCTTGTGCACCCTGGGCACGCGCCCACCCCGGGACCTGCCCGCTTGCCCTTCTCTCTGCCCGGAAGGCACTCCGCCCGGGCATCTGGGTGCCGTGTCCCGCCACCCATTCAGGTCTCTTCTGATGTCACCTCCAGAGACACCGTCCCTTACTCTGCCCCTCTGCCACTCTGCCGCTCTCCGTGGAAGGACTGTTTCTGTTCAGCACATTGCGTCCACTTAATTCTTGGCCTGTGTCCCCTCCCCCGCCGGCACGTCCTTCCACAGAGCCCACGGCAGGGGCTTTTCTCGTGTGTTCACGGCTGCTCCTCCGGGGCCAGGAGCAGGAGCCGGGACGCCTTCACTCAGTGAACCCCCTCCCCCCCGAACGAACGAGCCCCCACGATAATGAGAAGAGCACGCCGCACCCTCCCGGAGACCGAGGGGATGACCCCGCCAGGACAGGGGAAGCGGTGGTTCGGACACAGGAATGGCCTATTTAGGCACAACCAGATGGCCGTTTGCAGTGACAGGCATCGATGCTGAGGTTACAGTCCCCGAGGCGTAATGGAAATGACCATTTCTGCGGGGTCTCAGAAGGGCCGAGGGGCTGCGTGAACCCGACCAGCGAGCTGGACAAGGTGCTGGACACGGGGGCGGGGAGGTTCCCACGAACTCTCGGCTGAGGGTGTAATGAGAAGCCGAGACACCCGCTCCGTCATCCATCTGACCCGGACCGACTGCGTGCCTACTGTGCGCCGCCAGGTTGCTCCGGGTGACTGAGACACGGCGCTGCACAGAACGCGCCACCTTTGAGGAGTTCACGGGGCGCTGCTGGGCAGCCGGCCAGGAAGGGGCCGGACGAGGAGTGGCGAGGCCGCGGGGTGCTGGGCAGGGCGGCGGTGAGAGAGAAGCCCGCAGCTCCTCGCGCCCGGGACAGACCCGGGCCGCCCCACGGCCCTCGGAGACCAGGCTGCTGGCCTGGCCTCCGGCCCGCAAGGGGCAGGGGCTGCTGGCCTTTCGAGTTCGCTCCCTCAGATCCGGGTTAAACTTCCACTAGGAAATGATTTCTGACCCTCGTTCCACAAGTCCCGCCTGGTCACACTTTAATTCCAGTCATGATGACTTAGGTCTCCACTCTCTGCCCGTCCCAGTCCATCTTCTCCCGGTGACCCAGGGTCCCCTGCGTCTCTGGGGAAGTGCCAGTAGCTTCAGGGTCACCACGCCCAGCCTCAGGTCCCAGGGGCAGCCAATCAGCGTGACCCCCGCCCCAGGAGTCAGCCAAGTGGAGGCGCCCTCGCTGCCGCCGGGCAGCAGGCCCTTGGCGCACACCCCTCGGCGCTGAGCCGACCTGCGTGACGCGGGAACCTCCGCTGGTCCCCTGGGAAGCTCCATGGCCTTTTCGGAACTGCTGGACCAGGTGGGAAGCCTGGGCCGGTTCCAGGGTCTCCAGACCGTGGCCTTGGTGGTGCCCATCATGTGGCTCACCACTCACACCCTGTTGGAGAACTTCTCGGGCGCCGTGCCCGGCCACCGCTGCTGGGCGCCGCTCCTGGACAACAGCACCGCCCAGGCCGGTGCCCCCGCGGCCCTCACACCCGAGGCCCTCCTGGTCATCTCCATCCCACCGGGCCCCAACCACGGGCCCCACCAGTGTCGCCGCTTCCGCCAGCCTCAGTGGCAGCTCCTGGACCCCAACGCCACGGCCGCCCACTGGAGCGAGGCAGCCACGGAGCCTTGCGTGGACGGCTGGGTCTACGACCTCAGCACCTTCAGCTCCACCATCGTGGCCGAGGTGAGGGCCTCCCCGACACCCTCCCCACATCCCGGCACCTGAGAGGCCAAAGTCGCTGCCCCGAGCTGGCAGGACTCAGAAGGGCCCAGTCCCGGGAGGCCTCCTCACTTGCCGTGAGCTTCCAGCCACCCTCCTGGACACGTCCCCCCGTGGAGGGGTTGGTGGCAGGAAGCAGCTACAAAGGCCCTGGCTGGTGGGACAGCAGCAGGCACCCAGGGTGCCCCTTCTGCCACTTGTCAGCAGTGACCTGGGCAGCTCTCTCCCATGCAGGCCATTGTCCCACGGGTCACAGGGACTCAGGGAATGTTCCACAGATTCCTAGAGGCGACCCACTGGGGTCACAGGACAAATCTGGGAACATGGGGCGGCGGCCCTTCCCAGCCAGCGGGGAGGGGCCCTTTGTGCAGACCCAGAGGGAAGGGGGCAGAGGAACCGGCTCCAGCAAGGCGGGGGAGGTCAGGTGAGGGGAGAGGGCCTGACCCTCGACCGGAAGGCAAAAGGGAGCCATGGAGGGGCTCAGGCAATGGGTGGCAGCCGTCACTGTCCCACAAGGTGCGACCCTACCGCCCTAGAGGTCACCCAGCTCCCCAGGGCCTTTCCCTCTCGCTCCTCTGCCCCCTCCCGCCCGGGCCCCCTTACCTCCTGAGCTCAGCTCCCCCTCTCTCGCGCCAGTGGGACCTGGTGTGTGACTCCCAGGCCCTGAAGCCCATGGCCCAGTCCATCTTCCTGGCTGGGATCCTGGTGGGAGCTGCCACCTTTGGCAGAGTCTCTGACAGGTGCGTCCCGCCCACCCCGGCCCTCGCCACCCCCTTGCTCCTGCTCGCTGGGTGCGGGTCTCACTCCTGCCCCCTCAGCTCTGCACTGAGCCGGCTTGGACGCTCTCTGGACCTGGACTTCCCTGACTCTCCTCGGAGATTTCGGAGGGTCGAGTTGTTGTCAAACTCTCACCGCTGAAACCTGCTCCGCCACGTGCCTGCCTCCAGCTGCTGCTTGGGTGCTCCTGCTGATGGGGGGCTCATTTCCTGCTCAGGCTGCCTTCCTGCCCCCCTGTGCTCACAAGCCCTGCAGGGATGAAAATGGGGCTCTGGACTCCCCCGGGTGTCATTTTCTCATGCCCCTCTGCTCAGTGTGCACGCACAGGGTGGGCTCTGGTGGTCCAGGCCCCGCGGCCGACGCCGCGGCCGGCTGCAGACCTGGCTCCCCGGTGTGTGTGCCACAGGTTTGGGTGCAGGCTGGCGCTGACCTGGAGCTACCTGCACATGGCCGTGTGGGGCACGGCGACGGCCTTTGCCCCCACCTTCCCTGTGTACTGCCTGTTCCGCTTCCTGCTGGCCGTGGCCTCTGCGGGCGTTATGATGAACACGGCCATTCTGCGTAGGTACTCCCCCCCTGCCCTGGGGCCAAGCAGGGAAGGCTCTGGAAGGCTCCAGGGATGACCTGTATGGCCCCCTTGCAGTGATGGAGTGGACGTCTGAGCAAGCCCGGACCTTGGCGATGACCTTCAACAGCCTGGGCTACAGCTTCGGCATGGTGCTGCTGGCCGGGGTGGCCTACGGCCTGCGCGACTGGATGGTGCTGCAGCTGGCCGTGTCTGTCCCCTTCTTCCTCTTCTTTGGGTACTCCTGGTGGGTGTCACCCTACCCCCCTGCCCAGCTGCTACCCAGGGGAGGGGGCGACACTTCTCTGGGGCTGCAGGGGGTGAAGGGTGCAGGGCTGAGGGGGCCACAGGAGCCCGGCACAGGTGGTGGTCTCAGGCCTCGATGGTCGCCCACTCATCCAGGTGTCCCGGATGCGTCTCCTTCCTCTTCTCCTCCTGCGCCTCAAGGGAGCTTCCTTCCCAGCACCCTTCGTGACCCCTGTCCCCACTGCCCTGCTCCCACCCTGCCTGATGGGATGGGTGCCCGAGGTGCCCACGGCTCTCCTTTCAAACGCTGCTGCCCCCAATCCCCTCCTGCCCCGCCTTCCATGGCCACCAGCCTCCTGCTTCCAGCAGCCTGTGTGACATCACCACGATTGCTGTCGCGGCACCAAAATGTAACATCTCCTCACCCACAACTCCCCAGGGCTCCCCAAGGACCCTGGCGTTGGCAGCTGCCCCTCCCACCGGTACTGGAGTCAGAGTGGCTGTGACTCAACCCCCTCCCCCCGCCCCACAGCCCCCGGGTCCCACAGGACACTAGGTCTGATCAGCTCCACGTCTCCTGGGCACCTTGAATCCTCCCTCGGTCCCCTGCTCTGCAAACTCCAAAGGACCTCAGGGTGCCAGTGGGTGTGACGCAAGTGGCCCCACCCCGCTGCTGCTCCCAGGCAAAGCGTGTCCTGCTGGTGACTTGCAGGAGCAAAGCCTGGGGGTGGGAGCCGGGTGGGAGCAGTGGGCACCCCAGGGACCCGGGCCAGCTGGGCAGACAGTGCGGGAGGTCTGGACTTAATGTTGCGGATGTGGGGGCCAGGTCAGTGTGAGGGTCGGGGTCTTGCCGTGGGGATGGGACCCCGAATGACACCCGGGCGGTGGCTGCTGTTGTCTCAGCTTGGACCACGGGGACAAGTCGAGGCGAGGGACAAGGGGTCAGTGGAGTACAAGAGCCGCTGGGTGACGGGAACTGTGGACGACGGGGAAGGGAGTGGGCTGGGGTGTGGGGACCCAAGGCCCTGCTCCAGGCTGAGCCCCAGGCAGGTGTGAAGCCGTTTGCAGGGAGGGGCACGGGGGGAGGAGCCAGCTCAGGCAGGAAGGCTCAGCCCCGGAGTTGACGGGGCTGGAGCGGGGAGCCTGGGGCTGTGTGACCCGTGGGCAGTGCCCGACCGGGGAGAAGGGCCCTGGCAGGCCCCTGGCCTGTGGTGGGCTGGCAGGACAGTGCTCCTGGATCACAGGGGTGCGAGGGCGACCATGCTGCACCCAGGCCCGCCCAGACCTGGCTCCCAGGAGAGGCAGGGGAAGGGCCATGGGGTCAGGAGCCAGGCAGGAAGGGGAGAACAGGGACCCCCAAACTCAACCCAGTGGAGGGAGGAGGGAAGGGGGAGGGAAGACGGCCTGCTGGGGAAGGAGGGTGGCTGAGTAGCTGCGGCCGCCACATGTCACAGCGCCCGTAGCTGCCCACCCACTGACCTTAGCACGCTGAGCAGTGAGGCCACCCCTTTGGGCAGAGGGGGAAAGAGGGGCAGTGGGGCTCGTGTAGGCCCGACCCAGGGCTGACAATGCAGCCAGGCCCTGGGGGCCACGGGCAGTGACCCCTCACTTGTCCCCCCCCCCCCCCCAGGTGGCTGGCAGAGTCAGCTCGATGGCTCCTCATCACAGGCAGGCTGGAGAAGGGCTTGCGGGAGCTGCGGAGGGTGGCGGCCATCAACGGGAAGAGGGAGGCGCAGGACACACTGACCAAGGAGGTGAGGCAGGGCGGAGCCTTCCCCCTGGGCCGGCCCCTCTGACCCTCCCCCTGACCCTGCACAGGGCCTCTGGGTGGCCAACCTATGGCTCCAGGCCCCTGGGATAATGGCTCTGAGAGCAGCGCTGCCTGGAGCCCCGGCGCTGACAGTGCCCTCCCCCACGCCCGAAGGTCGTGCTCTCAGCACTGCAGGAGGAGCTCCCTGTGAGCCAGGCTCCCACCAGCCTGGGCACCCTGCTCCGCAGGCCCGGACTGCGCCTCCGCACCTATGCCTCCACTCTGTGCTGGTAGGTGTCCCTCGACCCCCACCCCTCCCGGGCCCCAGCTCAGCGATGGCAGCCAGGGAGCTTGGAATCAGGGCTCTGGCTGGTCCCGCTGGCCCGTGGGGGGGCCAGGACAAGCCCCGTGGCCCTGGCACCTCGATCAGTCAGGCAGGTCAGCCCAGGTGGGCTCAGGCGGCAGAGAGTCCGCGCAAGAGGAGTAAGGAGGTTTCGGACCACAGGCAGTGGGGAGAGCCGCACAGCCCAGGAGGCCAAGGGGGCAGTTGGAGAACACACTCCCACCCCCGCTGGGAGGGCCCCGGGAGGACAGAGGGGTACTTCCCGAGCCCAGGAGTCAGGGCCACCCAGCAGAGGCTGAAACCACCCAGGCCCCAGGGGAGTGGAGATAGAGCCCTGGAGAGGACACAGCCACTGCCAGAGAGCGCACCTGGGAGACTCAGGGAGGAATATGCAGGCTCCTCCCCTGGTCCCGCCTCCAGCCTCCCATCAGTGCCTCCCATTGGCCAACCCTAATGAAAGGCAGCCTTGGCAAAGCATCCTGGGAAATGTAGTCTGCAGAGATCACCCTCTGCCCTACAGAGCCCACAGGGGGAGGAAAGAGAGAGTGTGAGGACCATCCAGCAATGGAACAGCTCACTCCTCCGCCGGATTCCCCCTGTCCCGCCCCCAGGTTTGCCTTTGGCTTCACCTTCTTTGGCCTGGCCTTGGACCTGCAGGCCCTGGACAGCAACATCTTCCTGTTCCAGGTCCTCCTCGGTGTCCTTGACATTCCAGCCAAGATAGCCTTCCTGATGCTGCTGAGGTGTGTGGGCCGCCGCCCCATGCAGGCAGCATCCCTGGTGCTGGCGGGGGCTCTGCATCCTGGCCAACGTGCTGGTGCCCCTCGGTGAGTGGGCAGGCCGCCAGAGGCTCCCTCCCAGCAGGGGGTGGGGTGCTGAGCCAGGCCCTGCAACCCCGTCCCCCCTCCTCAGAGTGTGCCAGACCAGAGCAGGGGCCCGGTTAGGAAGGAGGCTGCAGGGACAAACAGGAACAGTGGTGGTGGCCTGTCCTGGGCCCTGGGAGCAGGGATGGAGCGGGACAGGCACCATGGTGGCGCTGTGGAGATAAAATGAGAACCCAGAGATGGACACGGGGGACGGGGGCAGGGGCAGGGAGGACTTCTGGACTGTGGCTCTGGCTGTCTGTGTGGGAAGCCGACTGGGGGCATCAGAGAAAGTGGCTATGAGGTCACTTAGGACATGGTGCCTGGGTGGGGTCTGGGGACACCCAAGTGGAGGTGACTCACAGACACTGAAAGGTCAGTGAGAGCTTTCATCTGACCCTTGGCCCCCCCCCACCCCCACCCCTATTTACCCCGTCTGCTACAGAGATGAGGTACCTGCGCTCAAGCCTAGCCATGCTGGGGCTTCAGTGTATAGGCGTCACCTTCACCTGCATCAACATCTACACTGGGGAGCTCTTCCCCACTGTGCTCAGGTGAGGCTGTGCCTGGGCCCGAGAAGGGGGCTGCCCTGGGCTGGGGTGGCATGGTGAGGTCGTATCCCCAGACCTAGATGTCCCTGCTCTGTGCCTCTCTCCCCTATGGTCTCAGGGCCGGCGGGCAGCCCACGTGTGTCCCTGCCCAGCTGACCCACTGGACCTCCCTGGGCGGAGTAGGGCTGGCCGGAGTGGGAGGTCCGGGCCATGAGCGGGCACAGTGGCCCCTCACAGGTACACCTGTGCCAACAGGATGACCGCAGTGGGCCTGGGCCAGGTCGCAGCCCGCCTGGGAGCCATGCTGGGGCCGCTGGTGCAGCTGCTGGGCACACACCATCCCGCGCTGCCCCTGCTGGTGTACGGGACTGTGCTGGTGCTGAGTGGCCTGACCTCGCTGCTGCTGCCCGAGACCCGGAACCTGCCACTGCCCGACACCATCCAAGACGTGCAGAACCAGTGAGTGGGCCCAGCGCCGGGACCAACATCTTCTCCTTCTAGGGAATCCCAGAAGAGAGTGGTCTGGCCACTTTTCCCCATCACTGGACAGAAGTAGAGGCCCAGAGAGGTATAGGATTGGCCAAGAGTCACACAGCACTGCTTTGAGAGAGTAGAGGCCAAGGCCTGGGTCTCCCAGCTGACAGTGTGGAGGGTGAGCCCTGCTCTTTGTTCCACCATTGGAGGCCCTAGTGGCCCAACCACCCCCAGCTCCCCCTTGGGAGAGGTCAAGGGGAAACAAGTGTAGCCCTATGTAAGGTGGAGAGCCCAGGGCACGATGGCCGTTGCTGGGGGTCCTCATTGGCCCAGACTCTGTTACTAAAGCCCCAAAATGTCACCGCCCACCCATACGCTCCATCATATGCTCGGTCCTGGGTCCCTGAGAGCAGCAGTGTCTCCGAGTCCTCAGGACGGATCAGGTCCGGGGTCAGGGGGCACTGCACCTCGAGACCCAACCCCTTCCTGTCTTTCCGGAACAGGGCAGCGAAGAAGGCAGCACCCCGTACCCGGGAGCATCCTGTCGTGAAATCCACACAGTTTTAGTCTTCCCTCGAGAAGAACCTTCTGTCCTCTGCAGAAAGCAGGCGAGCAGAGGACTCAATTTCCAGAGGGCCCTGCCCTGCCTATTCCTGCCTGAGACGCCTTCAACACACCAAGGGGGAAGGACGGTGCGCCGGACAGGGGCCAACGAACCCTCACTCCCGCTGCAACGAGGAGCTATAGGCCCAGGCCCCGGAGGGTCCTGCCCCTGCAGCCGGAGCTCCCCACTCTTGCTGCCCCAGCCTGAGGCGCATCATCCCCCACGGCCACGACCTCCCCAGCTCCCCTCTGCAGCCTGCGGGCCTGGCACAGGTGCTGTGATCTTGGCTCCTCAGGCTCACCTCGAGGTGGCTCTGGGCCCCTCACGCCTGTCCACACTCCAGCCATGCTGCGAGCCCTGTCTGCGCCCATATCTTGTCCCCAGAGTCCCCCTGCCACTTTCTCCATGATCCCACTCAGTCTCCTGAACCCAGGCCGATGTCCTCGGTCCAGGGCCCCAGGGCCCCGCCCGAGGGTAGAATGAAACCCGTACCTACCGCCGGGGCCACATGCCTGTCTCCGACCCCGTCAACCTGGGAGCCCCCCGAGGGTCGGGATGTCCCCAGCTGCCACACAGGGCCGGCGGCAGATCATCAGTGGGAGGGAGGGAAGACAGTGAATAAAGGAACAAAGGACTGGCCCCCACTGACTGTTCGATCGACCCAGCGGATGCCCAGGCGCGGGCCCCGTGCTGGCGTGGCCCTTTCCCAGGCCGGCTTTCCTGCCCGGAGAGTCCACCTGGGCTGCTGCCCTTTCTGCCCCTGTTGCGGGCCGGGCACCACACCCGGCACATCCGGCTCTCGTCTCATCCCGTCTTCTCCTGAGTCCTTCGAGGCAGACTCTGCCCTTTTTCACAGAGGGGAAACTGAGGCTCAGGGACACTGACTGCCCGTGACACACAATTAGAGGGGGCAGAATCGGGAATTAGGCCCTGGTCTGCGGGTCTCCGGAGCCCGTCTCTGGCCGCAACACCCCCGGCCTGCCGTCATTCCTCACAGAACGAGCGAGGCCCTTGCAGGGTGCAGGGCCACGGGCAGAACAGGGCAGGCTCCAGAGGCCCCCTGTACCAGCTAACAGGTGTGGCTGCAGGCAAGAGCCACCTGCTGCCCGGTGGGATCCCCACCAGCTGTGTCCGGTGGTCTCTGGGCCACGGGGCCTGTGTCACTGCTTCCAGGCACCTCAGCGGAGGGCTGCACACCTCCACGTACACACACAGACTAGTCATGTGTACACACATGTGCACACAGGAGAAGGTTGATGGGCAAATAGGACAGAGCTCCTCGTCCCCTCCCCCCCCGCCCCGGGGGAGACAGGATCACTCCCTGGCTTGGTCCAGCAGCTGGAGCCCCAGGGCCTCAGGGGGTTATGTCCTTCAGTCGCCTGCCTGTGGCCAGCCCGCCCTCTGGGAAGACCCCAGACTGAGGTTGTCCCAGCCCACCCTAGACTTTCCATTTTTACATACTGCGCAGCTGAGCCCCAGATGTCTTTCCTGCCCTTACTCAGCATTCCTGGGGCTCCGGGGTGTCCAGAAGCTTCCAGAAGGCAGAACCCAGGGCTGATGAGAGATGTCTCCTCAGAGGGGCCTTGCTCCCGGCCCTTCCAGGTAGTCACAACCTCCCAGGACCCAGGGCCCTGCCCCTCCGGGGTTATTAAAGAGTAATACCATCACACGGCAGAGCGGGCACCCTGTGAAGGGAGGCGGGTCCTGCCTGGGCGGCAGCCACAGGCCTGCATTGCCACTGGGAGCTGCCACCTGCATGGCAGGCCTTCACCTGGGACACACCCTCTCCTTCAGTGCCGGCCACAGGCGGCTCCTGGCCCCCAAAGCTGCTGGAGCAGGAAGGGGCCGGGGGACTGGGTGTGGGGAAGAACCCCCCAACTGCCCCCATGGTCTCTCCCCCCGCCCCATGGCGGAGGAGGCCTCAGGCAGTGAGGGCAGAAATATGACTTGGGACCTCCTTGGCCCGTTCTCCTGCCCCCAGCCAGGCCGGCAGATCACCCAGGAGGGAGCGTGCGGAGGGGCAGCCCTGGGCACCCTGGGCTCCATACCCGCCTCTAGGAGAGGGACATCCCAACAGAAGAGCCCAGCACTGTCTGAGCCGCTGTCCCCTCCCCTGGGGGGCTTGCATGGCCAGGGCAGGTCTGCAAGGTCAAAGACTTCAGCCAGACTTCACTTCCAGCTTCTTCCCCACACCCGGTCCTTGGTCCCCCTGAGGTGGGACCCCCAACACATTCCTGAAAGGACTGTCAAGGAGCAGAGTGCCTGGAGTTCCAGCCCCCGCCAGGCGCCGTTTGCAGTCTCCTGGGGGTCTCTGCAGGCCAGCCAGAAGCCGAGGACCCGGCTCAGGCCCAGCTCAGTTCAACGTCAGACGCCTAAGACAGAGGAGCTGAGAGCGAGGGGACCGTCTCTTACAGATGGGTAAACTGAGTCAATGGCAGGGTCCAGGAATCTTTCTTCTTACAACTAAGCCTTTGAGTGGCAGGAGCATTCAGCCTCCTCGTGCAGAGAGGAAAACACCCCGTCCCACAGCCACCTGCCCTTCCAACTCCTGCACTGCCAATCTGCCTGGCCCCCTATTTCTGACAGACTGCTTGGGGCTATTCTGAAATTTTCTTTTATTTTCTTTAAGATGTTATTTATTTATTTTTAGAGAGAGGGGAAAGGAGGCAGAAAGAGAGGGAGAGAAACATCAATATGTGGTTGCCTCTCGTGCACCCCCCACTGGGGACCCAGCCCACAACTCAGGCATGTGCCCTGACTGGGAATTGAACTGGCGACCCTTTGGTTCGTAGGCCGGTGCTCAATCCACTAAGCCATACCAGCCAGGGCTAGAAATTTCTTAAGTAAGCATGTTCCTTCCCTTCTTGACACCAAAGAACTACTGCCTGCCTGTTTTTATTTTCTTTGGCTTGTGGCGACAAGGAGAGAGGGCAGCAACTGAGGACGCAGGGGCAAGGCCAGCGCCTGCAACGGGATGAGACGTCCCAGCAAGACGGCCCCGAGTCAGGGCCTCCGCCGGGCTCCCACAGGCATTAGAGCTCACCTTGGGGGTGCCGACCTCAGGCTCCAAGACTGTGAGCAGCAAGGGAGTGGGGGTACCAGAGCCTCCCCCAGCCGGGGTGGCTGGTTTAGGAGGGCAAGGAGAGGAAATCCACAAAAACCATGGAAATCCACACCCCAGGCAACTAACTGGGGGTGGACCACTCTGCTTTCCTTGACAGGACTCTGGGGGAGGACTCAAGGACCTCTGGGGCCACGCCCCATAGTAGAGTGGGTCCCAAGACAAAAGCTTCATCTTAGGATGGAGAGGAAAACGGGGAGATGAGCCAACCTGGGTGGGCCCCCGCAGGCATTGCCCCCAAGGGCCTGGGAGGCATCTAAGGCTCGGGAGCTGGGAAATGCCAGCAAAGCCACCTCGGATGGAAGCTCAGGAAGCTGAATCAGGCAGTGAAAGCTGATAGCCAATTAAGGGCACAAGAAAGCAGAGCCCGGGTGGTGGGGGGGATAAGCTCCCCCCGTGCCCCCCGCGCCCTGGAAATCTGAGTGTTCAGTGTGTGGCGACCCATCACCGCCACCAGGGAGTACAGACCGCCCACACTCTGCTCTCCTGCAGGTGCCCGCACACTCGGGGCCTCACCTCCAACCCCACCTGCAGAGTCTGCTCCGTGTGACCGAGAGAGAGAGGCTCAGCACAGAGCCCTCTCCCAGCCCGTCTGCTCCCCGGCCTGTCCCGCTTCTCCGCGAAACAGCAAACACCTGGGGACGAGGCTGCTTCCCCCTGTAGCCCCAGGGACTGCCGCGGTCAGCCAGAGTGGACGAGGAGGGTGTGGCAGGGAAGGACAGGCTGCAGGCCTCCAGAGATGTGACAGGGGCAGAGACTCTGGAGCTGGGCAGAACTGGGGGCACATTTGGATTCAGCCGCGGATTCACCCACCTTGAGACCATGGACGATCGGCTGGTGCTCTTGCCACCCAGGTGTAACTCTGCCTCTCCCAAGAGCTGTCGCCACCACTAGGGGGCGACACGATCCTCCTGCCTCTGGAGACTTGTCTCCATTCACAGATGCTAAGGTCCTCAGGTGGGCTGACCCCACCAGGGGCAGAGACCCGCCTTCCCCCACAAGTTCGGGGGCTGGGCTCTGCCCCCACGCTCAATGAGGACGAGACAAAGACAATCTCTGCCCCAGGAGCCCAAAGCCATGCTCAGCCCAAAAGTCTGGGGGGCTACTTACCAACTCTCATGGGCCCAGAGCCAGGACCACTGGCCCAACAGCCCCCACCCTGAACAAACTGCACAGGACCATTGGGTTTGGAAAGTTTTTGTTTTCTTTTCCCACACATTTCCGGGGTTGGGGTGTTTTCCAAGACTCAGACACATTAACAAAGAGAAAAAATTGGGGGAGCAGGGAGCCCGTGGGCAGAGAAGTGACCCCGGCAGTCCGAGGGCAACGCCTCGCGCTCTCCCCCCTGCTGCTGGCGCCCACCGGGTGCCCCAGGCTGCTGCTCGCGGTATCTAGATTATTTGTCTTTAATATATATCTGCATTTGCCTTTCCCCTCCCCCCACCCCCCGCCCCCCTGCTCCTCCAGCAGTTCCCCCAGCAATGCACGTCGCCCGGCGGCACACAACAGAACAGGCTTCCCCGGGCCCGAGCCCCCTCCTCCGGCTGCGCCAGGAAGGCACCTCCCCCCGGTGGGCGGAGCCGGGGCGCCCGCGGGATCGCCTGCTGCCCCGCCCCCTCCCTCGCTGGGCGCTCGCCCACCCTCCCCCCTTCTCCCGCGGACTCTGGAAACCCAAAGGGAGGAAAGGGAGAAACCAGACACACAGAAAAAGAAGTGGGAAGGAGGATGGGGCAGAGAGACTGCAAGCCTGGGGTGGGGACTGGAGGGCTTGGGAGAGAAGGAAGGCAGGAGGGACAGAGGGAGGAGAAAGAAAAGTTGAGGAAAATTAACAGGACAAGCAGAGGACACTTTACAAAACCCCCGGCCTTCCTTCCCGCCCAACCCCACCAAAATAAAACTACTCCCCTTAAAAAAATAAATCAACCCAGGGCTGTGAGCACGTGCCCTGCCCGGGAGCGCAGAGCGGAGAGGGACGACCAGCCCCGGGACTGCCGGTGCCGCCGCCCCACGCGGCAGGAGGAGAGGGATGAGCACGGGGTTTTCCTTTTCTTTCTTTTTTCTTTTTTTTTCTTCTTTTTTTGCGTTTCCTCTTCGTGAGAGAAGTCTGAGGCAGCCACGGAGTGGGGCCCCAGAGCCCCGGCAGGGAGAGGACCGCACCCTACTCCCGGGCCCTCCCGGGAGAGGCAGCTGGCAGTGGGACGAGGCGCCCGGGGCTCAGACGTAATACTCCTTGTCTTTGTTCTTCTTGGCCTTGCTGGGCGTCTTGGGGGCCGCCGGGGCCTTCTCTTTCACCACCGCCCCATTGCTCTGGGCCGAGTTACTGATGTAGTTCCGGCTCTGGTCCACCTGGTAGGAGCCCTCGTCGCGGTTGCGGTACTTGTACATGGCATAGAGGAGGATGAGGATGCAGAGCGCCGCGGCCGCCACGATGCCCACCACCATGCCCGTGGTGCTGCTGGACTCCCGGATCACCTCCACTGCGCCCGGCGGTCCCCGTTCCCCAGGCCCCGTGGGGTTGGCTGTGGGTAGATGGGGGAAGCCAGGGGCAGAGGTCACACCGGGGTGCAAGGGAGGGGGCCTCCGTGGCTCGAAGGACGTGGGGGCCCCGGGCCCCAGGGGTGGGTTCTCCAGCAGGGGCTGCAGCGGGTCTCGGTGGTTCATTTTGCCCGCCGGCAGGTTGGGGGCTGGGGCGGAAGGGGCTAGCAGCACCCCAGGGGCACCTGTGGCCCCATCTGTCCTGAGGTTGGGCCGGGGGGCGGGTTTGCGGGGTGAGAGGAGGGTGGTGCGGTCCGTGACCAGGGGAAAGGTGGTGTAAAAGTCCTCGTCGTCCGTGGGGGGGAGGCTGGAGTCAAAGACCTCCCCGGAGGCAAAGCCCGAGGCCTCGATGGGCTCCTCGCAGTCGCTGTCGTCCTGCTCGGCCTGGCACGGGCCCCCGGCGGAGGGCGGGCGGCGGGCAGAGGGCGGGGGCAGGGTGTCTTGAGTGGCGCCCACGCCCGTGAGGAAGGGGTAGAAGGTGGGGGGTGGGGGCACGAAGGGGGATCGAGTGGCCACGGGAGGGGGGTCTAGGGAGTCCTCCGTGATAATGGGCAATATTAACTCTCCTCCTAGAACAAGAGAGAGAAGAGAAAAGAGAGGGCGTCAGCGAGGGCCGGGGCGCAAGTGGCCGCCACAGAGAGAGAAACAACAGCCTCACACACCCAAATCGGTTCCAATTGGCTTTGGCGGAGACTAGAGCGGGCTGGGCCCGCCCGCCAGCCGGCCGCAGCACTGCGCTTTAAGCGGGCAGCGGCTGGATGCCCTGGGCACCCCACGCACGGGCTCTGTGGCTCTCTGGGTTTTGGTCTTTTGATTGTCTTAAGAAACCAAAAGGAACAGAAAGGAAAGGAAATCGAAAAGAAACGGAAAAAAAAACTCTACTGTTTTAAGGCTTTAAAAACAGATAACGAGAGCAGCATTTAAACAAACCTAACAACAATATCTTTTAGGGTTTTTTTTTTTTTGCTAGATATTTCTTTTTTTGCTTTTGTTTTTTCTTTTGTTTTTAAAAAAGAAGATAGCATACCACGGAATTCAGGCAACTTACATCAACAAATAGGCCGTGTGATTTTAGCATGAAGAAAAAAATTACAAACAGAGCTGTGTAAGCGGGTTCTCCCAGAAAAAATAAGAAAAAACAACTTTTCTGTACCACGTTTTCTGTCTATCTGGTATCTCCCTCCCTCACTCTTCTCTCCCTGGACACCTGGCTGCCTCCTGAACACTCTCTCTCCGCCCTCGCTCGTGCCCTCTCCCCCTCGAGAAGCTAACAGCGCTGAGATCTGCAGTGCAGGCTGGTGTCGAGGGGCGGTTGCCGCCACCTGGTGTCAGCGTGCAGAGCAGGGGGCAGTGGGAAGAGGCACATGAGGGTGGCTGTGTATGGCTACAGGGGGAGATGGTTCGAGAGGGGATGGTCATGGGGGGAGCTGTGAAGGCGACCTGCAGGCCGGCCGTGAGGAGAGGAGAAACTGCAGGTGGGAGGGGACGAGGTCTAGGAGGAAGAATAGGCAAGGAGGAGACAGACACTGACAGAGAACCTTGTCCCATGGGGCCGTGGGAAGGGTGGGGAGAAGCCATGTAGAGGCAGGGAGGTGGGGGGGGCGCGGGGAGTGAGTGAGGGAGGTGGGCAGGGACACGTGACTCCTGAGTTATCCCTAACTCCCCAACGTTTTCCTCCTTCACCCTCCACCTCTGACCCCCACTGACTTCCCCCCTCCCCCTCCCCAGAACCCCCATGGGCCGCCAGGACCTGGCCAGGGCTCGACTGCCTCTGGCCCTCTTATTATTGTTAAAACAATAATAAAACAACGGAAAGAAGAAGAAAGCAAAAAAAAGAAAAAAAATACATACACAGCCATCTGGGAAGGAAGCACTTGATCATATAGGGCCCAAGGGAACTAGCGGGGAGGGTTTTGGGGCATTAGGTCTCCTCCCTCCCTGGGTCTGATGACCGGGAACCCTGTGGCAGACACTGCACTTCCCATCAGCCCCAAATGGTGAGAACTGCAACTCCCATTAGCTTTCGGAGGGGTGTGGACCACAGTCCCCATCAGCCTGAGTCAACAACCACAACTCCCATCAGCCCAGGGGCCCCCACCCCGCTCTCAAACCAAAGCACTGCAACCCACTAGCGTTGAGTAGAAGGCAGCTGGAGCCCAGTCCTAGGGGGCTGGAAGTTTTCTCCCTAGCTCTCCCTCCAGCACAGTCTAAGCCCTGTCCCCATCTGAGTGCTCCTCAACCCCGGTCTCTGCAGGGGGTGGCCTCCACAGTCCACACAAGCCCCCCACCCCCTCTGTAGGAAGCATCACACTGCCGGGTCCTGCCTGTCCCACTGCAGCCAGCCTCCAACTCCACGTGGCTTCCACCCCGCCACTCCCGCACCTCACCGAGATACCATGAGATAACTGCTACCAAGACCCCACACTGCCTGCCTTCCCTGACGCTCACTCCAGCGGCCCTGGGCTCGGTGGCAAGCAAGTCACACACAGCACAGGGTGCTGGGTCTTCCTGGGGTCCAGGAAATGTCAGGCAAGCTTGCCCCAGTGAGGACCTAGCAGAATCTGCAGAAGGGGCAGCTCCCTCAGAGACTCCTCACTGCAGAAGTCCAACTGGGGGGCTCCCCGGGCTGCCCCTCTCATTGGGTGTTTGGGGGTGCAGACCCACAAAGTTGCTGGTGCTGGGACCCCGGGTCCAGCTCCATACCACAGGTGCATATCGGGATGGGGTGCCCCTGGGAGTCTGACAAGGACCCCAGACAGCCGCCCTCCCTCCCCCTACTTCACACAGCTGCAGCCCTTGGGAAACATAGGTGCACTTATTCCAGGTGCCACCCACCCTCTGCTCCAAAATGGAATGTCAGTGCACGTGCCAGGTCCACTTACTAGAGAGTTCCATCCTGGCCAAGGACACCACCAGCCACTCCTGAGCGGCTCACCTGCCTCTTGCTAGCCCAGCACGCTGGGCCCTTTCTGCCTTTAGGGGACGGAAGACCCCTGACCGGAACACTACCCGTGAATCCCATTGCCACCCAGACAAGACGTGCCTAGCCCCCTGAGGGGTGTCTAGAGCTGAGGCTGAGTGTCAGGGACTAAGCAGTTGGCTGGTGAAGTCCTTGACCACTAGGTGCCCCACCCCGGTGGTGAGGGCCAGAAGGCCACTAGCCCACAGGGCATCGCATGCACATGAGCAGAAGGGCGGCCTCTGGACCTGGCCGTAGCCCTGCAGATGCCCAACTTGGCAAACAGCAGCTCTGCACCAACTGGAGAGGTCTTCAGTCCTCCTGGGGGACGCAGCCCCACCCCTCCAGGGCCCAGGTCATGGGGCTTGGCAAGCAGGCACCAGCTAGATTTCAGCCCTTACTCACCTTTTCCAGCAGAGAACAACCTGTGTTAACTGTGAGGCTTGACCACAAGGATGGTGCCCCTCCCCGCCCTGGAGCACCAATACGGCAAGGACAACCAGCAAGGGGGATTCAAGGTCAGAGACGGAGATACTTGTGTGTGCGTGTATGCAGGAACACACCCCTCTGAGGGCCTGCCTCTGTGCACCGGGGGCACATCTCTAAGTGTGTGCACGCACGAACCTCAGTGGGTCTGAGCAGACACATGTGCAAGCGAGTCCCTGGCTCAGAGCTCATGAGTGCAGGTGTGGATGCACCGCTGAGTACACAGGAGCATGCCACTGAGGGTCTGTGCCCATGCTGTGTGCTTCTGGGTACACCTCTTTCCTCACTCATTTTCTGTCTCCTGGGCAACAAGACTACATTTCCCAGATGCCCTTGCAATTCGGTGTGGCCCTACAACTGAACAGTGAGCAGTACTGGCCCATGAAAGCCCCTGTGTTCAATCCTCTGTGCTTTCTCCTCCTTCCAGTGAACTTGCAAACCACCTGTTGAAAACGGAGGAGCCACCAAATGGAAGGAGTGTGGGTTCTTAAAGCACCCCTGAGGCAGAGCACCTGCCGATCGGGAGTGCCTAGGCAGGGCTCCACCTGCGTGTGAAACCCCCGCTGGGATTTGAGGGCTGTCAAGGAACAAACGTACTCTAATGCAGACACTGCTCCAGACACGAGGGCCACCGAAACCTTCGGCGCTCCTGTGACAACCCAAGGAGACGGAGCTGGCCCTGGACAGGTGAAGAACCGCCTAATGCAGTGGCAGGACATGTGGAGGCTGAGGCACTAAGGGAGAGCGACAGCAAAGTCAGGGAGGCAATGTTGGCGCCCACTTCCTGCTTCCTGTAATGTATTACAGGAAAGAGACATAGGTGGGCAAGAAGTGGGGGGGAGGCAGAGAGGAAGGGATAGAGGGAGCCCAGAAATGGGGCGCCTGCACATGTCCAAAGAGCCACTGTTTCCAAACCCCAGGTGGTAAGACCAAGATCGAAGACGGCTCTGAGGGACAGCGGCCCAGTGAACTCCCCAGGTGAGCAAGGGGCTCAGCCTCGCCGCGGGACCACACCAAGGGTGTGGCCTCCTCCCCACCAACCGTTTCAAAGGCGCTCAGGATGGTCCCCAGTGAATGAAGACACAGGCGTGGGGGCAGAGACACAGGAAATCAGCTGGCTGGGGAGTTGTGTCTCGGAGCAAACCCGGGGTGCCGTTACTCGGACCGCTTGAAACTTTAAATGACGTTGGGGCCCCAAATAACGTGTGAGCAGGAAATGGGCCGTCAGCACGACAGGACCCCCAGAGAGGACACTCTTCCAACACCCACTTCAGAAGTGGCCCAGGGGGGTGAAGACCAGAAAGGACCTTCCAGAGGAAAGCACCAGGGCCCCAGACGAAGGAGAGGGGGCTGCTCCCAGACAGCAGGGGCAGGGCAGGGCTTGAGCCCTGTGCGCTCAGTGCCTGCTGACCACCCACACTAGCCACTAGGAGCCCCACACCCTCCGTCCTCCCGTTTTTTGAATGAGAGGTTCATCATGGGTTTGCCCGTGGCCGCTGTATTTTGGGCGTGTGCCGGGCCATGTGGGCAGTGACATCGACTGCCCTTCCAGTTCATGGATCTCCAGGCCACACGTGGGTGCCCACGAGCCAGGTCTGAACCTGAAGAGTGGCAGCCATCTCCCAGTCGTCCTCACCTTTGAGAGCACAGTTCTGACTAGGGGGTGCCTTGGGTGTCCCCCTTGGGGAGGGGTGGGTGTTCCCTGTGGGAGGGAGGAGGAACGGAAGGGGTCGCTGGCGATCTAAAAACCAGACTGCAGCAAAGAAATCACTAGCTGGTCACCGTAATGGTTTCCTCTTCCTCCCGGGGTGCAGCAAGGCCATTGCTCCCGGCCCTCCTGGAAGGTAGGCGGCGGCCCCGTGGCTGGTCTCCGAAGGGCGGGATCAGCGAGAACAGCGCACACCTCCCGCCCAGGCCTGTCCCACAAAACCGCCCGCTTTGAGACCCTGCCCGTTCATCCCCTCCCGGCTCCACCGAGGAAGTCACCGTGTAAAGATCGTACAGTTTCGAGATGGAAAAAGACCAGAATCAGCCCATGGGGAAGAGATGCCCACCACTCAGGAGCACTCGCTGATAACTTTTTGTGAAGGGGAAACAAATCTGTGTGCGTTAAACCACAGAGGTTGTGGGGCTGCTGTCAGAGCTAGTGTTGCCTGAGACACTCTGGAACCTGCACACACGGGAGCCTCTGTGGGTCTGAGCTGAATGTGAGTTGGAGCAAATGCAGCAGCGGGTCCTCGCGTCTAGAGGACCCGGCCTGAGCGCACCTGAGCACCCACGCACGTGCATGGGAGCGGTGCTCAGGAGGGATGCGCACACGTGGACAGTTTGTGAGGCTCCTTCTGTGGGTCTAGCCGCACGCAGGCGCACGCGAACCTGAAGAGCTGTGGGTACTCACCTGTGTGTGCAGCTGTGCGTTTTGCTAGGTCTGAACTCGGGAGTCTGAGCTGAGAGTCCGTGACTGTGTGCGCCCTCCCGCATGCAGCCGCACGGGCACCTCCGAGCAAATGCTTAAGTGCAATGTAGCTGTGTGGGGCTTTGTAGATGTGCGTGGTGGGGGGACCTAGTACGTGCATGCATGCCTTGAGGGTTCTGCGTGTGCTCTGAGCTCGCATGTGCAGGACTGAGCATGTGGGTACACATGTAAGAAGGAACCTGCCGGTCCAGGCCAGTGGGGGAGGGGTGCAGGTCTGTAAGTCTGAACACGAGCGTGCCTGTGTGTAGCTCCCAGGTCTGGGCACACGGAGCCTGCCTAAGAGGTGTAGCTCGCCTCTGTGAGAATGAGCATGTGTGCTGGTACCTGGGGACATCCCTTTGAGGATGTGTGTGCACGTCTTGGTGACTGTGAACATATATGTGTGGGCGACTGTGGGTCTGAGCACAAGGACACACACACTTCTGTGACCCTGAGCACAGGCCTGCACGTCCCTGAACCCCCATGTTTGTGCACATGTGCACCTCTACCTTGCACATGGCTGACCTGAGCATGCATACATGCATATAACTCCAGAACATCTGTGAGCAACTGCATGGCAGTGCGTGCAGGGTCCTCAGGCCCGGGCACATGCATGTGCCTGCGAGCTGAGTGTGGATGTGGGATTCTGGGCATCTGAGGACACATATGCATGGGTCTCAATGGCTTTGAGCACGTGTGTGTATATGCTTAGGCCTGAAAGTACACATGCATCACGTCATGCATCAGGGGCCTGAGCATGTGCATGTCATTTTGAACATCTGGTGCATCTCTACAGGTGTGTGCAAGTGTGCCACAGGGTTTGCACATGTGCAGTGCTGAGCACATCATGTGCCTTGGTGCATGCGACACGCTGCATGTGCACTTTTGTGTGGCTGAGCACACGTGTAAGTATGGAGCAGTGGGTCTGAGCAGGGGCACCGGTGAGTCCGTGGCCGTGTGCAGGAACACGTGGAGCTCTAAGCACACGTGTGTAAGACTGTGGCTCTGAGTACACGTGTATCTCCATGAGATTGCATGTGGATATGGATTTGTGCTGCCGTGGGTCTCAACAGCCATTCTGTGTACGAACGTCTGGGGTTCTGAGCACGTGTGTTTCTTAAGTTCTAAGCATGTGCGAATCTCTGCTGGTGTGGGTATGAATGGCCTGCACTGTTCTAGGTTTGAACATATGTGTACCTGTGCAAGTGGGCCCATGTGGGCTTGCTGGTAGGTCCGTGTGTGCCTCTGGTCAGACGTGTGTGCATACGGATGTGTGCACACGTGGATGTGTGCCTCTGTGGGTCTGAGCCCGTGCACACTTCCCGTGTGTCTCAGCAGGTGCAACCTCGGATCCCTCCAGGGCCAGGCCCTTCACAAGATGTGTGGGCCGGCCGGCTGGCACAGCGAGCAGCGGCGGCGGCCCGTTACCAACTACGCAGTGCATGCGCCCCGAAGCACTCCCACTCAACAGCACTTAAATGCTGTGTTCATGAAACAATTCCTTTTGACTGGGTTGCCAACCTCGGATAAGATAACCGTGTTAGATGATGGTTTCCGCAAGCTGGGGGCGGGGGTGTGGGGCCCGGGGCCTGCGCAGGGGCCCAGGTCAGGGGAAAGGGTGGAAAGGTGAGCAGGGATGACCCTAGGCTTCACACCTGGCCCCAGAGAGGAGGATCTGACAGGTGGGAGGGCAAATACCCTGGGCTCAGCCCCGGGGCAGCGGCTGTCTCTGACCAGGTGCCTCCACCTCTAACACTGACCTTGGAGCCCAAGGAGGCCGGGTCCTCTGCTAGACAAGAAGCCCCCCTGCCCTGGGGGCTCAGGAAGGGCTCCAGTGGGGGGTGGCGTGGTCTAGATCAGCCCGGGGAATGCTGCGGTCGCCCTGGTTCTTGACTGGCCGCCCCTCCCGGTGACAAGAATCCAATGTGCAGCATTTCAAGTGGCGTAAATGTGAGAGTGCAAACGCCCGCTCGCGTGGGGGACCGTCTGTGGCTCCCGTTGGTTTCCCCTGGGGCTCAAGCATGCATTACGCCTTCTCTCCCCTCCTGTTCTTAAAGTCAGGCGCCAGGCTAGCCCACCCGCCTATCCCTGCCCCCAACTTCTCTTCTTCTTCTGCCCCCACCCTCCCACCACACACTCAGCCCTCTCCCGGGAAGAGCTGCCCAGCCATCCGTGCAGTCTACTCCGGCCCCTCCTCACTCCCTTGTCCCAACGCAGCCCAACTGTGTGCACTCTCAGCGTCACACCCAGGCCCCTAACGGGGCTGGGGCTGGGGCTGGGCAGCTCGAACCTCGGTGCACTGTGTGCGGCTCTCGTGTGGTCGGTCCAATGCGCCTGCCTCTGCGTGGTGGCCGTCTGGCCCAGCACTCCTCTCTGCAGGTCCAGGGAGAGCAGAGACACCTCTCACCCCGACAGTCCCCATCCCAGGGCGTGAGCACATGGGCACATACGTGTAAACACATGTGGTGGGGCCCAGGACCCCTTTCTCAAGACCCACACGACTCCTGGTCCCCCTGAGCCCTATCCCAGAGCTCTCATGGACCACCCATCACCCATGACAGCCACTCCGGCAGAGCCGGGCTCCAGGCCCTGTGCCCCCATGGGAAACCTCCGTCAGTGACGAGTCAGAGGGGACAGGACACAGTGGGGGAGGAGTGCCGTGTGGAAGCTGCCAGGTGCCCGAAGTGATGGTGGAGTGTAAGGGTGCCCCCCGAGCCAAGACCCCCCAGTTAGGCAGGGGAGCAGCCCCAACAGAGGGGCCCCCCCGAGGTGGTGGGCTTCTGTTCTAGGCAGCACGGGCCCTGTGCTGTGGATGCGGAGGTCTGTCCAGCCCGGCAGCCTGAACCTTCCCCCAGGGCCCAGGGCCCCGGACCACTGGGAAGAGGCCCCCCAGTGCCGTCCTACCGGGGCACGCAGAGGACGGTCGGACTTCGGCCTCTGGGTCTGGAGGCCTGCACCCCAGAAACCCCCAGACCGTGGTCTCTGGAAACTGAGCTTCTGCCTGGAAGCTCCAGCCACACCCCTTCCATGGCTGTAGCCCACCCTCAGCCTAGGCATACCCCCTGGGCCTGGCACACCCATCCAAGCCCACCCACCAGGCCAGATTCACAGGATGTACCCAGGGCACCCTGCCCGCCTCGGCGGACCAACCTCACCTCCCTTACCCTGCATGTACCTGCCCCAGCCTCTAGCTTTCCAGTGCCAACAGCCCGCCCACTCCCAGGTAATCGGGAGGAGTTTCTGGACATCCGAGCAAGGGACGTGCGCTCCCGTGGGCTCATCCAGGCTGCCACTGAGGTCCATGCTCCCCAGATGGGGAGCCCGGTCCTTCCTCCAAGGCTCCTCGGCCACCCGCCCAGCCTGCGCGGATGAGCAGCCCTCGCACCTGCTGCACCGCGCCACGCCCCACAGTTCGCAGTCGGCACTCCAGGCCCACCCCCACTCTGCCACTCTGGTCTCCCTCTGGGGCTGCACCCTTGACTGCAGCTGGAAGGAGCACGCACAGGCTGGAATGCCACCCCCAGGAAATGCTTGCTCCCAGCCCTGCTCCCCCTACTATAATTCTCCCCTGGAAATCTGCGCCATACCCTGGGTCCCAATGTCCACAGGGGACCACACGTCCGGCCAAGGGGTACCTCCCACCCCACTCACTGCTGGGCACGGGGCCGAATGTCTGGCCCCCTCCCTGAGACTGGGGGGGAGGAGGCTCCGGGGTCCAGCAGAGACCTCCCCTACTAGTGACTGGGAGAACACCAGGCTCAGGGACTGATGGGAGTTGCAGTTCTGGACCCGAGAGCTGATGGGAGTTGTAGTTCCCAAACCCGCATTCCTCATCTCCTCTCCCCCAGGACTTATGGGAGCTGCAGTTACTCAACTTTCTAGGGAAAAGTCTCCCTGGTTCCCTCCCAGCACCCCTCGGCTCTTAACCCCAGGACCCCAAGCTAAGGACCTCACTACCTCTGAGGGCTGGGGCACCAGAAGGCCGGAAACTGCCTCTCCAGAGGGCTCCTGAGGGACCAGGGGCGGGGCCCAGGAGGGAGGGCGGAGCTAAGAGGGGAAGCTGAGGCCTGGCAGCAGGCCCCTTGGGCTTGGGCCAGGTGGAAGGGACAGTCGCCCCTGCCTCCCGCCAGCGTCGCAGTGGGCCCCGGGGCAGGGGAGGGGGGAAAGGTACTCACCAGTACTGGGCTCACACTCCTCTAGGTCCTCGTCATCGCTCGGACACTCGGCCGAGGCCACCAGGAGGTCATCTGTGTTCTGAGGGGCGAGAGGAGGGGTGGGGAAAGAAGAGGGTTCCGGGCTGGGTCAGGAGACCCCCACAGCCACCACGTGAGGTGTGGCGTGGCACAGGGGACAGGGCCCTGGGCCGAGACACACACCCCGGCCACGTCCAGCTCTCTCGTCACTTGGCGGGTGACTGAGGGCCTTCGTTTCCCTCGTGGCAAAGGGAGACGACACAGCCCCAGCCCAGCAGTGGCTCCCCATGGCCCCTGGGGATCGATGAGACAGCAGCACGTCCAGACGTCTGGGGAGACTGGACGCCAGACCCGGGGCCTTGGGGCTGGAGCAAGGGGACCCAGGGGCATCGGGGAGACAAGGCACCGGGCCCCCAGAGGCCAGCACGGGCACGGGCAGGGGCAGGGAGCAGGACCTGGAGTTTGCTCGGCTGTAGCCTCACAACCCCATCACCCTCGTCTCTCTCCCAACCCGGTTCCACGAGCCGGGAACCAGGCTGCACACAATAATTAGGGCTGTGGTTGTCATGACAACGGGAGTCGACTTTGTCAGCATTTTCTCTCCTCCTGATCACAAAGAAAGAGAATCCCCGAGACGAGTGAGTGTAAGGGGGAGGGATCCGCAGAGGGGTGTCAGGGGAGAGACCTGGGGAGGGAAGCCCAGAGCCCAGGCAGGGAGACCGAGAGACTGACGGGCGCTGGAGACGCCTGGGGTGGGGGAGGGACGACCAGGTCACACCCTGCCTCTTCCCCACCCCTGCTCTTCAGAGACCGCTGCCCTCCCCCACGGCCTCGGCAGGGCCCGAAGGACCCATCTGTAGTCTGCATCCTTGCCGCCTCCTCACCAGCCCCCCTGTGGGGGCTTCTCCGGCACGGCCGTGACCCCTAGGGGTCCGACCCCTCTCTCCCACCTGATGGTCTGTCCATCGCCCTCCCACTGGACCTGGGTGGCCCTTCCGGCCTGTGTTTGGAGGGCCCTGGGTGTGTTGGGTGCCCAGCCTGGGGTAGAGCCAGGCCTTTCTCCCGGGGCAAGGCCTGGCAAGGGAACCCCGTTGGTGCACTGGGCGGTGAGGGCAGAGGGGAAGGAGGCCCGGGCTCGTCTCGCCTGCCTGGAGCTGGCCGGGTCTTGAGGGCACAGCCTGGAGCTCATTGGGCCCAGCCCTCGCCTACGGAGGCTGAAGGCGGGCTCGTGCTGAAGGCAGGACACATCCCCCTGTGGCCCCCAGGCCCCTCTCTCACCCTGGGAGGACAGAGGTCCCTCCAGGTGCAGAGGCCCAACTGCCAGAGCAATGCGGGACGGGAGGAGCTTGGGTGGTGGGGGCAGGGTGACCGACCAAGGCCCCTGTGCCCGGCTGGAGCACTCCCCGCACCGACAGTCAGACAACTCAGCCGGGCCCTTAGGCTGCCTCAGTAAGTCGCAGGTGCTCAATGGCCTCAGCCACCAGGAAAGCCAGGCCTGCCCTGCCCCGGGGGGTTTCATTCTCCAGGTACGACCCTTCCCGGTGTTCCTCTGGGTGTGAGGGAAGATAAGCTCCAACCCCGGGCTTGCCCGGCCCCCTGGAGAGCACCTGCACGGGCGGGGCGGCCCCGGGGAGGGTAAAGCACCAGGGGACTGTCTGCGTGGCCACCCACCGAGGACACTGAGGCCCACTACACGGCGGTGCCTGCTCAAGGTCGTGGCACTTGTGACAGCAAGGGACTGGACTTGCGTTCCCACTGCAGGGACTCCAACCATCAGGAGGAGGCTGCTCGAAGCCTCCGCCGGTCCCCAGAGGGGGGGCCACCCCCCCCCCGGAGGAACCTCGAGCCCCCCAGTACTGTCACCTCTGTGCCGTGCCCAGAGCAATGCCATCCTGGTTCCGTCTGCCTCCCGCTTGCTGCCCACGCGGCACTGAGCGTGGCTTTTGTTATGCAATGGGCAGGGGCGTCATTCCACCCTCACCCCGAGTCCAGACTTCCTCCCTCTTGGGTGGGGTGGTCCTCCCTGGCCCAGCTGGGGTACCAAACTTCCCCTCAACTCCGGGAATGGCCCCCTGGAAATGGTGGCCACCTCCATATCTGGGATCACCAGAGCAAAGGACGCTTCGTGAAAGGAGACCTTGCCCGCCTCGTCTGAACCACCACCACACCAAGGCCAGCAGCCTCCAGGATCCCGCCAGAGCCCCGGGGCCCTCCCCCGGATGCCACAGCGCTACACAGATGTCAGCCCAGTCCCCCACCCGAAGCCCCAGCACGTGTCCGCCAGCTGGAGGGCCCTCACCTGGGTGGTGCTGTCCCGCAGCGTCGGGGAGCGGCCCCGGCGCGTGGTAGTGGTGGCCATGGTGGTGGTGGTCTCCATGATGGTGGTGGCCATGTCCGCCAGCAGGGTGGTGGCCGTGGTCTCCGCGCTGAGCAGCACAGACGGCCCCTCCCCCACCAGGCGCAGGTGGCCCTCGGTCCGCACGTTGGGGTCGCTCTCGGCGGCCAGCGCCAGCACCTTGAGCCCATTGTAGTAGAGGCCGGACACCTGGCCCTGGAAGGGGCGGCCCTGATCCCGGCCCCCAATCTTGATGGCAGCCTGGCTGTTGAAGATGGTCAGCTGGCGGCCTGGCGGGGAGGGGAGTGGGCGAGGGTGACAGACAGAGGAGGGACAGGCAGTGGGGAGGGGGGGGACCAGAAGAGGATGGGGAGAATGGAGAAGAGCCAGAGAGGAGGGGAGAGGAGTCAAGGTGGAAACCAGTGAGTGGGGTGGCGGGGGGGGGGGCGGGGGCGGAGAAACGAGGAGGGGGCAGACACCAAAGGGAAAGTCCTTGTCAGCCACAGCCCCCAACCCAGCCACGTGGGGACCCTAGGGGGGAAGGTCCCCAGGGCACACATGGGCTGGGAAGGGGGCCAGCTCCCCACTCTCCCCACCATGCTCATGCCTTTGACCTTCCTATCCCCTCTCCTCGCCTGCTCCAGGGGCACCACACCCCCCTCCTTTCCCTTCCCTCGGTTCGATCCCCATCTCCACCCCCGGCCCCCCCGAGCATCCCAAACCCCAGCTCCAAGCCACGGAGCACTGAGAAGCAGCAGGTAGAGCACATACAGAAGCAGAGACAGAGAAGGCGACCGCCAGGCCGAGGGTCAGGGCGTGTCAGGCAGAGAGGGAGGCGAGGCCCAGGGGTGGACGGGACAGTGCGTGGGAGGAGCACGGCGTGAGGGTGGGGGAAGCCACGAGGACCTCACTCTGCCCTCCTGGCCACCACAAGGCCCTCTGACCTCTGGCCAGGCTCCCCTCTCTCCTCTTCCTCCCCTCCAGGCCGGGCAGTGCCCGGGCATCAGGCCTTGGAGAGCAGGGGCCTTCCTCCCCGCCCGGATGTGCAAGCACAGAGCTGGAAAACGTTAAAGGGACCTTTCTTCGCTCACTGACAGCCGAAAACAAAAGCGCTCCAGCTCCAGTCTCGCGACTCGCTCAGCAGTTACACCTCCGAATTCCCACCTGGGTGGGCTTTTGCCGTTCTGTTTGGTTTTAATGGATCTGGGGGTCGGTTTAACCCTCTGAGTTTGTTGCTTTGGTTTGGTGTTTAGAAAAGATATTTATTATGTTTAAGTTTAGATTTAACTTTGGTTTTGGCGTTGCTTATTTTGGGGAGGGAGGGGCGCAGAACCACGACGCTACCCTCTGCTCCTCCGGGCCTTCAGCTGTGCTGGCTCTGGGGGGTTTAAGACCTGGCTTAGCCCTTGTTAGCCTCTGGTTAGCGCCTCGTTAAAGATCTGGTTTAGAGTTAGGTGCTTGGAAGCCCTGCCCTGAGACCTGGGCTGAGGACAGTCCAACTTGTGAAACCCACACTGTCTTCGGAAACACGCGTGCCTGGGACGCCCACTCTTCTGCTTGGCCTCGGGCCAAAGCCCAGTCTGCACAGCCCCTCCGATCAGCCCCCACCCCTCTCCTCCAGCACCTCCCCCGGCCCTGGGGCGGCGCCTCCATCTCCCGAACGGGACTGGAGCCCCGGACGCTGGGCACTAGGGAGTGGTGAGAAGGTTCGCAGCAGTCACACAGGGTTTGGGAAGGAAACGTCTCACAAAGAAACAACAGGTTTCTTTCTCGTGGGACTTCTCGGAGCCTTCAGGAAGCCAGTGTCCCTGTGCCTCTCCACGGAGGAGGAGGAGGAGGAGGAGGTGGGACCCAGCCGCTCCCAAGCGGGCTCACGTCACACGTCTCTTGACTGTGAAGCATCTCACGGGACTCATGCTTCACAGGACACGTTTTGGAACTGGAACATGGATTCATTCAATACATATTTATTGGGCACCCACCACATGCCAGGTGCTGACAGTGACATAACCCCTCCCAGGATGCCAATCCTGTTTCCAGGACTCTCCTGCCCCTTGCTGCTTTCATCCTCACGACACCCCTCGTGAGAGACGCCGAGAGGGGGTCCCTGCCCCTTCCTCCCCAGAAGGAAACTGAGGCTCAGGAAGGTGTCAACCCCCTTGACTAAGGCACATAACAGGTGAGTTCCTCTTTCCACAGCTGGGGAAACACTAGAATATTTAGCCCAACCCTTCACGTCATAAGAGAGGAACTAGGGGCCTAAAGGGAAGGTATAGGCGCACAGCTGGGAGAGGACAGCTGGGGCTCCCATCGCCCGGCTGAGCTCTGCCCCCATCTGGACCACCAGTCCCACCCTGCCTCCCCCACCACCCCCAAGGCCTGTCCTGCTCTCCCTACCCCCTGGGGTCACAAGTTGTCCCAGCCTCAGCCCAAGCTGCTCCCCTGGCCTCTCTGATTCTGGGAGAGGGAGGTGGGTAATGAAGAGGAAGCTCCGTGGGTTAGCAAACTTGGCCCCTGTGGCCCCACCGGCCATGAACTCCTCAAAGGGTTAAAGTTCGCCCCGCTGGAGAGAGCCACCCAGTGTGGCTGGGGGCTGTAGGTTTTAGCGATGTCTGTTACAGTCCCTTTAACTTTTTGTCCTGTTCCGGATTTATCACATCTGGTTATCAGCAAGTTTAGTCCCCGCTGGCTGCGTGGGAGCTGGAAGTGGTGTTCGGGGGTTTTAGTTGGGGAAGGCCCCAGTGGACATTTAAAAGCACAGTTATCAGCTGGTTAGATGGAGGTTTAACAGTGATGCTTCCCCCCTAGAGTTTAGCCTTAGAGGTACAGAGCTCGCCCCCTCTCCGAAGGGAATGGGATGGCTTGGCCCTTGGCCCCAGCTTCCCTTGGTGACAAGCGGCCTTCGCCCTCACACCCAGCAGCGCCTCACCGCACGCGGCCTCTCCTGAGAGCGAGTGCCCTGTCTTCAGACGCCCCAGTGGGGGGGGCTCCCTGCTGCCCTCTCCCCTCGCCCCCCGCCCCCAGCCCTGCTACTTCTGGGGGGGCCTTCTGGGCCATGGGGGGGCCTCCTGCAGATGTGGAACTACAGCCACTTTCTTGGGGGGCGGCTTTTCCAGTAGGACCTGAAGCCCCCACGCTTTCCTTTTCTCTTCAGGTGAAGTCTTCCTGCCCTTCTCTGGATCCTAGAATCAGCACTTCCTGCTCCCCAAAGCCTTCCTGCTTCTCACGCACTGCAGCCCTTGGCTGGCCCTTGACGGAACCTCTGAACTGACCCCCTCCCTCCCTCTTGCATTGCAGCCTGCTTTGCGCGGTGGTTCAGGAGTCTCAGATTGTCCTAGTCTCATCTTAGGCTCAGAAGGAGACGAGAACTCTTGTAGGAAGTCCCCCACCCCTGCCCCAAACCGCCCCCCTACGAGACACAGACCCTCGACTACAGAGGGAAAGGGGGCCTCCTGGCGGGACAATGGTCCCTTCTCTAGGGGGTGGGCGACGGGGAAGGCGTGGATGGGGAAAGAGAGAGCTCTGCACCTTTAAGATAGTGTTTTTAAAGTTAATTAATTAATTAATTAATTAATTCTGGTTAATTACCTTTGTCGAGCAGCCACTCATCTACTACTCGACCAAGCCGGTAGGGGATTCTCTGTCTAGCAATCGCCAGGCGCTCGTTATCAAAGTTTCCTTGGAAAAGTTTAGAAAGACAGTAGGTTTCTCAGGCGGCGAAGTCCAAAGGAGTGAGAAGAGTAATTATGCATTTCTCAGGAGACTCAGAGAAGCAGCGACATCCGACGGACAGGGGCCAGGACCACCCGAGGCGGGAGAGGAAACGCGGGGTCCCTGGTCCTCCCGCCTCCTCCCCTAGGCTCCCAGCCAGAGCCAGCCCCACCCTGGGGGCAGGAGTGACCCAAACAAAAAGACAGGGACAGAGAAGAAAAGGAAAAGGACATGACAGAAAAGGCAGCCGGAAGGTCAAAGGTCAGAGGTGAGACAGGCTGGTCTGTGCTCAAGCTGTGGGCCCTCTTCCTTCCCGATCCCAGAGTGGGGCAGCAGGCGGGAGGGGCAGTTAGCAGGTTTAAGTCAGGGGGTGGGCGGCGTGTGCGGCCCAGCTGGTTACTGGTTTAGAGGGTGGTTTAGAAGTGGGAGGGGCAGGTTAAGCAGGGGTTTATGCGGCATTTAAGGGGGGGGTGGCCCAACACACTCATTTAACAGTGAGATTTAAAAACCACTTCTCCAAGCTGGTCTCGGATCCCTTTACCTTCCTTGATCAACTCCCAGCTTTTCCCTCCCCTCCCACGCCACCCCACACCCCCGGCCCCACCACCAGCTCCCATCTGCAACCCCCAGCCCCGCCCTGAAGGCCCCCCAGCCCACCACCGCCCTCGCTGCAGGCGCTCCAGGTCTCTCCCCCTGGTGGCCGCTCCTGTCTCCCCGCACCGCCGCGGGGACCTCCCGGTGTGGTGCCTGGAGTGGCAGCTGGACCACCTCCCAGCAGCTCCACCCACCCCTCTTCCCTGCTCTCGGGGACCTCTGTGCCACTGCGCCTCCTCCTCCTCCGCCCCTTCCTCCACCCAGCGCTCCCGCCCTGCCGGCACCCTCGGTCCTCCTCTGCCTGGTGGCACCCTGCTCTCCTCCCCACCCCCCTGCAGCTCCACTCCAAGACCTTCAGGCTCCTCTCCGCCCTGCGAGCCCAGCCCAGCTCCTGACCGCCTCTCACTCACAAGCCCTTCTCCTCCAGGCTCTGCCCCCACACTCCCTAACCCACACCCTCTCGGTCCTCAGCTGGTCCCCTGGATGTATGCACCTGTCCCTCTCTCCACTCGCCATTCTGCAGGCCCTGCAGACAGGGAAGGAGGGTGAGTGTGTGTGTGTATGTGTGTGTGTGGACAGAAGTTTGTCAGTGTGCCTGGGAGCTCTGCATGCTCCTCCCTCACTGTGGGCTCTGAGTGATCCCAGTCGGCAGCCATAGAAATGGCAATGATTTCCTCCGGGAGTCTGGCCACTCTTCCCTTGGAAACCACTTACACACTGTTCAGTAACACGCACTTTGGGTGGCGTAAGGCTTTCCCTCTCCTCTCCCACCGCACAGCTGTGCTCGCCTGCTCAGCAACGCCCGGACCTGGGCCCAGGCCCGGGCCTGCCTACAGACACCTCCCTTGAACAAGCCCCCTACACGTGTGCACAGCGGTACACACCCCCTGGGTGATTATGAGGCCACGAGACACTGCCTTCCCTACATATTCAGGTCACTCGTGTTTCAGTCAAAAATGTATCATTTGTTCATTTAGTCACTCAACAAACATTTCTTGAGTGCCTGCTCTGTTCTGGCTGCTGGGTACGAGAGATGGAAAGATGAAGGTCTGGTCCTGGCCCAACAGGAGCCCCGACCAAGCCAGGGAGGCTGGCAAGTAACTAACTAGCTGTGTTCAGTGTTCTGTTACAGGTAGCACAGGGCACCCCATCCTGGGGGTCAGGGTGGGGGTGGGAGGGGCCGAAGAAGACACTGAAGGAGGAGAGGAGGAGTCAGGCAGGGGAGGGAGCGAGGGGAAGCACATGTGCTGAGGCAGAGGGGCAGGAGGCATTCAGGGACCTACCTGTGCTGGGGTAGTGTGTGTGTGTGTGTGTGTGTGTGTGTGTGTGCGTGTGTGCCCTGAGAGGGAAGGAAGGACACACACTGCCTCACTGCGCTCACAAGGATTCTAACACAAGCTGTCTGCTGAGCCCTTCCTCTGCGCCATGCCATTCTAGCGCTTGCCTTGGCTCAGCTCAGGACGTCTCACGGGACCGCCGTGAGGCGGGTATTGTGCCCACTTTCAGGGGTGGGCGCTGAGATTCAGAGAGGCTAGAAGACTCTGCAAGGCCACACAGCTCGTCAGGAGGAGATCCTGGACTGCAAGCCAGGTCCTGCCGGCTCGAGGTCCCTGAGCTCCGTCTCTGGGCTCCCTGAGCGTCCGGGCACCAGGGCTCTCCACCCCTGCACGCAGCTAACCTGGCCCGCGGCTAACCTGGCCCGCTGCTGTGGCTCAGGATGACACTCGACTTCCACAGAGGACCTGCTCACAGTGCACACAGGTAGCCAGAGGGCCCCGGGGTTCCTCTGTTTGCAGGTGAGGGAGCACCAGCAGTCTTTGCCACCCTGCCCGGACAGGGTCCCTGAGCAGAGGAGGGCAGGTGTGACTCCTTCAGCCCTGCCTCTGGCCTGTTGGACTCCGTGGGGAGAAACTTGGGACCTGAGCTGTGACTCCACGTGGTGAGACCTTCATGCCACCTCCC
Source organism: Phyllostomus discolor (assembly GCF_004126475.2). NCBI lineage: Eukaryota > Metazoa > Chordata > Mammalia > Chiroptera > Phyllostomidae > Phyllostomus > Phyllostomus discolor. The sequence continues at coordinate 165,119,598 of NC_040908.2, forward strand.
CACCGCAGTCCAGCCCCGTCCAGGGAAGCCTGATGTGCATGCTTCTGCGGAGACCACTCCGATGGGTGTGCGGCTGAGCTGGAGAAGTGGAGGTCTGATGCCCACAGGGCACTCGCACCCGCACCGCCTGGCCGTCAGCGTCTGTGCACGTGTGGGACGTAGCATGGGCGTGCTTGAGCGTCTGAGTGGCCTCACTCACGCCCCAGGCCCTGGTGCAGGCTGGGGTTCACGTCAGGGCTTTTATTTCTCGTGTCTGTCTGACCAGAGGAACAGGTGTTTGCAGCCATCCGGGTGTCCGGGGTGGGCCCAGGTGTCCATCGGCCTCTGTGTTCATCGGGGGCCATATGGCCCTCCAGGCCCGGGCACTGCCCGAGAAGGCCCAGGTACAGGCTCACACGGGCTCTGTGAGTTGTGAGCCCACACGGGCGCCTTCCTTCCGGCCTAAGCGGGCCCGTGAGGGTTTGCACGCCCGCACCGTTCACTGTCTCTCTGCCCGCGCTCGTCTTGGTCAGCGTGGGGCAGCTTCTCCGCCTCCTCCTCAGCTGTCATTTCTGCCTGAGAGAGGGACCGGGGCCGTGCACGCCCTCTGCTTCTCAGGCAGCCCCCAGGTGCGCGGCGGCAGCGTCTCTGAGCCCACGTCTCCACGTCTGCGTTTCTGTGTCTCCCTGCAGTGACTCAGGTTCCCCTCCCTCTTCCTCTCCCGCTCTGGGGCCCCTTCCTCTCCTCCAGAGGCTCCGTCCGCCTCCCGTCTCACGGGCTGGGCCTGCGCGACCGCACCTCCATCTCTCTCCGCGTGGCTCCAGGAGCCGCCTCCGCCTTTGCTGGTGTCTCGGGGCTGTTTCCATACTGCTCCGTCGCTGCCCCTCTGGCTCGCTCTCTGTCTGAGGCTCTTTCTCTGCCGCCCTCCATATCTCACCGAGTGTCTGCCTCCTCGTTTCTTCCATGTCCTCGACCCTGTCCCTCTCCTGCGCTCCTCAGACCTTGGTTTGTCCTCGGCCACCACGGCTGTCACGCCACTGAGCTGGGCCTGTTTGCACTGCTGTGCTTGTCCCTCCCTGCCAACACTGTGGCCCCCCCCGCCGGCAGGGTTGTGTCCCCGTCACCTCTGTGTCCCCAGGGCCTAGCACGGGACCCGATACCTAGCAGGTGGTCAATAACGGTTTGTGGAATGCACTTGACCTTATTTTTTTCACTCTTTTCACCTATCTCTCTCTCCCTTACCCCCTGAGACATTGGGGTCCCTTGTCCCTGGGTCTCCATGGTTACTTCTCTTCCTTTATCTAGATCTCCGATATGGATCTTTGATTTGCTCTTTGTAAGGACCGTGGTCTGCCCCTTGGTTCTGTCCTTGGGAACAGCTCTGCCTACTTGCCAAGATATGTTCTGAGTTATTTCCGAATCTTCCCTCCTTGATTTCTGCATCTGCCTCCCCGTCTCCACCTGTGCCCGAGCCCTGAATTCATTCTTTCCTCAGTTGTGTCTCTCTGTTCCTACCCTTCCTCCTGTTCTAACTGGACCCTGGCCTTACTGCTCAGCCCCGCCCTCTGCCTCCTGGTTCCCACACTCCAAGGACCACATCTGCCCAGCCCTACAAAGCCCAGCCCCGCAAACCCCACCGGTTTTCTTTAGCCACGCCCATCCTGTCCCACCCCCAAGCCACACCTCCTCCACGCACCCAGGCCACCTACCTGCTGGGTACCGCTCATTGACTGGCCAGCTGTCCACCTGCAGGGTGGCGTTGCCACCACTTCTAGTGAAGCGCACCACGTGGTATTTGCCGTCGCTCACGATGGCGTTGGGCTCGTCGATGGTGATGTCGTCCGTGCCCACGTTAAAGATCACCCCCACAGTGCCCTGGTCCTGAAGACAGAAACTAGAGGTCAGCGACTGGGAGGGAGCAACTGCTCACTCCTTCTAGAAATCTACCCGTGATCACCTCTGGCCCAGCTCCAGGGCACTGCACAGCCTGACAACACACCTCCCCCAGCCACGCTTTTACTGCGCCCAGCCCCGGGCTCCGGAGAGGTCCTGCGTGGGGAACCCTGCAAGGCCATGCAAGACGCAGGTCAGGAAGGGGGACAGCCTCCCCGAGAGGCGCCAGGCTCTCTCTGGGCGCAGTCCACACGTGCTCTCTTCATCCCCACGGCAACCCTCTCGGGAAGCTTATAGCCCCCCCATTTCACTGAGGAGGAAACCGAAGCTCGGGAGGTTAAGTGACACCCCCAAATCTCACAGCTCATGAGAAGGGAGCCCCAGATCGAAACTTTGTTGGTCTGACTCCAAAGCCAAGGCTCCCTCCCCCCCGCCAGCTGGTCTTGGGAGACACTGACTCAAACGGCTGGGGCTCGGGGTGGGCAGACACTGGCATAGGCTCCCTCGGGCCACTGGGTCACACGGTCATGGGGACCGGGCCACCACAGAACACACTGCACTCCCGGGGTCTTCCTGAAAGACCGTCCCCGTCCTCCCCGGGCCCCTGGAACCACCTCCTGCACCCCCTGGAGCTGAGCAGCTTGGTGGCCCTAGGGGTGGGGATAGGGCAGCTCACAGATGTGGCAGCGATTGGGAGCTGCAGAGTTGGGGGGCAGGAGAGTTGGGGGGCAGGATGTGCAGCTGCGGCTCACTTGGAAACCTACACCCTATCCCATCCCCACTTGTGGGTCCAGTTCTCCTAGAACCTGGGAAAGCCACACACACACACACACACACACACACACACACACACAGAGTCATACACGCATGCAGCACCTCTCCTCAGAGGCAGCAAACCAGGGAAACTGAGGCTGAGCTCGCCTAACAGAGTACTAGCAAGCCCCACCCACCCCCCACCCACCGCTGACAACATCTCCGGGAGCCGAGTGCTCGTCGGCTCCCACGCACGTGAGGGGAACAGCCACGGCAGCGCAGCACTATTGTTAGCAGCAACATCCCCCAGCAGAGCGCCGGCCCCTTGGACGCCTCTGAGGGGTTCCCCCCACGAGGCTCAGCTGGGCAGGGACGGTGGTCAAGGGGCAGGTGCAGCCTGCCAGCCGGGCGGGCAGAGGGCCAGCCGGGGCAGCTGGAAGGCAGGACACCTGGGTTTCCCAGGAGGCAGCTGAGCTCAGAGCCCTGCACTCCGGGGGAGCGGCAGCTCCCCAGAGCTGCTCCCGACGTGAAGTCAGTTGTCACTTCTGTTAAAGTCATTAATTCCTAATTCCCCAATTACCTCATTAGGCGGCGGTGGGGAGAACGCGGCCGCTCCTACAGCAAATAATTATGGGAGTCAAAATTAATTTGGCAAAGTGGAGCGACGCTTTATTAGAAACGTCAAATTGCTTTTCTCTTATTTTGCTGCCGCCTCCCCACTCTTCTGCGAGCTGCTAATGACGCTGTGGTGGGAGCTGATGTGTCACCGGGGGGGGGGAGGGAGCCTGGGGGCTGCTCCCCAGGGGCTGCGGCCCATCTGGCGCCCAACTCTCCCCCGGGAGCTGGCCCCTCTCGTGGCTCCCGCGTTTCCTCCAGGGCCCCCACCCCCACCCCCACCGGGCTCCCCATCCAAGCGCCAAGCCTCCCTGCCCTCAGCAGCACCGGGCACCGGGCCTTGTTCCCCCACAACCCTGCACCAGGCAAGGCCTGGGGGCAACGGCTGGGAGGGGAAAGGAGACCTCTTCTCCCTGCACTCCGTCCCCCTACCCTTTCTCCTTAGCACTTGCCCTAAACCTACAGGCACAGAGGCACGCAGAAGGTGTCCAATAGGCAGACACAGGAGGCCCGCGGATCCACGCATCCAGGGGGGTGACCACAGACGACATCAGCCAGCACAGGGGCATCAGCTGACAGCGACTGCCTCCCCAGGGCTGGGCGATGGTGGCCTAGGCGCCTCACACACACACACAGTCTCGTTTAAGCCTCCCAGCATCCCTCGGTCCCCCCGCCGTGCCACTACACAGACGGGAACACTGAGGCTGGGAGAGGGGAGGTGGCCGCACAGAGGCAGAGCAAGGAAGTGGCGGAGCTGGGACTCAAGCCCAGGGCCCCTGCTCCCCAGTCACACACAGCCTCTTGGGACTGGGGAGCAAGACCAGCAGCCCCCGGTCACAGAAGGGGGCACAGAAGCAGCGTCCCACCTGCTCTGTGTGGCCAGGAGACCGAAACCACAGTAGTCAGCACGCCACCAGGGAACGCAAATACAGGGCGACACACCTGCCACAGAACACAGTCCCTCCCATCATCCCTCACGGCACCCCATGGTCACATCGCCACTCCCGACACAGTCACCATGCCCCCACTGTCACTCACACACACTGTCTCGCTCGCCGGGCATGGAACTCCGAGGCCGTCTCCCGAGGCTACTCCTCACTCTGCACCCCTTTCCTCTGCGCACCCTGCCCGTCCCCCCCCCCCCCCCGGCGGCGGCCAGCAGCTGCCACTTCCACTCCAGCTCCACTCTGCCCACAGGACAGCTCTCCCCACACCTCCCTCCTTCGCTGCCTGGTGCTGGGGGAAGGGTGGGAAGCCATGGGACCTAGAAAGCTGCTGTGTGAGGAGGGGCCAGTAGCCACCGCCCCAATCAGATGGAGGTGGCCGGAGCCCAAACAAGCCTTCTCCCCGGCTTCCCTGCTCCCCTTAAAGCCTGGGGACTCCCCTGTGGACCTTTCCGGCACACAGAGCCTGGCCTGCCTGCTTCCCCCTCCCAGCTTGGGGGTCCCTGGCCAGGTCAGCGTGGGGGCTGCGGGCAGGGAAAGGAGCGGCAGTAAAGGGCTGAATAGGTGGAAACAGGGACCGAGGGCAGAGCCCCAGGGGCTGAAGCCGTGGAGAGGAGACAGGGGAGAGGCCGAGCACAGAAACAAGAAGGAGCAAGGCCAGAGGCCACAGGGAAGGGTAGAGGTCAGAACCAGAGGTGGCAAACGAGTGCGGGGAGGACAGGGCCCTTCTAGGACTCGGTCTAGGGTGAAAACTTTGAGGACAGCAGCGGTGGGCACGGCAGGAGGCCGGGAGGGAGGCACCGGGAAGGAGCGGAGCGGGAGGGGGGAAGTGGGCCCCGGGGGGAGCTGGGCAGAGAGAGGCAGAGTGGGGTGGGACCGGAGGTCAAGGTGCAGACGTGGCACTGGACCTAGAGGTCAGAGCAGAGTGAGCACAGCCAGAGGGTCTGTAGGGGTGGCAGGGTCAGAGGCAGCTAGGAGAGCAAAGGTCATAGAAACAGAGGTCAAGGGCGGGGCAGAAGTGAAGCCCAAGGGTGGGTTGCTTGGGGCAGGGAGGGGGCAGGAGGGCAGCAGGGGCAGGTGCAGGACACAGTGGCCACCGTAGGCATGCTAGGAATGAGCAGGCAGCAGCCCTGGGCAGCCACGGACGCGGGGACATTTCTGAAGGCCGAGGAACGGCCTGGAAGACTCGAGGAGGCCCTTGACTGCATTTGGAAAAGTCGAAGACACAGGTGGTCTCAAGGAGTGGAGCACGGGGCACTCCCAATCAACAGGGTGACTCTGGGAGTCTCGTGAACAACCAGGAGGGGAAGGGGCCTCGGAGACAGAACTACTGAGCGGAAACTGCAGGAATCGGGGAGCAGAGGTTCCGAGGGCTTCACTCAAGGGGAAGATTTGAGGGGCTGACCCCACGGCAATGACGGGACAGGACGGGGCGATCGGGTCTGGGGGAAGAGGGCTGGAGGCCCGGAGGCCGGGCCCCGGGTCCTTACGATGTGCAGCTGCAGGTAGTCTCCGAGGCCCGAGGCGCTGTCCACCCGCACCAGTACAGCGCTCCGCTGGTGCGTGCTGAAGCCCACGGCCAGGCGGTCCATCCTTGTGCTCGGCCGGTCATTGGGGGGCCACGTGTAGGTGATGAGCGCTCCCCCCTTCCCAAAGATGTAAGTGGTCCCGGCTGCAGAGAGAAGGAAAGGGAGAGAGAGATGTCACATGGGGGTGGGGGGAGCAGACCAGCAGGCCCTCAGGGCCGTGACGACAGCACTGGGGCCCCAGGCTCAGGGTGCGGAGCCAGAGCCGGGGCGCCCACAACAGCCCCAGGCGCTTTGGTCCCAGGGGCCGGCTGGCAGGCGGGTGCCCGGGTAAGAGCTGTGTGCGCAGGGACAGATGTAGCTGCCTCATCCGGAACTCTGCCTTAATTACAGCAGAACAGAGGTAACGGAGGGCGCGAGACAGAGAGACAGCGAGCCCACCGAGAGGTTGCAGGCGGACCAGGAGGACTTCCAGGGGCAGGGAGGACCCCTGGGGCCTGAGCCTGACCAGCCCGACTTCTCCCAGGGCTGCCAGAGGGGGCAGGTCCAAGGTGTGTGGCTCTGTGGGGCCAGAGCCCAGCAGGCACCCCGGCGCAAGGAGCCCCGGGCAACGGGCGACGGCAGGAGGAGGTGCAGAGGCTGCGTTCTGTTCTGACTCACCGCCCGTAGGCTGGCACCCTCCCAACGCCTGCCCCCCCCTCCAGCCCCTGGAA